>NC_139947.1:53085035-53490035 GCF_963454915.1 Gymnoscopelus microlampas | reverse complement strand
TCCTGTATGACAAAGTAGGGCCTTAATAAATAAATAAAATAAAAAACATAAAAAGTTGAAATATGGAGATACAAGGTTTCTGCCCGACAACTATATACTGTCTGTCCCAAACAGCTGGTGGTGGGAGATCTTTCAATGACGAGGGTTTAGATATTATGTCAGCAAAACAATATAAGCAGAATTTATTTGCATTAATGCAACAATGTAACCTACTATATTTCATATCAGCAAATATGAATGCAGCATACTGGATGAAAAAGTGTTGACATGATGTTTGTTTCAGATGTAAGATACTTTTGTCCACCTTTCTTTGTTCTCTCTTTCCACAGATAATTGGAATGGTCTTCAGTATGCGCCTCTGTTGTGTTATCCAGAGGTCTCAATAAGCAGGGGCGGACTAAGAGATCTGGATGCCCTAGGTGAACCCCCGCCTGACTGCGGCAAACACATGAGGGGGAATATTTTAGAGTGTATATAGTATATGGGAAAAGGAAAAAAGGATACAGGTCAATAATGGAAGCAATGACAAAAACGTTTATAAAACATTTGTACAGTATATATTTTGTAACCTATTGTTTCTGTATCCCTCACTCTCTTGAATGGTTGTCTGGACTGTCTTGTATTCTAAAAGGTAGAAAAAAATGTTATCCTTTTAGCATGATTGTATAACCTTTTTGCAAACTGTTAATAAAGTATTCAATCAAATTAAAAACTCCTTGACTGCAGTGAGATCACAGTCTATCCTCTCTGGTCAGCCATGGGTTTTGCCGGCCTTTCTCCATGCCCAGGCTGTGCACCTGCAGTTTATTATTCAACGTGGTCAAATGTTCTAGAGCTAGAGAGCATTCAAGTTTACTATGGGGTTTTGTTGTTTTGACAGCAAATTTTCATTTAGTTTTAGTCACAGTCTTTCGAATAAAATTCCATTTAGTTTTAGTCATTATTTTAGTCATCTGAAATGTTTTAGTTTTGCATAGTTTTAGACTAAATATCATAAGATTATAGTCGACTAAATCTACAGTTGATTTAGTCAACAAAAATGTATTTTGGCTAAATGATTTTACACTTGGTTGCATGCTGAAATTAGCAGATCTACAAGCTCACGTTGTGAGCTTGTAGATCGGCTATTTTCAGAGAACAACACCCGAGCACAACCAAAATATAAAATAACTTGTCTTTTAGTTCTACTGGATCTCTTCTCCACTATAGTCCCTCACTAACATGTTAATCTAGTTTTTATTTGTTGACGAAATTGTCAATATATTTAGTCTTAGGTTTAGTCATCATAGCTTAGTTTATATTTAGTTTTTATTCAGTTTTCGTCAGTGAAAAAAGGTAGTTGACGAAACATTTTTCGTCATATTTTAGTCGACGAAATCAACACCGTTTTGGTCAAATGGGTTTCCTAGTTTATGTTTTTGTTGATTGATAATTTGGTTGGGATGGATTTGTCAAGAAATTATGTCAATGTCCTGATTATTAATAAGTCTAGTTCTGTGTTAGCCCTCCTTACAATGCTAATGTTGACTGAGGGGACCCTATTCCATGTTCCCTTTTGAGGGAAGACCCTCATTTTAGGGGCTATTCTCCTTTTCACCCACCACAAACATCCCACATACACACATGCACGCACAATTTCTTACGTTTTTTTTATCCTGAGTATTGGCTGTCAGGTGAAATTATATAAAACACTTAATTTGACCTCATTGACACTCATGCTTGATTTTCAGTGAGACTTTCTTCAGCAAAGAGTAGAATTTTGACTGTAGAAGCAACATTATCTAGCGGTGTAACTGGATTAAGCAGTATTTTATAATATAATATAACATACAGGAAAACTGTGGAATAATTTGTCAAAGATTATTTAGAAAACAGGTTTTCTCAGCATTATGTCCTGTTCAATGAAACAAAAAGTGCATCTAGAGATATTCAATATTTCTGTGGTTACACCATTTGACATTTTCGGGGGCAAATGTCTTTTCAAATGACATGGTTGGTGACATGAAACCAACAGGACTACAACATGTACATTTAACATCTTACAAGACTTTAAGATGTTTTCATTTGTCTTGACGATCCCATTCTGTCACTGATCCCATACGTTATGAGGGCTAAATTGTCAGACAAACAAACTCACACTGGTTGGCTTTGGAGAGTCATAAAATATATTTCAAAAACATTCTCGAAGGTCCTGAAGTCCATAGAGTCATGAGGCACCAACAACACACAGACAGACTCTGGACACATTGCAGGAGAGGAACCACAATCTGAATCAACTTTATTGTCACAACACAGGGTTGTGTTTAAGAAGTGGATAAAAACAGTATTTCATCACAAAGTGTTCCCATTGGTGACATGTTCACACTCTCAGAGTTACAGACCCATTAGGGTCCATTCTGGACCCTGACTGTTTGGTTCCATTTGTACACTATGTCTGGGTTAAACTAACACAGAGTTTTACTGTGTCTGGGTTAAATTAACACAGAGTTTTACTGTGTCTGGGTTAAATTAACGCAGATTTCTTTAGCTATTAAAAAAATAGCAGATCTACAAGCTCATAGCGCTGCACCGAGTGCCGCGCTATGAGCTTGTAGATCTGCTTTTCTTTTGAAAAATAGTGAAAATGTGTGTAAATCTTTGAATATATATATATATATATATATATATTTTAAGCGAACATTTGTAACTCAAATCTTTGCTTCTGGAGGGGTCCCTGGAACAACACATTTTGAGATGGGGGTCCGTGGCCAAATACATATCAAAGGTTGAGGACCACTGATATTATAGCAACGTTTTTTTTAAAAACAGTTGTTTAAAAGACATTTGTAGAATCCCCCAGAAGCAAAGATCTGAGTTAAAATGTTCGCTTAAAAAATATATATATTCAAAGATTTGCACACATTTTAAAGATTTTTCGAAAAATAGCAGATCTACAAGCTCATAGCGCGGCACTATGAGCTTGTAGATCTGCTATTTTTTAATAGCCCAAATAAATCTTAAAATGACACACAGATTCGTTTGCGGTCTTAATGGGGTTAAGGTGAACTGAAACGGCATGTTCTAAACATATTCCGTTTTTATTTACATATATTCACCTCCCAAACCCCGGCCTCCTCTTTGCCTTTTTAGACAGAGACAAAATGTCTGCATATAAAAGTGCAAGACGCCCTCCTGGCCGCGGGCCAACAATTAACGGGACGCAGAGCTATTCTTACATACTTCATTCCTCGTGGCAAAACCAAATATGGAAACTGAATCCAAGGACAAACGGTGTCGGCCTTCACAGGGACAAAATGCAGCAGCAGCACGAGATGTGAACACAACACCTCCAGACCCTCTGCTAACAACGCTCTGATGTGAACAAGATGTGAACACAACACCTCCAGACCCTCTGCTAACGCTCTGATGTGAACAAGATGTGAACACAACACCTCCAGACACTCTGCTAACGCTCTGATGTGAACAAGATGTGAACACAACACCTCCAGACCCTCTGCTAACGCTCTGATGTGAACACAACACCTCCAGACACTCTGCTAACGCTCTGATGTGAACACAACACCTCCAGACACTCTGCTAACAACGCTCTGATGTGAACAACATGTGAACACAACACCTCCAGACACTCTGCTAACAACGCTCTGATGTGAACAAGATGTGAACACAACACCTCCAGACACTCTGCTAACAACGCTCTGATGTGAACAAGATGTGAACACAACACCTCCAGACCCTCTGCTAACGCTCTGATGTGAACAAGATGTGAACACAACACCTCCAGACACTCTGCTAACGCTCTGATGTGAACAAGATGTGAGTCAGGATATGGAAAAAATAACCTGTGTTTACAATGGATCCAATGCAGGTAGTATTTAGTCACAAGCCCTTGTTAATACATCGGTTCAATATTTATAAAACCCCCACACACTTAAAAACGTTCTCTTTCAAAATGTTTCAAAACTACCGAAAATAGCAGATCTACAAGCATCACGACAAAAGTTTAAATATGGACATACAACGTTTGTACCAGACGACATAATGCGACGATATAATGTTTCACCGCTTTTCTTTTTCACGATAACCGTTGCACATAAATGTGTTTTCTTTTGTCAACTTCTCTAAACTCTATTCTTTTATTTACATATTTTAAATTTATACATTCCAAAAAACTACTTTCCAAAAACATCCTTGGCACTAGGACCCTGCAGCATTCGTTTTGTAGCGGTGCTTCTGTGATTTTGTTAAATTGTGTTTAAAGATTCTAACAGCTCTAACAGACAACAGAGCTACCAGAGATGTTGACATTCCTCTTGATATTTCAGTGTAAAATGATATTGTATATATTGTGCATTTTGTAATGAGACAGTAAATACACATTTTAGACCAGGGGTTTTCCACCAGTGGTCCTTGAGGGGGTTCCAGGGGGTCCCTTGCCAAATTAATAGTTAGCAACCAAATTGACCCTTATGTGTCTGTAACTCTGAGAGTGTACAAATGGAACCAAATGGACCCGGGGTCCATTTGGTTCCATTTGTACACTCTCAGAGTTACATGAACACTGATGATGATGATACAGTGTAGATTAGGGACCCCCAAGAAATCTAAATGGTTGAGTCCTTGGCATATATTTTCAAATGGGGGTCCCTGGGCTAATATTTGTCAATTTGGGGGTCCTTGACGCGAAAAAGGTTGAAAACCACTGTTTTAGACGGGAGGAGAAATCCATGGAACCATTCCACACACAGACTCTATCGAAGACGCTTTGGAACATCAACCTGTAAGAGAGAAACATGAGTATTAATAATTTCTTCACCTTTTACACTTGAAAAGTAACGATCACAAATTAGGATTAAAATCCAATCCTTGGTTTACAATAACATAATATTAGCTCAGGAGTCCTGCATAACTGCAACTTAACCCATTAAGACTGGCTGTTAAAAAATAGCAGATCTACAAGCTCATAGCTTGAACTGCTAACAGTTCTTTTTGACAAACGACACCATCATACCACAGAGTATAAATGAGCTTGTAAATCTGCTATTTTCAAATAGGGCTAAAGTGGTTAAACTGACTCTGACGTTACATTTGCACCCATTTTGCTGGTGGACCCCCTGGAAGCGCCTCAAGGACCCCTGGGGGGGTCCCTGGACCACACTTTGAGAACCACTATACGGCCCTGACCTTTTGGAGGACCTTCAGCGTGCCGCTGCGGATGGAGTCCAGCAGGCGATCCCGGGTGTTCCTCCCTCGCGGGCCGTGACCTTCCTGTTTACTCGGTGACAAGGGCGCGAGTGGCTTCCGCAAGGACGGCCCCTCTGACACAGGGAGGGCAGGGCCAGGAGGAGGAGGGGGAGGGGTAACAACCTAAGGTAAGGACAGGGTTAAAGGTTTCATGACATTCATATTTACAACACATTAAAAGTCTTTATCATGGTCCTGCAAATGTGTATTAAAAGGTTTTAACTGAAAAATCCACTCCAGTGAGCCATGGCAGGTTTTTTTTCTCTTTGTGTTCTGAGGCCTTTTCAGCTGCAATGAAAAAAAAAAACTATTTGCCTGCGGGTGTCACTGTCGAGGGATTTTGCTTGTCAATCATTGCCTCTGCTCCGCCCCCCCAAAGGAGAAGGATAGGAGAGGAGAGAGGGCGGGATTAATGGACTGTGACCACAGACTACGGAAAATCCACTGAATGTGGAAACAGTTTTTTTGGGTGTAATTGAGGACATAAAACAAAAGAAAAAAAGGGAAACAAAGAAAATGAATGTCCTGAAACCTTTAAAAACTAGGCTTTACAAGAAAAAGGGGGGAAAACGATAACTAATGTGTCACAAAACGACCTAAAATCTGAGAAAATGACCTTAGTTTTAGCCTTTGTCAATATGCCAATATGTGTTTTATTTTATTTGTGAAAATAGCCTTGTCAGCTTGTAGATCAGCTATTTCCATTATTTTTCTGAGGTTTTGGAATTTCGTGATTACCCCACATTACAATAAAAACCTCAAACTAAACCAAATTAACAAAACCAGGTTAAAAACTAATTAAAGCTAAATCAAAATTGAAACAAATAAAATGAATAAATAAAATAAGACAAGATTCTAAACTATAATAACCTGAGGTCCAGAATGCCCAGCCTTCCCCCGTGCAGTGATTCTATTGGCTGTTGGTCCATCCTGAGCAGCAGGTGTCTTCTTCTCCATGAAGTGAGAGAAGACGTTCCTCTTCTTCTTCTCCTGGTGAGGCTCAGGAACCACTTTGTTTGACCTGGCTGTGGATCACAATCACCATCAGAACAACTTTACTGTCACATGACGGGAAACAACTTTACTGTCACATGACGGGAAACAACTTTACTGTCACATGACGGGAAACAACTTTACTGTCACATGACGGGAAACAACTTTACTGTCACATGACGGGAAACAACTTTACTGTCACATGACGGGAAACAACTTTACTGTCACATGACGGGAAACAACTTTACTGTCACATGACGGGAAACAACTTTACTGTCACATGACGGGAAACAACTTTACTGTCACATGACGGGAAACAACCGTATACTGTCACATGACGGGAAACAACGTTACTGTCACATGACGGGAAACAACCGTATACTGTCACATGACGGGAAACAACGTTACTGTCACATGACGGGAAACAACTTTACTGTCACATGACGGGAAATTGTGGGTGAATTTATTTTTTTTGTACAAACTCCATCGTTTGAAACTTTCAGTAGGAGAACCGCACCAACGTCTGGATGCTGACGCCGTCCGAGTTGTTGAGGTTCAGCTCCCTCAGAGACGGGTCGTTTCTCCCGATTGTAGAAAAATCGTTTTTATTTAAAACTCTAAGTTCACTCAGAGTTTTGAAAAAAACTTGCTATAATGTCAGTGGTTCTCAAACTTTTGTTTTGTCAAGGACCCCCAAAATATGTATTTGGCCGCCAAAATACTCAAGTACAGTACTTGAGTGAATGTACTTAGTTACTTTACACCACTGCACTTACTAGAACTGAAGCCTTTGGCTTTATTCGGTTTACTCACAACTACTGTGTGTACCTGGCAGTGTTGATTTCGTCGACAAAACTATCGAAACGAAAAATGTTCGTCGACTACCTTTTCTCACTGACGAAAACTAAATAAAAACTAAATAAAAACTAAGCTATGACTAAATATATTGACAATTTCGTCAACAAATATAAACTAGACTAAAATGTCAGTGAGGGATCTAGTGGAGAAGAGATCCAGTAGAACTACAAGACAAGTCATTTTATGTTTGGTTGTGCTCGGGTGTTGCGCTCTGAAAATAGCGACGCGTTGTGAGCTTGTAGATCTGCTATTTTCAGCATGCAACCAAGTGTAAAATCAGCCATTACGACGCCATCAAGCCACCGCCAACATACATTATAGTCGACTAAATCAACTGTAGATTAAGTCGACTATAATCTGATGATATTTAGTCAACTAAAACTAGACAAAAACTAAAACATTTCACTGTTTACCTGGAAGAAGATGGTGGAGCAGGGGGGCCGGTGGTGGTGGTGGTGGTGGGGTTGTGGTTATCGGACGGCTTTTCTCCGCCCGTAGTTTCTCCGTCATGCGTCTCTGGCGCTGCAGGTCCACGTTGCGGCTCAGGACGTGTGTGACGGTCATCCTGGGCCCGGCCAGCTCAAAGTGGTAGCCCAGCTTCAACAGGCTGCTGTTGTTCCTCAGCATCTCTGCCATCTCCATCTCCGTCTTCCCTCCACAGATGTGCCTCTGGTTGTGGAAGCGAAGCTCCGTGACGCCTGTCGGTTTAAAACCCATTTAGAGCTGTGTCATTTGTTTTATTTATTTTGGGCTCTTCAAAAATAGCAGATCTACAAGCTCATAGCGCGGCACCGAGTGCCGCGCTATGAGCTTGTAGATCGGCTATTTTTGAGGGGGGGAAAAATCGTGAATGTGTGCAAATCTTTCATTGTATTTTTTTTTTTACTCAAATCTTTGCTTCCAGGGGTCCCTGGAACTAAATATTTTGAGATGGGGGTCCACGGCCAAATACATATAATTGTGGGGGGTCCTTGACATGAAACAGTTTGAGAACCACTGATATATATAGCAACATAAGTTAAAAAAAAAAAAAAAAAACGTTAGGATTTAGAAGACATTTGTAGAATCCCCCAGAAGCAAAGATTTGAGTTACAAATGTTCGCTTTAAAAAGAGATATATATATATATATATATATATATATATATATATATATATATATATATATATATATATATTCAAAGATTTGCACACATTTTCACGTTTTTCCAAAAATTGCAGATCTACAATTTTCTGCTATTTTTGAACAGCCAAAGAAATGTAAAAATGACAAACCGGTGCGTTCTCGGGTCTGAATGGGTTAAAGGCAGGGGCTCTCAAAACGTTTCCATGTCAAGGACCCCCAAAATGACATGCATTTGTCTGTGGACCCCCCATCTCAAAACATGTTGTGCCAGGGGCCTCCAGAAGCAAAGATTTGAGTAAAAAAGAATTTGGCTTTACAAGCTCAAGCTTGTAGATCTGCTATTTTTCAGAAGCAAGCCAAAGTATAAAATATGGTTAAAGTGGTTAAAATGATTGAGACCCTATATTAACTCTTTCACAGTAGAATAATCGCTAAAAGAAATGAATGGATAGTAACTATCGCCCCCTACCTGTGTTATTCTGTATAGCACAGATCAGGGCCAGGATGCCCGTGCTGGTCATGTGATTAGAGTCCAGGTTGACGCTGGTCAGAGACGGGTGCCCGCCCTGCAGGGTGCGGGCGACGGCGTGCGCCACGCGGTCGTCGGCGCGGGTGTTGGCCAGCGCCAGCGTGGTGACGCGTGTGTTGAGCCGCAGCGCCTCGGCCAAACGCACCAACGTCTGAACGCTGACGGCGTCAGAGTTGTTGAGGTTCAGCTCCGTCAGAGACGAGTCGTTCCTCCTGACGCGCTCCAGGAGCTCATCAAACACTGGAGGAGGAGGGAGTATATACTCTGATTATTTACCATACCACAATGTACAAGATATATACACAGTGGTGGAAAAAGTACAAACATCTTTTACTTAAGTAAAAGTATCAATACTGCAATGTAGAAATACTACACAAGTTACAAGTAAAAGTCCGGAATTCAAAATTGTATTGGGTAAAAGTACAAAAGTATTGGAATTAAAATGTACTTTAAGTACCAAAAGTAAAAGTATACTCATTATGCAGAATGTCCCATTTCAAGTTTTCAAATGTATAAAAAACTTTTGAAAATAGCAGATCTACAAGCCCACAAATGGCACGCGCGTGCTCTGTACCGTGCCGTACCTTGCACGTGAAAAATGTACCGGGCACACGCCTTCCTACTCCGTGTGGCCCCCATGAGACCACTGATTAAGACCGGGAACGCATCTGTGTCATATTAAAGAATAGCAGATCTACAAGCTCATAGTGCGGCACCGAGTGCGCTATGATCTGCTATGTTTGAAAATTTGAAAAAAAAAAACGGTAAAATGTGTGCAAATCTTTAAATGTGTTATATATATATATATGTTTTAATGGGAATATTCTAAACTCCGATCTTTGTTTCTGTGGGGGTCCCTGGAACAACATCTTTTGAGGTGGGAGTCTGTGGCCAAATATATCATTTTGTCGGGTCCTTGACATGGACAAGTTGGAGCACCACTGATATAGCAGCAACACACTGTTAGGATTTAGAAAACATTTTTAGATACTGTATGTATTTGGCCCCGAAATGTTTTGTTCCAAATGTTTTGTTCCAGGGACCCCCAGAAGCAAAGATTTGAGTTACAAATGTTTGCTTTAAAAAATAAAAAAAAAGATTTGCACAAATCTACAAGCTCTTGCACAGATCTACTAGCTTGTAGATCTGCTATTTTTTAATAGCCCAAAGAAATGTTTGAACAGGGTTGAACATGGTTTTTAAGTGGTTCATCAAACATACTTGAAACATGGACAGGTTGCTCTGTTCCATCGTCGTCTGCCTGGGATTCCTCTGTCCTCCTGCCTCTGATCTGGACATCGTTACTGTCACACGTGTTGCCATGGGAACGGGCAGAAGGGCCGTCGGGTTTCTTCTCTGTGAGGAGGAGGAGGAGGTGGGGGGGGGCTCGGCCACGTTCCTCCTTCTCAACCACCACCACGGTTCTCTCTCCTGAGGAGGAGGGCAGCAGATCTTTCATTTTGGGACTTTTTCCCCCGCCGTCCGCCTCCCCTCTTTTCTCTCTCCTGGTCTGGTGCTGCAGCTTGGAGATCAGATCTTTGGTCTTGCACTCCGTCCTCTTGTCGTCCTCGCCGGCGCCTCGTTTCTCCTGCTTGGCGTCGTTCTTTCTCTGCAGCTTTGAGATGAGCTCCAGTGTTTTGTTACTATGGATCCTCCTCTCTTCCTTCTTCCCTCGCTTACTGTCACCTTCACAATCACAATCAGGTTTACAAGGTAAACAAGTGGGTGAAATGTGGGGAAACGTTATTTCCATAGAACAGGGGTCTTCAACTTTTCAGGCCAAGGACCCCCTAGCTGAGAGAGAGATGAAGCAGGGACCCCCTACTCTATATTGTATAAGATTGTGTTTCAGATTAAAGTTTTTTTTTTACTTAGTCTGCTATTTTTTCCCTCTCCACCTATAGCCTCTTTGCCAAAAATAGCAGATCTACAAGCTCTCAACGCCTCGCAGCGTGAGTCGTTGAGAGCTTGTAGATCTGCTATTTTCGGCTAATGTTCCCCTCAGAAAAGGAATTCTAGGGTTCAAGTGGTTAATGTAAAAAAAACTAAATCCTATCACACAAAGATTTGGCGGACCCCCTATATTAGCTCTGAGGACCCCCTGTTGAAGACCCCTGCCATAGAAAGAAGAGGGGGAGGAAGAAGAGGGGGGGGGGGGGGCAAGTGGGAAGGGACATCAAACAAGAGAACAACAAAAAGGCCAAACAAGTTATCTACATATTTACACTAGTACCTGAGATATTAAAAAAAATATGACGAAGGTGCCTGAGCATAGCAGCAATGTATACTGTCTGTGCATGATATACTTATGGACGTTGGTTAAGGTGCTTAGAGAGAAGGAAAAATAAGCACAATGAAAGAAAAAAAAAAGTCAGTGTGTTATACATGGGATTAAAGGTGCAAAGTGTCCTCACCTTTGACCTCTGTGCGATGGTTACCGTCTCGGTTCTTATTGACGACCGCCTCTTCTTCTTCTTCTTCTGTTTCTTTCCTGAAGACTTTTTTGTCCTCGACGTCTGTCACAACAACCTCACGGTCCCGCCGCTGTTCGCTCGCCTGCCGTTCGCTCGCCTGCCGTTCCGCTATGCCATCACACGTGTCCTTATTTACATCCATTTTACACGACTTCGTGTCACATAGTCTGGTGTCAGATATTGTTGTGTGAGATAACCTGGTGTCAGACAGTCTCGTGTCAGACGGCCGTGCGTCCGCGGTTCCTCCTGCGTTCCCGGAGTCAGACGAGTCACCTGACGGTGACCAGATGTGGTCATCATCGTGCGGTTTGTCCTCCAGCTCGGCGTCCGCACGGCTCCCTCTTCTCTCTCCTTCATCTCCGGTCGTTTCTCCCTTTAATACGACACGGAAGAGAAAGAAACAAATGACTCAAACATACAGTGTGAAACTCAGCCTTATTTAAAAAGTATAAAATAGGGCCTAATTGGTTCATATGTGTTTTTGTAGCCTAATACAAGTTTTCAAATAACTGTAGTGTGGTAGAAGTATAAAGTATTGAAGAATATGGACCATACTCAAGTAAAGTAAAAGTAATTCAAAATTACAGTTAGGCCTGTCACAGTTATTACATAATCAATCACCTGATCACAATTATTTGAGATAATCACAATCATTTTTGCATAATCGTCATAATCATTTACATGTTGAAAAATAGTGGAAATAGCTGATATTTTTTTCTTTTTTTAAAATAAAGTTATTAACCCATTAAGACCTGAGGCTTACTTACATCTTACTAATGTCTTCTAAATCTTAACAGTTTTCTGAAAAACGCATGTTTCTATATCAGTGGTTCTCAAACTTTTTCATGTCAAGGACCCCCAAAATGATATGTATTTGGCCACGCACCCCCATCTCAAAGTTGTTCCAGGGACCCCCCAGAAGCAAACATTTGAGTTACAAATGTTCGCTTTAAAAGAATACAAATATATTAATTTGCACACATTTTCTCGATTTTTCAAAAATAGCAGATATACAAGCTCATAGCGCGGCACTTGGTGCCGCGCTATGAGCTTGTATATCTGATATTTTTTAATAGCCCAAAGTGTAAAATAATGCTTTTCAGCTCAAATCAAAAAATGACAACGATTCGTTCCAGGTCTTAATGGGTTAAATAATGTAAGTTATGTGTCATATATCTGCCTGGTGCGCCTTGTGTTTATGAAGCCTAAAAGACAAACAGAAATTGAATTTTTATTCATAACGTTAAACGACAGAAACGCAATTAAATCGTAAATCGCAATTATTCGAGCGACGATTTATCGTCATGTAAAATGTCATAATGGTGACAGCCCTATTTACAGTACTTGAGTAAATATACTTAGTTACTTCCCCCTGCAGGGCTGATGAGTTAGACCAGAAGGCGGTTAGTTTACAACAGGCTGTTAGAGGAGAGAACCTTAAAAGGCAGCAGAGCTGGCAGGAGGAATGTACTTAGTCTTCAAATTAGGCAGTGGAGGAAGAAGTACTCACAGTTTGTACTTGAGTAAAAGTATCAATACCGCAATGTAGAAATACTCTGTTACAAGTGCAAGTCCGGTATTCAGAATTGACTTACTTAAATTACCAAAAGTATAACTACCCGTTTTGCAGAGTGTTCAAAATGTATACAAATCTTTTGAAAATAGCGGTGCGACGCGTTGTGAGCTTGTAGATCTGCTATTTTCATGTAGCCGAAGGATATAGGGCTGTGTGGTTAATGTATGTTTTGTAATAATACTCTAAATGTACAAAGTAACTAGTAACGCAAGTTTTTAAATAATTGCAGTGGAGTAAAAAGTACAATATTTGCCTCTGAGATGTAATGGAGTAGAAGTAATTGGAAATTAAAAGTTAAAAAAATACCTCAACATTGAGTACATGTACTTAGTTACTTTCCACCACTGACAGTGGGTCATTAGCCCACAGTTTACTGTCCTCTTCAACATGTACCAGTGTTTACTTTACCACTATGTAACAGATATACAAGCGGCAGCTTCCATATTCTGTGGCAAAAATTGGGCGAAAATAGCAGATCTACAAGCTCACAAAGCTCACCACTAGCGCACCCTATTCTGGGTGCAAACATTAGGCAACAACATAGCAGATCTACAAGCTCACAATGCGTCGCATTGCAACGTTTTGTGAGCTTGTAGATCTGCGTATTACGAGCTGTTTTTACCAAATAGATTTGGTGTAGACTAGAGGTAAAAAAGGAGGGGGCCTACTTTAAGACCCTGAGGGACTCCAGTCAATGAAGTGGTTGCATATTAAATGTGTTAAATAAACACTGAGGATTACAGTAATATAAATGTACTGAGGATTACAGTAATATAAATGTATTTAGTTTATTCATTGTATATAATGGGCCTAAAGCTCCATTCACACCAATTTAACAAGGATGTTATTTTTAATACAGGAAGGCCAGAAAAGACATGAAATTAATCCATTCAGACCGGGAACACATCTGTGTCATTTTAACATTTCTTTGGGCTATTAAAAAATAGCAGATCTAGAATCTTGGAAAATGTGTGCAAATCTTTGAATATATATTATGTTTTAAAGTGAAACATTTTATTCTGTACTTCTGGGGGGGGGGGGGGGATTTAGAAAACATTTTTAGATATGTATTTGGCTGTGGACCCCCCCATCTCAAAATGTTTAGTTCCAGGGACCCCCCATGAGGCAAAGATTTGAGTTACAAATGTTCACTTTAAAAATATATATTTAAATAAAATAGCAGATCTTTTACCTGCAGATCTACAAGCTCATGAGCTTGTAGATCTGCTATTTGTTTATAAAAAATAATATATATATATTTTTTTTTATAAAACATTTTTTTTCAATAAAAAACATTTCTGTAAAAAGCAAAAAGCAGAACAATAATAACCAAAGTCCATGCTGCAGACCTCCTCAGTGGACATCTCTCTCTGGATGAGCCTCTTGGTCTGCTGCTCACAGAAGTCCAGCATGGCCACTCTGTTGTAGCGCACCGACGGCTTCTTGTCCGTCTGGTTCCTCTGGCGCAGGCCCGCCGGCACCGACCCGTCCGGGTCCAAGTCCATCATCTCCTGGCTGAGCGCCTCCACCTCGGCGGCCGACAGGGAGGCCAGCAGAACGTCCACGTTGTCCTCAAAGTCTCCTTCCGACATGATTATATAGTGTTATTCTATAGCTCTATAGCGATGATGTTATAGTGTTGTTACTTGTTATCATAACAGAGTTGAGACGTTCCACCCCGATGGATGAGACATGTTTGTCACGTCCTCTTGTTCCCGCTCTTTATAATAATCTCTCCTAGAGAAGAGCTTGTAGTTTTACAGTCCAAAGTAGGACTTAGTGGACCGGGGGGGGGGGCGTCCTACTTGGCTGTTTACCAGTGGTGTAAAGTAACTAAGTACATGTACTCAAGTACTGTACTTAAGTAGAGTTTTGAGGTATTTGTTTTACTTTACTGGAGCATTTCCAATTTTCAGTAGTTTTACTTTTACTCCACTCCAACTCAGAGGCAAATGTTGTAATTTTACTCCACTACAATTATTTGAAAACTTTAGTTACTTTTTAGATTTTTATTACTTAACATACATAAACCACTTGAGCTCTATATATATATTTCGGCTATTTGAAAATAGCCGATCAAGCTCACAACCTTTCGCATCGCGAGGCGTTGTGTGATCTTGTAGATCAGCTTTTTCTCTTTTACATGTTATACATTTGAAAACGTGTGCAATGGGACATTCTGCATAATGAGTACTTTCTACTTTTGGTACTTTAAGTACATTTTGATACTTTTGTACTTTTACTCAAGTACATTTTTAATTCCAGACTTTTACATGTAACAGAGTATTTCTATGTTGCAGCATTGATACTTTTACTTAAGTATAAAATGTGAATACTTTCCCCACCAATGCTGTTTATTACAACCTCCGCCTCTCTCTTCACTCCCTAATTTGGACTAGAGCCTGTGGACCAATGGCAGTGTTGGCAGAAAGTAGTCAGATTTTGGAGTTAAGTAAAAGTAGCTTTGTTACAACTACTTAAAGGGGAATGCAACCCCAGGCTGATTTTGTAGTTTGTTTTCCAGTTCGGGTTAAAAACTACAGCAGATTAAAAAACATGGCAGACTATTAAGCAACACAGTTGCACCAAACAAATATGCTCATTATGCAGAATTTGTCATAATCTTATATAGCCATTATTTCTATGATAGCTATATATGGCAGCTATCTATCTATACTATACATTATCATTAACCATTTAAGCGCCATTGTATACTTCGGCTATTTTCCTAAAATGTAGAAAATGTTTGATGAATCATTGTAATCTACAAAGTCACTTGTACCTATAGCTGTCAACTACAGTACATGTAGTAAAACGTACAACATAAGAATGGGTTGATGTACTTAGTTACTTGGCCAGACAGATGGCCTGATTTATACTTAGCCGTACGATGGTGTCACGTGGAAAAAAATAGACGATATACAAGCCCACAACAATGTAGATCTACTCTGTCACACTCACAGGTAAAAGTCCTGCATTCCATTCCTTGCATTTTACATGAGTTTCCTTGCATTTTACATGAGTTACAGTACATACTGTAAGTGTCTGCATCGAAATGTTCTCACCAGGGCAGGACTTTCAGGGAGGCCACGAAGGCCATGGACGTCGTTGCCCCTCAGTTTGGCCTTGTGCCCCTCAAAAGAATGGCCTGCCCTGAGGCCACGGTGGCCTTAAAGGAGAGTGACGGTCATTTTAGCTTGTATGTTTGATGCGTCACTCACCAACATACAAAGGAACGTTGAATATTTCCAGATCTGCCCCTGTTGTCCATTCTGCAGACCCCTTGCATCGGCATAATGGGAGACGTGTGTAAGAGTGAAAATCGTCTATATTAACCTATTTCTTTCCTACTACTACTCATCGTGGAGTCTCATGATACTCAAACATGCGCTGAATGACCCGCATGAGCTACCGTTCGTGCAGAACGACATGACGCTGGTTGCTTGTTTCTCTCAGAAAATCTGGCACACGCCAGGTTACGGCTTCACACATGTTAAGCATTAATAAAAAATAATTACATCCAATAGTAATTACTGTGTCATGTCTTCTTAGGTGTGGCGGGGGCGGGGCGGTCCTTGAGGATTATTTGAAATATAGTCGCTGTTCGGGAGGAAAACGTCTAAAACCGTTACTTTTCAATAAATCTAAAAAAGAACCTGTGTTCTAATGTAGTTATTATTTAGACACAAGCTCTAGTTAATACTTTTCATTGGTTCAATATTCATGAATCCCACGGAAGATGTAGATTGGCTATTTTCACTATTTTTGCGCCACACTCTTGTATGAGTTAGTAGGGTATTAATAAAACAAAAACAAATATGGAGATACAAGGTTTCTGCCTGACAGCAACGATATTCCAGTGTCCAGAACTCAAGAACAAAAAGCCTGAGAACCTTTTTGAGTAAAGCTTGAGTAACATTACGGAGAGAAAAGGATCAAAGCATTTTTAATAGAACAAATGGATTTTATTCCACAATATAAACTCCAACGTCTTTTCACGAACCCCCCGCCCACATCCCCCCCCCCCCCCCAAAAAGAGACACGTAAAAGACAAACACCCCATGCTGGAGTAGTCAATGTATGCGGCTTCAATCCTTCGTTCTGCTACATCGTTTAAGCCCCGTTCCAGCTCACCTGTCACACGGACGGTAATCGCGCGGGCCAAGAAAAACAGCCGATCTACAAGTTCAAAACGCGTCGCGTCCGCGACGCGTTTTGAACTTGTAGATCGGCCGTTTTAATGCCCCGCGCGACGGCCGTCGTCGTGCGCTAGAGCATAAATTAGGCATTATGACATCTCATCTATTCAGCATTCTGTACATAATTAAACAAACAAAACAAAACACTCGCTAAAGCACCAACACATCAGCGGAGAACCAAGCCATTTTTTTTTTTAAGGTAAATTCAGACAAACGTTATTGCTCAGATAAATAAACCTAAAACCTACAAAAAAAACAACCAAACAAACTGGGGAATAATTATATTAAAGATGCAATGTGCTAAAACACCGGGTTTAAAGAACAACAAACAAAAACCTCGAACAGAATTATCTTTTTTTTTAGTTTTTTTTACTCCCTAAGGGATTGGGGGGAGGGGGGAGGGGGAGGGGGAGGGGGTTGTCTCTGGTTTTGCATGCAAGGAGGGGTTTCCAAAGATAAGATAATTATGGTTTTATATAAAGCTTCATTAATTAACACTCCATCGTGCGATGAAGCATATAGAGGTCTCTTACACACCGGGGCGGTTTATTATTATTATTATAAATGCGATACATAATTGCCCTAAAATATATACTTTTTAGAACGGTCGCTTAATGTCACACGAGAACATCCACACAGAACGCAAATATTATGCAAACGATGAAACGGAATTAAATGGAGAGAAATAAAAAATAACGGATTTTTTAATTCAGAACAAAAAAAAAGGTAGATTTTTTTGGAGTTTCTGCACCGGGAATGACGTCTGTATGGACGAGGCATCGGCTATATCAGTGGTTCTCAAAATGGGGTCCTGGGTGGTCCCTGGAGGGGCTTCTAAATGGACCCCTTACAAGGTCTGTGACTCTGAGAGTGTACACATGGAACAGGTCTGTGACTCTGAGAGTGTACAAATGGAACCAAATGGACCCTTACAGGTCTGTGACTCTGAGAGTGTACACATGGAACCAAATGGACCCTTACAGGTCTGTGACTCTTGAGAGTGCACAAATGGAACCAAATGGACCCTTACGGGTCCATTTGGTTCCATTTGTGCACTCTCAGAGTTGGAGGTCCTTGTAATTAAAACGTGTGAGAACCACAGAACTACGACAGTATATGAATGAGCGTTGATGTGAAATATTCGAGTAAGATACTTTTTTACATTTTCCGTGTGGTTTATGTCTTATATGCCCCCCGGTATGTAAAGACCCTTGAATTAGGCTTAACCCTTAACACCCTCACAGGGAGGGGGGGGTCTGGAGTTTGTCAAAGACCCCCTTCTTCTTCTTCTTCTTCTTCACACACATTAGCCCCATTACCATCCTCTCACTCCTCTATACAGCTCAGAGATGAGGTTCCACTGCGAGCTCTACCGGAATCGGTGGAACGGCCACAAAGGGTCCGTCCGTGGTTTACCCTTTTCTCCACATCGTATCCATAAACTAACGGTAGTTATGGTAGTGCCAGTACTGCTCCTGGTTCGGCTCAGTGTTAATTTCGTCGACTAAATCTATGACGA
The DNA here is from genome assembly GCF_963454915.1 of Gymnoscopelus microlampas. Classification (NCBI taxonomy): domain Eukaryota; kingdom Metazoa; phylum Chordata; class Actinopteri; order Myctophiformes; family Myctophidae; genus Gymnoscopelus; species Gymnoscopelus microlampas. Next base: position 53,471,522 of record NC_139947.1, on the reverse strand, counting down.
AAGAATTTCGTCGGCTACCTTTTTTCACTGACGAAAACTAAATAAAAACTAAATAAAAACTAAATAAAAACTAAATAAAAACTAAATAAAAACTAAATAAAAACTAAATAAAAACTAAGCTATGATGACTAAAATTGAGATCCAGTAGAACTAAGACCTAGTCATTTTATTTAGTTTGGTTGCGCCCGGGTGTTGTGCTCTGAAAATAGCAGATCTACAAGCTCACAACGCGTCGCAGCACGACGCATTGTGAGCTTGTAGATCTGCTATTTTCAGCATGCAAATAAGTGTAAAATCAGGCATCACGACGCCATCAAGGCACCGCCAAAATACGTTTTAGTCGACTAAATCAGCTGTAGATTTAGTCGACTAAAACTAGACGTAAACTAAAACATTTCAGATGACTAAAATATGACTCTCTGGAGCGGTGCCAGACCCACTTTTTTTGCACTCGCATACTCGTCTGGTCCCAGGCTAGAGGGAAACATGGCCACAGGCTGACTAAATAAGAGTTTTAAACGGTTGTTTGGTGCCCCGACCAAAAGGTTAGGGTGCCGGACCATACCTCAAACATCCAGGGACGTGCACAGATAGACTCTAGGTGGTGCTAGAGCACCTGCCCTTTGCTCTCTTCACCAGAAGTGCCCTTTTGAAAAAAGGGCACAGCAGGGGTATTCAACAGGGGGTCCGGGACCCCTAGGGGGTCCTCAGAGTTACTACAGGGGGTCCGCCAAATCTTTATGTGATATGATTTTTCTTTTTACCATAACCACATGAAACCTAGCATCCCTTTTCTGAGGAGAACTTTAGCCAAAAATAGCAGATCTACAAGCCCACAACGCCTCGCGCTGCGAGGCGTTGTGGGCTTGTAGATCGGCTATTTTTGGCAAAGAGGTATAGGTGTAGAGGGAGAAAAGAGCAGATCAAGTAAACAAAAAAAAGTATAATTTACTTGAGCACCCGCCCCTCAAAATGTCTGTGCACGCCACTGCAAACATCTGTACAGTTTGGAAACTACCATTCGTTTTTGGATACGATGTGGAGAAAAGGGTAAACCACGGACCCTTTGTGGCCGTTCCACAGGTTTCCGGTAGAGCTCACAGTGGAGCCTCATCTCAGAGCTGTATAGAGGAGTGAGAGGTTCGTAACGGGTAAAAATCTTCACACCAATATAATGGATCTGCCATGCAAGCGCCCTCCATCCTGTCCAACCTTTTCCATCTAGAACAACCACAAACATTTTTTTATAGGAAGAAAGAAATATATATATATATATATATATAATATATATGTAAAAAATACAAAACAAATAAAATTAAAATAAAATAAGTTGAACCGTATAGTTCTGGACAACGAGTCAATAAAGAGGAAAAATAGCACCGTTGATACAAAAAGTGGGGTTTGGACAGCGAGGGGAGACAGACAGCGAGGGTGAGACAGACAGCGAGGGGAGACAGGCAGCGAGGGGAGACAGGCAGCGAGGGGAGACAGACAGGGACATTTCTAACGGCTTTCTTCCCCAAAAAACGATCGGCTCCTGGTTTCTCTCCTCGCTTCCGTCGTCGCTTTCTCGTCGTGTATCGTTAAGTACAGCTCGCTCTCCCCGCCGTGTCTGTCGTGTATCGTTACAGCGAGCTCGCTTTCGTGTTCGTGTCCGTCGTTTTTTATTTATTATGGTACGTCTGTCCGTCTCACTTGGTGTTGTGTCTGTGGTTTATGGTACAGCCCACCCCTCTGTCTCACATGGTACAGCCCACATACATGTAGTCCTCCCCTCCGTCTCACATGGTACAGCCCACATACATGTAGTCCTCCCCTCCGTCTCACATGGTACAGCCCACATACATGTAGTCCTCCCCTCCGTCTCACATGGTACAGCCCACACAGATGTAGTCCTGGCTCTGGGCCAGCTCTGGAGTGACCCCCACACAGGCCTGGTGGAACCACTGGTTGCAGTTGCCGTCACACTGGACCCAGTCCACCTGAGAGAGAGGAGACAACACACAGCAGTGTTGATTTCGTCGACTAAAACTATGACGAAAAATGTTGGTCGACTACTTTTTTTCACTGACGAAAACGAAATAAAAAGTAACTAAAATGTTAGTGAGGGATCTAGTGGAGAAGCAATCTCGGAACCCAGAGACACACTGAAAAGGAAAAGCAGCGACCTCTGCTGTTCGTCCTCCTCAGTGTGACTCTGGGCCAATGCTAACGAAGGACCCGTGCGCAAGGAAACGGGGTTTAAGTCTGCCTTCACCGCTCCACTTCCGGTGGTGAGCTTGCGTTTTCATTCCGACTAGATAACATTTCTACACGGAACACTAACACCACTTCTCCCAAAGAACATGGATGGTTTTGGTTATAAGCCCACTTGTTTCTATGATGAAAGAGTAAGTTCAAATGTGAATATCTTTCCGTGGTTTTGTCTGCTCCGCGGACGCTATTGTTAAATTAGTTTCGGTTTAAGTTTCGAGTGGGGAAGGATCGACGGACACGTGAATCCCGCCCACTACATTTGATTGGATAAAGCGCGGCCTGCTTCCTCATCTGAAGCCACGCCCACTCCCACACAGTGTGTACACGTTCTGACGAACCTTCAAGACAGATTCCAACGCAGTGCAGAATCTGTTCTTGAGAGATTAGTGGAGAAGAGCAGATCTACAAGCTCACAACGCGTCGGGCTGCGACGCATTGTGAGCTTGTAGATCTGCTATTTTCAGCATGCATCCAAGTGTAAAATCAGCCATTACGACACCATCAACCTGTGGGTAAAGTGTGAGTCACTGTGTGGGGTTGTGGGTAAAGAACCTGACCACTGTGTGGGGTTGTGGGTAAAGAACCTGAACCTGTGGGTAAACTGTGAGCCACTGTGGGGGCTTGTGGGTAAAGAACCTGACCACTGTGGGGGCTTGTGGGTAAAGAACCTGACCACTGTGGGGGCTTGTGGGTAAAGAACCTGACCACTGTGGGGGCTTGTGGGTAAAGAACCTGACCTCGTCTCCCTCCGGCAGCAGACAGCTCTGCGCGGGACAGACGGCCGCCTCGCCGTCGTCGGACTCGTCGTCGTCGGACTGGGAGAAGTCGGAGCGCGGGGACGAGGAGATGGACGTGGCGCGGCGCTCGCCGCTCTTCTTCTTCCTGTTCATCTTCTGCCTCTTGTGACGCAGCTTCCTGTCCTCCTGGCTCCGGTGTTCCTCTCCTCCTCCTCCTCCTCCTCCTCCTCCTCCCTCCTCCTCGCCCAGGACGTCCCGCTCCAGCGGGCGCTTGGGCTTCTTCTCCGAGCCGCTCAGCGCGTCCTTCACCCCGTTGAGAAGAGAAAAACAAAAGAAAAGAAAAGGTTTTGATCAGCTTTGAGACGCAGACGATTAAATTTCACAGAAGAAACAGTCAGGGTCTGTTCAGACTGGCACTAACCCAGATCAGATCTCCTAACCCAGTGGTTTTCAACCTTTTTTGCGTCAAGGACCCCCAAATTGACACACATTAGCCCAGGGACCCCCATTTGAAAAGATATGCCAGGGACCCCCAATAAGAGACGATTTTTACGGCTCTAGCAGTGATTCTCAACCATTTTAATTGGAGGACCCCCAGTTTAACATGCATTAGGGCTACAGACCCCATTTAATGGCATTTCTATCTCTGGGACCCCAATTTGTATTATAATATCAATATTGATTTAACTCTGAGAGTGTACAAATGGAACCAAATGGACCCGTTAGGGTCCATTTGGTTCCATTTGTACACTCTCAGAGCTACAGACCCATAAGGGTCCATTTGGTTCCTATCTATCATTTAGCTGGGGACCCCCTGGAACTCCCTCAAGGACCACTGGTGGTCCCCGGACCACTGGTTGAAGACCACTGTCCTAACCAGATTGGACTCCAGATTGTACGCAGTCTGAACATAGATCAGATTTGAGAAAAGAAATGAGCGTCGCGCTTTAGTACAGACATGCTCTCAGTACAGACATGCCCTTAGTACAGACATGCTCTTAGTACAGACATGCTCTTAGTACAGACATGCTCTTAGTACAGACATGCTCTTAATACAGACATGCTCTTAGTACAGACACGCTCTTAGTACAGACATGCTCTTAGTACAGACATGCTCTTAGTACAGACATGCCCTTAGTACAGACACGCTCTTAGTACAGACACGCTCTTAGTACAGACATGCTCTTAGTACAGACATGCCCTTAGTACAGACATGCTCTTAGTACAGACACGCTCTTAGTACAGACACGCTCTTAGTACAGACATGCTCTTAGTACAGACACGCCCTTAGTACAGACACGCTCTTAGTACAGACATGCTCTTAGTACAGACATGCTCTTAGTACAGACATGCTCTTAGTACAGACATGCTCTTAGTACAGACATGCTCTTAGTACAGACATGCTCTTAGTACAGACATGCTCTTAGTACAGACACGCTCTTAGTACAGACACGCTCTTAGTACAGACACGCTCTTAGTACAGACACGCACGCTCTTAGTACAGACACGCACGCTCTTAGTACAGACACGCTCTTAGTACAGACACGCTCTTAGTACAGACACGCTCTTAGTACAGACATGCCCTTAGTACAGACATGCTCTTAGTACAGACACGCTCTTAGTACAGACACGCTCTTAGTACAGACATGCTCTTAGTACAGACACGCTCTTAGTACAGACATGCTCTTAGTACAGACATGCGCTTAGTACAGACACGCTCTTAGTACAGACACGCTCTTAGTACAGACATGCTCTTAGTACAGACATGCTCTTAGTACAGACACGCTCTTAGTACCGACATGCTCTTAGTACAGACACGCTCTTAGTACCGACATGCTCTTAGTACAGACATGCTCTTAGTACAGACATGCCCTTAGTACAGACATGCTCTTAGTACAGACATGCTCTTAGTACAGACATGCCCTTAGTACAGACATGACAGACATGCCCTTAGTACAGACATGACAGACATGCTCTTAGTACAGACATGCTCAGAGCACGTTCTGTCAGGGAACTCAGTGCTCTAACTAACGCTAGCCGCAGAAAGTCGCTGACTTTATTTGGGAGAAAAAGAAAGCGGTCAGTGTTGCGTCACTAATTGACAGACATAAACAAGGACTGTTGGTGGTTGTAAAATAGCCACAGAGACACTGTCCATCTCAGACACCTGAGTTAATATTTTGAGTCAAAAAAATACTAATTTAAAAAGAAAATGTCATTACAAAAGTCATTTTTAAAAATGCGCGTGCGCGCGGGAGGGCTTCTCAGCGCCACGGTTACAACTTCATCCTAAGGGGAAACACAACCATTGGTCGGTCCCAGCTCCATGCTTCTATTCTCAACCAATCACATACTCACTTCATAATAGAGCACCCTATTTAATTGGGGAAGTTGCATTGCTCATTCCTTGTTTGCTGCTGCCTAGTTGTCCTGACTGAAATAGGATTCACCTGCAGCCTGTACAAAACATCAATACCTACAGCAGTGGCATGCACAGACATTTTGAGGGGCAGGTGCTGTAGTAAATTACACTTTTTTTTTGTTTACTTGGTCTGCTCTTTTTCCCCCTCTACACCTATACCTCTTTGCCAAAAATAGCAGATCTACAAGCCCACAACGCCTCGCAGCGCGAGGCGTTGTGGGCTTGTAGATCTGCTATTTTTGGCTAAAGTTCTCCTCAGAAAAGGGATGCTAGGTTTCGAGTGGTTATGGTAAAAAGAAAAATCATATCACATAAAGATTTGGCGGACCCCCTGTAGTAACTCTGAGGACCCCTGTTGAAGACCCCTGCTGTAAACTGAAAAAGAAAATATATATAGATATATATATTTTTTTTTTCAAAAGGGCACTTCTGGTCAAGAGGGCAAAGGGCAGGTGCTCTAGCACCACCTAGAGTCTATCTGTGCACGTCCCTGACCTACAAAGCCAAAGAAAGAAGCCTGCACGCTTGGTTTGGGTCATTTAAAAATGCAGGTATCTGTTCTGCACATAGACTGTATAAATGAGATGGACAAACCCACTCCGCTGCTTTCTACAGACCGAAAATGAAGCCGATTGTTCCAAGACTGTAGGTCCGCCATCTTTCAATACGCGTCAGAATGAGACCAGACCATTATTGGTTGGGTAGCTTGTCAATCAAGAGCGGGGGGCGGGGAATGAATGCTATTGGTTGTGTAGCTTGTCAATCAAATCATCCCGCCCCTCCTAGAGAATAGCCTACTTTATCGTCAATTTTAAAATAAATAGGACCATAATTTAGCAAAACGCATATCATGATGATTGAAAGGAGACTTTAAACTAGCGACTGGAAGCATATAGAATTTATGACAATTTTTATTACAGTAAGAAAATCTAGTCTAAAGTTTGTCAAAAAACCCATTCACTTGCGTTAAAATAAATTCTTTCTGACACCGCAGGTCGGCGCAGGGTAAAACAGCGCCACTCTGGCCATTTTGTCGGCCTCATCGTAAATATCTAAGACTTGCCCCTCTGTTCTGCACCTCTGTCCGCGGGTGGCTCTTTCCCTGAGAGCTGCTGTTGTTGCACTGCGTTGTAGTGTGGCCGTCGTCCTGCGGGGGCGTCATGGAGCAGGCTGTGGTTGTAGTGTGGCCGTCGTCCTGCGGGGGCGTCATGGAGCAGGCTGTGGTTGTAGTGTGGCCATCGTCCTGCGGGGGCGTCATGGAGCAGGAGGCTGTGGTTGTAGTGTGGCCGTCGTCCTGCGGGGGCGTCATGGAGCAGGCTGTGGTTGTAGTGTGGCCGTCGTCCTGCGGGGGCGTCATGGAGCAGGCTGTGGTTGTAGTGTGGCCGTCGTCCTGCGGGGGCGTCATGGAGCAGGCTGTGGTTGTTGTAGTGTGGCCGTCGTCCTGCGGGGGCGTCATGGAGCAGGCTGTGGTTGTAGTGTGGCCGTCGTCCTGCGGGGGCGTCATGGAGCAGGCTGTGTTCTGAGGCGTGTTGTTCAGTAGACTGTGGTACAGGCTGCTGACCTCCGGTAGCCCCAGCGGTAGCAGCAGACCCTCCACCATCAGCTCCTCCAGGTCTGCACTTAACCCTGTGATACGCACGCACGCACGCACGCACACAAACGCACACGCACGCACACACACACACACACACACACATCATAAGAAAATGTAAATTAAGTGATTCTACAAAACGGCTTGCACTTTCCCCTCTAGGCAGGGACGTGCACAGATAGACTCTAGGTGGTGCTACCCTTTGCCCTCTTGACCAGAAGTGCCCTTTTTTCAGTTTACAGCAGGGTCTTCAACAGGGGGTCCGGGACCCCTAGGGGGTCCTCAGAGTTACTACAGGGGGTCCGCCAAATCTTTATGTGATATGATTATTCTTTTTACCATAACCACTCGAAACCTAGCGTCCCTTTTCTGAGGAGAACTTTAGCCCACAAGCCCACAACGCCTCGCGCTGCGAGGCGTTGTGGGCTTGTAGATCGGCTATTTTTGGCAAAGAGGTATAGGTGTAGAGGGAAAAAAGAGCAGACCAAGTAAACAAAAAAAAGGATAATTTACTTGAGCACCTGCCCCTCAAAATGTCTGTGCACGCCACTGCTGAAAAATGAACATTTTTGGAGCTGGTTTCTGCCAGACAACAGATATATATAATTACAGTAAACAATGACAGAGCAGTGTTGTGTTGTAGTGACTGACCCTGCAGAGGAATACATCTGTGTTCTGTGTAGAAGACAGCGTGCTGCGTCCTGTTCCACTCTGGGGTCAGATATGGAGCCTGGATGGACCAAAACACACACTGCACTGTTAGCATTATTATTATTATTATTATTATTATTATGATTATGCACAAGGAACCCCCCCCCACACCCATAGTTTCCCCCCAGTGTAGTCGTTATGCCAATTAATTCCTCCCACTGCTCGTCACTGCTGTTGTATCCTACTGGCTCAGGTTGTCAATAATAAGGAGCTCCTACCGGGAGGACGGTGCTACTCCTCCTGCCCAACACTCCCTCCTGGAGTACGTGTAGTGACACATATCCACCGCCCGGCTTCCCTAGCCTGGTAAACCCTCCCTCCGGAAATCTCATTTCCATTTGATTCCAGGAGTGAGTCTGGCATGAACGCCCATTGTGGGGGTTTCTAGTGGAATTACCAGCTAACCGAGCCTATCAGCGTCGTCGCTCATCGTTCTGTGATTGACAGCGACAGTTGGCCAATCAGGTGGCGAGTACGAGTGAGCCCGAATGGGACCGAGTGCAGCCGACAAAAATGGAACGATCCGCCATTGTTTCTGTGGCCAGTTACACTCAAACTTCTTTTTTGAGGCACGGAATTTACTTTTAAGATATCGTTTGGATAGAATTGAGTTGTTTGACTTCATATATGTAGTCAATTAATCATGACAGAGCCTATTTAAAAATAAAAATTCTGAGAACCGGGAGGGGCGGGCAGTGCCACGCATGTATCCCAATAAGGCAACCTATTTTGGGCATGGCCGTGTCAAAAGTCCCGTTGCATCACATTAGTCTGGAGGTCTGCTGATTGGCTGGAGGGGAAAAACGATCATTGGCTGAAGGGGTTGTCAGTCAACGGTATTACTCCCGCCCAACTCCAGCCCACAGCCAATATTGCAGAATGGGCGATCATGCCAGACTCACTCCTGAAATCAAATGGAAATGAGATTTCCGGAGGGAGGGTTTACCAGGCTACGGCTTCCCTCCGAATGTGTTCATTTATACACTTAACCATAGGGCTCCATTACAAATTTAAGTTGACAATTAATTGTCACTCAAATTGTAATTGTGTGTTTGGTTGGAACATAATGAATAAAAACTTAATTTCTGTTTGCCTTTTAGGCTTCGTAATCAAAAATCGCACACCTGGGGGCAGATATGACAAATAACTGAAATATACACAGAAATTACTGACATATTTAATACTTTTCTATATAGTAGAAAATTAAATAGTAGAAATAGTGTGAGCTATTTTTGGAAAATGTATGAAAACATTTTTTTTTTAAAATCAACATGGATACGATTATGACGATTATTAAAAATTAAAAATAATTGCGATTATCTAAAAAAAAAAATGCGATTAGGCGCTTATGTAATAATTGACCAAACAGATGTACCACGGTGGTTTCAAACCCCTCGACTCCACTTTTTAAACAAAGTGGCACAAACAGCTCAAACATTCAAAACCAGGGTGACAACGCGTCGACCTCTCTGACCTGCGCGTTGTCGTCCTCCTCCACCGCCGTGTGGCCGCCGTGGTGCGACGACGCCCAGCGCGTCAGAGTGGGCGGAGTCCCCGGCCTGTCACATGACGACGACGCCGTGTGGTGCGCCGGAGAGTCGGAGAGGTGCTGCAGCGCCCGGCGCTGCCAGCAGAGGGCTCTGTCCACGGCGTGGCGCAGGGCGTCGCCCTCGGGGAGCCGTGCCCCCCGCAGCAGCGCCGCCAGCTGGGCGCGCGCCTCGCCCAGCTGGGGCTTCTTCTCGCACCGCCGGCACAGCGGGCAGAGCCACGGCTCCGCCTCGCCGGGCGCCATCATGGAGGAGGAGGAGGAGGATGGGTCCCTGACGCACACGCTGTGGAAGGCGTCCCTGAAACACACACAGCGTTTGATTGGTTAAAAAAAATAAACGGAGGGGAGTAGATTCACAATTCTGCCAAGAACGTAAAAAACGTAATTTTGATAAAACATTGATTTTATAAAGAGATCACCGTCCTTCATCTCTCGAAGTGACACATTTCATTGTAGCACACCCGGATACGGAAATGACGTCTATAGAGGATATGCGTGTGACATCATCATCAAACCCGGAAGTTATGCAGGAATGCCTACTGAGTGTCAAAAATATTCTTTCTGGCCTTGACAGCCCATGCATCCAAACAGAAAAGTCATATCTGATTGCATTACACAACATTAAACAATGTTAAACTCACTTTGCATGTTGCTTTGCCACTCGCTTTGCCACTCGATGTGCCATTCACTTTAAGCATGCGCATATCCTCTATCGAAGATTTCCGTTTCCGCCTGAGGCCGCTCTAAACCTTCCGCTAAATCAGATTTGTCTTTCTCCGCCGTGGAACGCTGTTTAGAAACGCTGTTTAGAAACTGCTACAACTGCAAAATGGAATGTCGCCGATTGAAAATGTCTTCTCTGGGCCACTCACACAACTACCCTGTGTGTCTACAAACAGTTGAACACGCGATCATAAGGGATTTAGCGAGGTCTGTGGTGAGGTGAAAAAAGTAAGTGAGTTTTCCGTTCACATAGCGAAACATGGTATTTTTACTTTGGGCTGCTGCACAGAGACTCCGCCCCTATCGGAATGTTTGTTGTCTGAGCGACGTGCACGTATCGCCGGTGTGTATAAAAGATTGGACTTGCGATCATAATGAAAAAAAAAATTGTGAAAAGTTTTAAGTTATAAAAAACACTAAATCGCTGGCAGTGGGCAAACACAGCCAGAAATAAGTCTGGCAGAGAATGAGTTAAGACCGGGAACGCATCTGTGTCATTTTTAAGATTTCTTTGGCTATTCAGAAATAGCAGATCTACAAGCTCATGAGCTTGTAGATCTGCTATTATTTTTCAAAAAATAGCCAATCTACATACACACTGGATTTAACCACCCCATCCCACCCAGCTAACGGTATAGCCTACCTGCACAGCTCGCACTGCAGCATGGCACCCATGGGTGCCTTGTGACACAGGCACACCTTCAGGTCGCTGCAGTCTGCGGCGGGGAGGAGCTTGGACTCGTTGGACGCCCTGAGAGCGAGGAGGGCCTCCATCTCGCGGAGCCGCACCTCCTCCAGTGTCGCCATCTGGTGGACAAAACACCACACAACATTACACATGAACCCTATATTTACGTAGACTTAGCCTTCACTAGGCTGTACACTAGGTCCACTCATTAAAAAAAGGCTCGTTTTGGGTGGCGTACGTAACTTACTTAATGTGCGAAACACGTAGATCTACATGTTTTCAATTACACCCGTCGAGTGCCAAAACCGTAAATCTATGTGTTTTAATTTTTTTTTTTCACAAGGGGTGCTCTAACGCAACTTAGGAACGATCCTAGGTCCATGTAAAATGGAATGGACGGATGTGACATGAGCCCAAAAAACGTCACTTCCGTCTGCTCCAATGATAGGATTTGGAGAAAAATAAATCTCCATACTTTTTTACAGTGGTGAAAACAAGCCATTTTCGACGGGCGATCACTCTGCAATGGCGGATCGCGTTAGAAATATTATTGTTCCAGTCGTTAGACGGGACCCTCGGCCATCGCCCAGACAGCCGCTGTTTACATCCGGGTCCTCCTGGAGGTTTCTACAGCTCTAAAACGATCAGCGTAAACGGTAAGAAACGCTGGCACTGGATGTACCCTGTTTTAAAAAAAACTCTGGCACTTCATGTGTTAACCATTTGAACCCCAGCATCCATATCATGGTGGGTACACAAAAATAATCGATCAACAAGCTGCGATGCGTTGTGAGCTTGTATATTGGCTATTTTTTGGCGTAGAAATGTTGTGTAGAAGGGAAAAAAAGTGGTGTAAAGTAACTAAGTACATTTACTCACTTTCAAAAAGAATGTGGGTCATTTTATCATCTACTCAGGCTTTTGTGAACACCCCAGACAGTTTTTAAGTTGCTTGATTCAGTATTTAGATATTTGATATTCATTTGATCAGACAGAAAAGACAGTGTGCACAAACGCGTGTGTGCGCGTGTGTGCATGTGTACAGCAGAGGTAGTGTCTTTGCTGTGTGTGTGTGTGTGTGTGTGTGTGTGTGTGTGTGTGTGTGTGTGTGTGTGTGTGTGTGTAACGTACAGCAGAGGTAGTGTCTTTGCAGAGCGTCAGGGTCCTCTCCACGTCTCTGAGCGTGCTCAGACCGCACGCTTTCTTCTTCCCGCTCAGAGGCCAGTCTTTAGCCTTCTTGTTCTTCCTCTTGGGAGAGGCCACGCCCCCCACCTCACACCTGGGACACAGCACCTGGCAGGACAAAAAAACACAACGCTCAGCCTCCTGTGGCAGCGCGGAACGCACCGGGATTCAAACCCCCGGTCTTATCCACTAGCTCAGTGGTTCTCAACCTCTCAAATGCATGTGGCCGTGTGCATTTTCAGAGCACGTTATGATCAATACATCTATTGTGGTCCGGCTGACAATTTCGGACAATTTCTTAAATTCTTATCCCACAATTTTGGAAACCATTTTTTCATCCAGTGCCAAATGTAATCCTGGGCGCTACTTTCCCTCTGCCAGCCTGGGGAGAGCCCAGAACTGAGCTCATGCCTCTTTCAATGCATGAGAGGCTACCAAGCCGCTTCTTGTCACCTGACAGGAGGGGAGTTTCCCCGGTAGGACGTAGCGTGTGGAAGGAACACGTTATTCCAACCAGTTCCTTTCCCCTCCATCAGGCACCCCGGCTGACCAGGGGGAGGCGGTATAGAGACCAGGATTACTGCATGTTTTTGTGAGGGTATTAACTACCCTAGGAGACACGGGGATTACTTTGTCCAGCACTGGATTTGATGGAAGTTTAAAAAAGTAATAATTACCTCCAGTAAGGTGAAGGGAGAGTGTGTTTACCTCCAGTAAGGTGAAGAGAGAGTGTGTTTACCTCCAGTAAGGTGAAGAGAGAGTGTGTTTACCTCCAGTAAGGTGAAGAGAGAGAGTGTTTACCTCCAGTAAGGTGAAGAGAGAGAGTGTTTACCTCCAGTAAGGTGAAGGGAGAGTGTGTTTACCTCCAGTAAGGTGAAGGGAGTGTGTTTACCTCCAGTAAGGTGAAGAGAGAGTGTGTTTACCTCCAGTAAGGTGAAGAGAGAGTGTGTTTACCTCCAGTAAGGTGAAGGGAGAGTTCTTCATGAGGAACATGGAGGCCGTGGACTCCTTCCACTCTTGTAGCTCGCCGACCAGAGCCTCCAGTCGGTCCAGGGGCTCCAGATGGACCTGGATGGCCCGACCTCGCAGCACCATGTCAGAGAGCGCGTCCAGCACAGGAACACACGCCCCCGCCTGGAGGAACACAGCATTACACATTATTACTGACTAAACTGCCCACAAGTTCGTAAACTTAACTTCGTCGATTATTTCTCCCCTTTAATAATACCAATTGGTATTGTGTTTTATATTATTTTTTATCGTTGATTAGTCACCTTTACAACGAGGTACAGCTGGTTGTACCAGACACCGAGACCCCAAACACACGTCGACCCCAGGCTACAACACTGATGGTACGTCCCAGGTGCATCCACGTGATGTTTTGTATTTATTTATATATATATCTAGATCTACAAGCTCATAGCGCGATGCCGCACAATGAGCTTGTGGATCTGCAATTTTTCTGAAATGTTAAAATGACACGGATGCGTTCGGGGTCTTAATGCAGTAAACACCATGGTGGAGCATCACAGAAGCAGTTATAGTTCTTAACCTGGATGTCCTCAGCCTCCTGCAGCCACTCCCTGGCTCTCCTCACAGAGTCCTTCAGCAGCAGGATGCTGGGCAGGTGGGCCGGGATGGAGCCCGCCTTCTCTGCAGCCGCACTGAGGGTCTCTAGTGAGTGGGGGGGTCTGTGGGAGACAGAGGGGGAAAAACACACATTTCTTTATAAGCCACCAAGCATGACATCGTGGGCAGAAACCGTCTTTTTATGTTTTCTTCATAAATTAATGCTCTATCTTTATATGAATGAATTAATTGAATGAATGAATTTTATTTGGAACATTGTTTAAAAAAGACAAATAGAATACAAAACAGGAGGAGAACTTCAGCCAAAAATAGCAGATCTACAAGCTCACAACGCCTCGCAGCGCAAGGCGTTGTGAGCTTGTAGATCGGCTATTTTTGGCTTATCTAAAACACAATTTTATACAATATAGAGGGGGTCCTTGCTTCATCTCTCTCTCAGCTAGGGGGTCCTTGGCCTGAAAACGTTGAAGACCCCTGATTTAGACTGAATGTTTCCTTTATCCTCATCTTGCTCTAATGCACGCAACTGTTTCACCAGGTTTTATTTGTGTTGTTTCTCATAAGCGTGCATCCGTTGTCCGTCAACAACACAGCCGTCTGTCTGTGCCTTGACTTCAGTGCGCCGACTGCGCCAGGCTCTCCCCCCACACGGCCCCCCGCTACTGCGAGGCCATAGGAAAACTGCCGTACTGAATGGGTCCGGGACCCCTAGGGGGTCCTCAAGAGTTACTACAGGGGGTCCGCCAAATCTTTGTGTGATAGGATTTTTTTTGTTTTACCTTAACCACTTGAACCCTAGCATCCCTTTTTCTGAGGACAACTTTAGCCTAAAATAGCAGATCTACAAGCTCACAACGCCTCGCAGTGCGAGGCGTTGTGAGCTTGTAGATCTGCTATTTTTGGCAAAGAGGTATAGGTGTAGAGGGAAAAAAGAGAAGACCAAGTAAACAAAAAAAGCTGAATCTGAAACACAATTTTATGCAATATAGAGTAGGGGGTCCCTGCTTCATCTCTCTCTCAGCTAGGGGGTCCTTGGCCTGAAAACGTTGAAGACCCCTGGATTAAACTACAATAATAACTCCTGACCCCTCCTCCTGCTCACCTGGCCTTCAGCAGCGCTCTGGCCTTCTCCTCCCAGTGCTCGGACACGGTGAGCAGCTCCTGCAGGCGGGCCATGGCCTTCTCCACGGAGGGGTGGGGGGCCAGGCCCACGCCCTGGTCTATGAGCCTCCTCATGGCCTCCAGGCCCAGCGGGGCGGTGGTGGAGGACCCCCCCCACCGGACCCCCTCCAGCCAGCGGGCCTGCTCCAGCCGCACGCGGAGGCCCGGCAGTTCGGGCAGCTCCACGTCGAAGCTGGCGCTGGCGTCCAGCAGGCTCTGGATGTCGGCCACGGCCGGCGGGACGTCGTCCGACAGGACCTTCTCGCTGTGCTGCTGGAAGTCCTCGATGCCGTTCAGCAGCTCCTGAGGTTGTTGTGGGGGGGTGGGTGGGGGGGGGGAGAGAACATGCTGTTAGCCTGTTTGCATCATCACTAGCAGTTACTTGATTCAGTATTCAGATATTTGATATTCATTTTATCAGACACGCCCCCTTCCTATACAAACCCATTGTAACTTCAAACTCCATTTTAACCATGTTAGATTCATCGGAAATGAAGATACAAAAATAAATGAGTGTTGATTTTGACAGCAAATTTTGATTTAGTTTTAGTCATCTGAAATGTTTTACTGTTAGACTAGTAAAGTTTTAGTCGACTAAATATCATAAGATTAGTCGACTAAATCTACAGTTGATTTAGTCGACTAAAATGTATTTTCAGTGCCTTGATGGCATCGTAATGGCTGATTTTACTCTAGGTTGCATGCTGAAAATAGCCGATCTACAAGCTCACAGCTCGTCGCAGCACGACGCGTTGTGAGCTTGTAGATCTGTTATTTTCAGAGCGCAAAACCAAACATAAAATGACTTGTCTTTTAGTTCTACTGGATCTCTTCTCTAGTCCCTCACTAACATTTTAGTCTATTTTTTATTTGTTGACGAAATTGTCAATATATTTAGTCTTAGGTTTAGTTATCATAGCTTAGTTTTTATTTAGTTTTCGTCAGTTAAAAAAAGGTAGTCAACCAACATTTTCCGTTATAGTTTTAGTCGACAAATCAACACTGATGTGAATGTGAATAAAGATGACAGCGTGGCGTTCTACCTTCAGCAGTGGGGCTTGGGACAGACTGCAGGGAAGGTTGTAGAGCTGCCTGACGAACGAACGCAACTCCTCCACTGTGAGCTGACTGTGAGATTTAGACGTCCCACAGCGGTACCTAAAAACAACATGTTGATATGAGATTAATACCATGAAGCAGAAACCACCACTTTGACCCTAATCTCTCAAGAACAGATTCTGCTCTCCGCTTGAATCTGTCGGGGGGGGGGGGGGGTTCGTCATATCGCGTACCCACTGGCCTACAAGTGGGCGTGCCTTCAGATCAGGAAGCAGGCCGCGCTTTACCCAATCAAATGTAGTGGGCGGGATTTACGTGCCTGCCGATCCTTCCCCACTAGAAACAAACCGAAACTCATTTAACAATAGCGTCCTCGGAGCAGACAAAACCACAGAAAGATATTCACATTTTAACTTGCTCTTTCATCATAGAAACAAGTGGGCTTATAGCCAAAACCATCCATGTTCTCTGGGAGAAGTGGTGTTAGTGTTCTGTGTAGAAATATTGTTAGTGGGAATGAAAACATAGTCGCACCAACCGGAAGTGAAAGGCTGAAGGCAGACCAAAACCCTGGTTTCCTTGCGTACGTGTTTTGATTGATGTACTTTATTTAGTAAGACATGAGAACAGTACATGACAGTACATAACAGTACATGGAAGTACAAATTCACAATACAAGGTCTACTAAACTGGAAAGCTCATTAAGCACTTAGCTTGTTTAAGATGAGATCCCCATGCACACAAATCATGATGACATATAAGAGACAGACAGATATACACACTACTATACAGAAAGTCATACAATCAGTTTACAGGTTACTGGTATGAAAAATTAAAAATATGTACAAAAGAAGAAAGAGAGGGGGGGGGGGTAGGGGGTAGGTTAGGTTAGGACATGGGGTAGGTTAGGACTTGGACAGGGGCCATTTTTGAATTTTGAAAGCCTTCTGAAGGTGATTCTTTAGGGCAGTTTTGAAAGTGAGTAGGGTTTTACACTCCTTTACTCCTTTTGGTAGGGCATTCCACATTTTTGATGAATAGCATGAGAACGAGTTCATTCCCTTTGTTGAGCCAAATCTGGGTTGAACATGATTTGTGGAGATTTGTGTTACGATCATGGACTTGATTAACATTTTGGAAGTATTTTGACAAATACAGGGGGATCCCAATGTTGTGGTGTATCTTGAAGACCAGGCCCATAGCAAGTTGCTGTACTCTGTCCTCAACCCTAAGCCATCCAATCCTAGCAAAATGAGTAGGGGTTAGATGGGTTTTGTTTGTGCTACGTCGACTTCCTCCCAGAGCCAAGTGAGATAGTTTGCCGCGGATAACCGCAGTTTGGGCGGATTTGGGTCAATTAAATGTAATTATTAATGAATATTGGATAAACCGTGGGTGAAATAATGCGGGAAATAAATCAATGACTTATTATTAATCTATCTATAGGCCTATTATAGCTTTTAAATGGCACAAAATCTCGCTGTGCGTGCAGTGTGGTCATAGAACAGTGTGGTCACAGAACAGTGTGGTCACAGAACAGGTCAGTGTACCTGGTCTGTCTCTTGCCGTTCAGCAGCTGCTGCGCCACAGAGGAACATTTCTCTCCGTCCTGCGTGACGAGACGCAGCCGCCGCAGCAGGTCGCTGTCTGGGAACAGCTGGGCCTCTGATTCGCCGAGGAGCGAGCGGAACGTGGCCAGACCTGAGAGACACACAGTGACATCATCATCATCACATGTACTTAGTTACTTACTTAGTTACTTTACACCACTGCTGGTAAACCATCCATAGCACAGTTAAGCTGTTCAGCTATCATGTGCTTGACGCTTACGCACAATGTATGTATTTATATATGAAAATGGCACAGATGCGTACCCGGTCTTAAGGGGTTAAATCCTATATAGTTGACCGGAGTCTCTCAGGGCTTTATACTAGTGTCTTTTCTGTTTTCGCTCTACATATAAATACATAACAAATATTTGCTCTGAAAATAGGCGATCAACTCAACAAGCTCACAACTTGTAGATCAGCTATTTTCTACAAAGGTTTTTCCCCGTATTCTTGTTTTTTGGCAATTCAATATAAATGTGACTTCTTTTGAAGTATGCTGCCCCACTTTTAGACCGTAGAGAAAACTATGGTTAAACTGCTGACCTTTCTTCTTGTCCAGCTTGGCCTCCAGAGCCTCAGTGACCCGCGAGGCCCACAGGTCATAGAGCTCAGCTCTCTGTTTGACCGCGGTCATCATGGGGTAAAGGTCATCCAGCTTGTGTCTGTAACTACACCACAAAACACACCACCATCATCATCATCATCATCACAGAAGATTTATGTTAAAAGAAATTCTAAATTATTCAAACTTTTCCAAACATTTTCTATATGTTTAAGAAAATGATTGTGACGCTGTGTTGACAAAGTTTGCTGGGGACCGGGGGTCCCCAGCAAACTTTGAGAACCCCACATCATCATCATCATGATCAAAGCAGAAGGCATTTCAACGCCAGGATTGGGCCGCCCTCAAAATTATCGATGGGCAAATTAAGAATTAAATTCTTAATGCAAAACTCAAATACAAAAACAGTCTAGAACAGGAGTTTAGTAACATGAACACAAAACAAGCTTTCAATAAAGTCAAAATCCTAACCGGTGGTGAGACAAAACAAAATAACTGTACAACTCCAGATCCTACCACTTTTGCAAATACACTGAATACTTTTTATAAACGGTTTGACAGTCAGGACTACTCTGCTGCCTGTGAGGAACTATTGGGAGCCCTCCCCTTCCAGGAGCCTTCACATCCCCCCTTCACCCAGGAGGATGTACGACAGCTGCTGGCCAGGTGTAAGCCTGGCAAGGCACCAGGGCCGGATGGCATCTCGCGAAGGTGCTCAAGCTCTGTGCCATGGAGCTCTCCCCCATCCTTCACTCCATCTTCTGGGAATCCTACAGGACAGTGTCTGTACCCACCCTCTGGAAAACATCCACCATCATACCGGTACCCAAGAAACCCCGCCCCTCAGAACCTAACCACTATAGACCGGTTGCACTAACATCAATAATGATGAAACTCATGGAAAGACTGATACTGAACATCATCCTGCCAGCTGTCAGGTCACAGCTGGACCCGTATCAGTTTGCCTACAGGGCCAAGAGGGGGACAGAGGATGCTGTGGCATGCCTCCTTCATCCCCTTCTCCAACACCTGGATTCATCAAAGGACAATTTTGCCTCTATTCTCTTCGTTGACTTTAGTTCTGCCTTTAACACCATTCAACGCCATCACATGATTAAGAAACTGCATCACCTCAGCATCCCCCCACTCCTCATCCACTGGATTCACAATTTTCTGAGTAATAGACCACAAACAGTTAAAGTAGGCTCATCATTTTCATCAACTGTCATCACAAACACAGGTGCCCCTCAGGGCTGTGTTCTCAGCCCCTTCCTCTACACACTATACACAAATGACTGTTTCAGCCCCTCACCCACCAACATTACATACTTTAAATACTCTGATGACACTGCCATTCTTGGACTGCTCAATGACAATAACTCTATCACAGACTTCCATAACACCATCTCCCATTTCACACAGTGGTGCACAGACAACTACTTAGAGTTGAATGTGGACAAAACAAAAGAACTGGTCATTAACACAACCCAAACTGGACTCAACCCACTCCTCATTCATGGTAAAACAGTTGAACAGGTTGACAGTTTCACATATCTTGGACTCACACTGGACAACAGACTTAGATTTGATCAACACATTACATCTATCCATAAACGTTTTCAGCAAAGGCTTTATGTGATCCGCAAGTTAAGATCATTATCTGTTGTCCCTCATCTTCTGCTATTACTGTACAAAAGCATCATTCAACCCGTTTTACTGTATTGTTCTGCATGTTTTTTCACCATACTGTCCATGCCTAACAGGAACAAACTTTACAGTATCACCCGGATTGCCTCCAAAATCATTGGACTTCCCATACCCACACTTGCTGATATGAACAATAAGGCCATCACACGCTTAGCACTTTCAATAACAAATGACACTGATCATCCCCTGTATCGCTACTTTGACCTCATGCCATCTGGTCGGAGATACAGAACCTTAAAGTGGAAAAAGGTTCGTTTTAGCAGGAGTTTTGTCCCCTCAGCCATCGCGGCATTAAACCAACTGCCCCGTCCATAGGAGGGTTTTCCGTGTACAGTGGGGACCTCATGTCTTTGTCTTGTGATATGTTGTTTTTGTTGTCATGTTGTTATGTTGTTTTTGTTGTGAACAGACCTTGTGAAGACAATTTTCCCCGTGGGGACAATAAACATTATTATTATTATGATGGTGCATTGTGCTACGTCATGAAGACCTCCACCATAATGCATAATGTCATGTCAGACATATGGAAACACCAGGCTGAAAGTGGATACTAATATTGTCATCTGTCAGGCATCCTTTTCATCATATCTTTGGTTTTTCCCTTTTCCCTTTTCCTCTACCTCTCTGCCCCGCCCCTTTTTC
The DNA here is from genome assembly GCF_963454915.1 of Gymnoscopelus microlampas. Classification (NCBI taxonomy): domain Eukaryota; kingdom Metazoa; phylum Chordata; class Actinopteri; order Myctophiformes; family Myctophidae; genus Gymnoscopelus; species Gymnoscopelus microlampas. The sequence continues at coordinate 53,451,329 of NC_139947.1, read as the reverse complement.
TTTCTTTTCTGAAAACATAATTTCACCCAGAGATGTGTCCACCAACAAACCTGTGATGTGACAATAAAACAGATTCAGATGTTATTCTAATGTGACGTGATGTTAAATACATCTTACTACAGTGTCAGGTGGTCTATAGCAGTGGTTTTCAACCCTTTTCATGTCAAGGACCCCCAAATTGACACTTATTAGCCCGCGGACCCCCTTTTGAAAAGATAAGCCAGGGACCCCCATAAGAGAAGTTTTTTACGGCTCTCTAGCAGTGATTCTCAACCATTTTAACTTCAAGGACCCCCAGTTTGACATGCATTAGGGCTACGGACCCCCATTTAATGGCATTTATATCTCTGGGACCCCAATTTATATTGTAAAATCAATGTTAATGTAACTCTGAGAGTGTACAAATGGAACCAAATGGACCCGTTAGGGTCCATTTGGTTCCATTTGTACACTCTCCGAGTTACAGACCCATAAGGGTCAATTTGGTTCCTAACTATAGTATCTATCATTTAGCTGGGGACCCCCTGGAACTCCCCCAAGGACCCCTGGGGGTCCCCGGACCCCACTTTGAGAACCAACGGTCTACTCTATAGGACATACAGTACAGTAACAAGACACTGAACCCCTAATTGCTCCCGATGAGCAGGTTGGTGCCTTGCATGGTTTCCTCCTCCATTTGTGTGTGAATGTGTGTGTGAATGTGTGTGAATGTGTGTGTGTGAATGGGTGAATGTAATACACAATCTATGTAAAGCGCTTTGGATAAAAGCGCTATATAAAAGCACCATTTACAACACTGATGTTGGTCTACAAGCAGTGGCGTAGATTGACTGTATTTGCCACGAGTTTTTGTATCAAAAGGGCCCCTGATATGAATGTATTATGCAAGCAACTTCACTGGTTTAAACAACATTTACAGTATGTACTGTACCATCAGCTTCCAGTAGGCTACTTGTCTTGAAACAGTTCCTGGGATTGAACCCAGAACCATGTGATTCAAAGGCGAACGCTCTACTGACTTACTGTAGCTACCCGGGCACACATCTGTACAGCCATACATATAGATACATTGATAGATGGATATTAATATGGATCATCACTCAGTGGCAGGACTCAAGCTGATAACTTCACACAGTGTGTGAGAGAGAGAGAGAGAGAGAGAGAGAGAGAGAGAGAGAGAGAGAGAGAGAGAGAGAGAGAGAGAGAGAGAGAGAGAGAGAGAGAGAGAGAGACGGAGGCCTAATAGTGGAGTTGTGTTCCTGTGAGTTACAGATTATTTGCTCTGTAACTCACATGCCTTGTGTGTGTTGTGTGCGCAGTTTGTGCATGTGTGTGTGTGTGTGTGTGTGTGTGTGTGTCTGTATATGTTTATGAACAAAGTGTCAGTCACATTGCAATAGATTAAATGCATGTAATCAGTAAACTCATTTATGAGGTTCAACTGAAGCAGCATGACTTAAATATTCACATAGTGCACAGACTGGAACTCATACAGGCTGCTGGAATACAGAATTCATATTTTGTTATTGAATGAATGTTAATAAGCATGGTCCTAATGCCAGGTCAGCATCAGTCATTCATTCACACACACACACACACACACACACACACACACACACACACACACACACACACACACACACACACAGATAGTGTGTCTTTATCACACTATGCCCAAATATGGATTACTGATGTCATAGTATTGAAACAATTCAGATCATAGATTTAGATAAAATAGACATTCAGGTTGAGTAACGTTATTAGCTATTCCATATAATGATGTCATCATGTAGTGATATCACAACATCATTATTACATCAGATGTAATTGTCCTTTTAAATGTCGTTATTGTATTTTCCAACACAACGCCATTCAGCAACTTCAGGAAACAGATCTCCCTGCCTTCTAACAACCTCTTCTGTAAATTAGTTGCACTGATTCACAGTGGTGCTGGTGTGTGAAATGTTTCACTGGACGATACATCTGAAAGGAGGACCTAAGAATTCCTACCCAGCTGCTGTGGTAGTCGGACACAAGCTGTACTCATTTGGAGGATACGGTAACAATAACAACAGTGATCAGATTGATGTCTACATCTTCAACACAGTGTCTCTACGCTGGAGGAAGTTGCCCCCATGGACAAATGAAAGAGGAGAACATGACCTAGAGGTTCCCTGCATGTGCAGGGGCCACACAGCTGTTCTGGTAGAAGATATTGTCTACATCTGGGGGGGATATCCTTACTGTAACGTGCTTTATTCATTTGATGTTGACAACCACAGATGGTCCAAGCCCAATATTGCCGGTACTGTTCCAAAGCCGAGGCAATACCACTCAGCCTGTGTCTTGAGGAAGGTCATTTATATTTATGGAGGACACACCCAGCTGACTGGACGCACTAATGACATCTACAAGTTGGACACCGGCACAATGGTCTGGTCTTTAATTAACACCAGAGGAACTCTGCCACCTGTTTCATCGAGTCATTCTGCCACCATCATCGGGACAAAGATGTTTGTATTTGGGGGCTATGGGGACCAGGAGGTCTACAACAACATCACAGTGTTTGACACAGAGACCAACAGCTGGCTGAGCACACCTTCTGTACAGCTTCTTTCAGAAAGACGCTCTGGTCATTCAGCCTTTGCCTACAATGGAGAGCTGTACATATTTGGTGGCTACAACACAAACCAGCACTTCAATGATCTGTGGAACTTCAATCCACAGACCTGCTCATGGAAGAAGGTTGAGTCCAAAGGGAAAGCCCCGTGTAAGATGTATTGCTCTTGGATGAGTTGTTGCATGGTAGGAGATCGTATCATCATCTTTGGAGGATACACAACACCTGATGACCTGTATATCTTAGATTTAAGTCCTAATCTGAAGATGTTATGCAAGCTAGCAGTTATTCAGTACGGTGTGGAGCAGTCTGAACTCCCACATGACATCAGGTGGGAACTGGCTGTCATGACTGCCAACAATAACTGAAAACAACATAGCCCTATAATAAAAAGAGAAAACAACTGTGATCCCACTATAAATACATAAACAACTAAAGAAATACATCAATAAACTAGAAAAGTGCTCCTCGGAGCACAGGTCTCCGTCAGGTCAGGTATGTTATTGTGGGCCAGCAATGTTTGGAATTCGCCAGTCTCGATGGAATATGAAAAATCGGACGGATACGTCTTGATCACTTGACTATAGAGATAACAAGACTGCAATCTGTCAATTGCTAACTTGCGCCTAAAGAATTAATCTACAATTTAAACAAAGAAAAAGAAAAAAAAAACTGAAAAAAAGATTGCAAACAAAGAAATGTTATTTCTTAAATATAATAAAAACTTCAATTTTTCCACAAAAAAAAACGCAGTGTTAGTAAATAAAAGAATAATTGAATTAAAATCCCAAAAAAGAAAAGTGATGCGAGTATATTATGTTAATGAAGTAATTATTAGTAAAAAAAATAGTTTAGTTAATATCAGGTACAACATTTTCTTAGTTTGTAGATAAATGTATCCTAATTAAGTCATGATCTGAATATCTTTGACTTCAATAGTTATATTATTTTCTTTACCATTGTTGTAGTACACGTGATCTAGAAGACTTCCGTGATCGGTTGTTGGACAATTTACTAATTGTTTAAAATTAAATGTAGAAAATAATGTGTCTATATGTTCGTCTTTGGTCTTTAAAAGGTCATCATTAAAATCTCCAAGAACGATAGTTGGTGTTCTAGAAATCTTTTCTAACATTAATTTCATTGTGTTCTTAAAAATATTAAATTTCATGTTAGGTTCTCTGTAAATAAGGACTATACGAAGTTCCATACCAAAATGTAAAAGAATGCTTGAGTATTCTAAGATGTCAGAATAAAATAATTTGTCTTTGTGTATCTCATAAGTTTTTGTAGTTAAAAACATTAAACTTTTGCTTTTATTCTGTCTTTTCTCAGAATGTTATAGTTCAATCCTGATAATTCCATGGTAGAAAAAGAATGATGACTTTTTAAATGTGTTTCAGTAAAAGCAATAATATCTAACATTTGTATGTTGTGATCAGTGGTGGCGTGCACAGACATTTTGAGGGGCAGGTGCTCAAGTAAATTATACTTTTTTTGTTTACTTGGTCTGCTCTTTTTTCCCTCTACACCTATACCTCTTTGCCAAAAATAGCCGATCTACAAGCCCACAACGCCTCGCAGCGCGAGGCGTTGTGGGCTTGTAGATCGGCTATTTTTGGCTAAAGTTCTCCTCAGAAAAAGGGATGCTAGGTTTCGAGTGGTTATGGTAAAAAGAAAAATCATATCACATAAAGATTTGGCGGACCCCCTGTAGTAACTCTGAGGACCCCCTAGGGGTCCCGAACCCCCTCTTGAAGACCCCTGCTGTAAACTGGAAAAACATATATATATGTTTTCTTTTTTTCAAAAGGGCACTTCTGGTCAAGAGGGCAAAGGGCAGGTTCTCTAGCACCACCTAGAGTCTATCTGTGCACGTCCCTGCAACCTCCTAAGGTGCCATAGAATCTGGGGGGACATGGCCAAAGGTGGAAGAAGAGGGGAGGTGGTGGTAGTGAAGGTACCTCCAAGCTTTAACCCTTAGGTTCGTGATTGAGGGAGGGGGAGGTTAGCCTCCTTGACCTTCACTTGAGAACATTTCTGTGCTTGAACACTGAAGACTGAAGTCGATGGACAGTTATAGACTACTAGAATGACGTCATAGTCAAAAGTTTTCGTCATCTCACTCCAGGATGACGTCATAGTGGTTTCGTCATTGGAGATGACGTAATGGTTATGTGACCGTTACATCATTCTTAAAGGAGACATCCGTTCATTTTTAGTGTTATCTTTGATATGTGGCAAATCACTCACCAACGTAGAAATGCCCATTGATTTACTCTACAAATCCCCCTGTCGACCCCCACCGTTGGCATAATACGAGGCGCGAGGATAGCCCAAATTCGCCTATTTTAACAAATGCAAAGTCTGTCTTTTTTTTCTCCTAGCACTCATTGTGGAGCCCCGTGAGACTCTTACGGGCGATGAACGGCCGACAAGCTAACCGCTAATAACAGAACGGGCTAACGCTCGTTGCTTGTTTCTCTCCGAAACCTGGCAACCTGGTGTTGCCAGGCAGAGAGATAAGCAGCCAGCGTTAGCTCTTTCTGTTCATCGCCCGTAAGAGTGCACATAGCAGTGGTTTTCAACCCTTTTCATGTCAAGGACCCCCAAAATGACACTTATTAGCCTGCGGACCCCCATTTCAAAATATATGCCAGGGACCCCCCATAAGAGAAGATGTTTGTACGGCTCTAGCAGCGATTCTCAAACATTTTAATTTCAAGGACCCCCAGTTTGACATGCATTAGGGCTACGGACCCCCATTTAATGGCATTCCTATCTCTGGGACCCCAATTTATATTGTAAAATCAATGTTAATGTAACTCTGAGAGTGTACAAATGGAACCAAATGGACCCGTTAGGGTCCATTTGGTTCCATTTGTACACTCTCAGAGTTACAGACCCATAAGGGTCCATTTGGTACCATTTGTACACTCTCAGAGTTACAGACACATAAGACCCTTATGATAAGGGTCCATTTGGTTCCTAAATATCTATAATTTAACTGGGGACCCCCCTGGAACCCCCTCAAGGACCACTGGTGGTCCCCGGACACCACTGGTTGAGAACCACTGGTCTTCTAGAGGACATACAGTACTAGTAATAAGTCTTACTTCAGTGTCAGGTGGTCCAGGGGACAGTCACAGAGGTCCTCTGCGTGGTGCAGACACACCAGGACCCCCGGGCTGCAGGGACAGGTGATGGCGGACAGGTAGCAGGTGGTCCGACACTTAGCGCACTGCCTCTCGTCGTCCTGCAGGTGGTCGTAACGGGCTTCCTTACACTGCAGCACCCCCTGGTGGAGCAAACACGACACGACACTCTGAAGGGACAGGTCCCATATGGTGGTGGACGGCTAGTTTACCAGTGGTGTAAAAGTAACTAAGTACAATAGCTTAAGTACAATTTTGAGGTATGTTTTACTTTGCTGGACTATTTCCAGTTTTCTGTACTTTTTCTCGACTACGACTACAATTATATAAAAACGTACGTACTTAACACATTGTGTGCCAGAGGTTTATTAAAATAGGGTACGTTCAGTGCCAGCATATCTTCCATCCACTTAAGTTGATACGTTTCGTGCTGTAGAAGCCCCGACGAGGAAGTGCATGTAAACAAAGCGTGCGTGCGAGACGGCGGAGGGTCCCGACTAACGCCTGGAACAATAATATTTCTAACGCGATCCTCCATTGCAGAGTGATCGCCGATCGAAAACGGCTCACTTCCACCACGTTAAAAAGAAATGGAGATATTAAGCTTTTAGTCGAGGAGTTAACGTTGGAGCGGCCGACCGGAAGGATTTTTGACATGGATCCACATCCGGCCTATCCTTCTCAGAAAATCCTTGGATGATCCCAAAGTTTGGTTAGAGCGCCCCACGTATAAAAAAAGAAAATGGGCCAAAAACGATCCGGACCGTTTATGCCACTCAATGTATTAAGTTAGTAGTTACTTTGTAGATTTTGCCCTACACACATTTCGGCCATTTGAAAACTCGTGAAACGGTTTACATTCTGCATAACGAGTACTTTTACTTTTGTACTGTAAGTATCCCTCACCATCTTCTTGACCTTGTCCCTCATGTCCTTCTCGTCTCGGATCATGTCCTTCATGTCCCTGTGGACGGCGGACGCCACCACCACGTCCAGGGTGGAGGCCTTGGACGCCATGTTGCACACCATCTCATCGTGGGAGAACACGTTGTAGCGATGCAGCACGCGGTAGTGGTCAACGCACTGTCTGCCCAGAGGCATCTGGAGGAGTCACACACACACACACACACACACACACACACACACACACACACACACACACACACACACACACACACACACACACACACACACACACACACACACACACACACACAGGATACATCAGTGTTGATTTCATAGACCAGGGGTCTTCAACGTTTCCAGCCGAAGGACCCCCTAGCTGAGAGAGAGATGAAGCAGGGACCCCCTCTATATTGTATAAAATTGCGTTTTAGTATTAAACTTTTTTTGTTTACGTTTGCTGTTCTTTTTCCACTCTACACCTACACCTCTTTGCCAAAAAATAGCAGATCTACAAGCTCACAACGCCTCGCAGCGCGAGGCGTTGTGAGCTTGTAGATCTGCTATTTTTGGCTAAAGTTCTCCTCAGAATAGGGATGCTATGGGTTCAAGTGGTTAAGCCTTTTTGTTTTACCTTAACCGTTAAGGTAAAAAAAATAAATCATATCACACAAAGATTTGGCGGACCCCCTGTAGTAACTCTGAGGACCCCCTAGGGGTCCCGGACCCCTTGTTGAAGACCCCTGTCATAGACTAAAACTATGACGAAAAATGTTGGTCGACTTTTCAAAACTACATAAAATCTAAATAAAAACTAAGCTATGATGACTGAAACTATGACTAAATATATTGACAATTTCATCAATAAATAAAAACTAGACTAAAATGTTAGTGAGGGATCTAGTGGAGAAGAGATCCAGTAGAACTAAAAGACAAGTCATTTTATGTTTGGTTGTGCTCGGGTGTTGCGCTCTGAAAATAGCAGATCTACAAGCTCACAACGCGTCGCGCTGCGACGCGTTGTGAGATTGTAGATCTGCTATTTTCAGCATGCAAACCAAGTGTAAAATCAGCCATTACGACGCCATCAAGGCACCGCCAACATAGCTTTTAGTCGACTAAATCAACTGTAGATTTAGTCGACTATAATCTTATGATATTTAGTCGACTAAAACTAGATAAAAACTAAAACATTTCAGATGATTAAAATATGACTAAAACTAAATGGAATTTGCTGTCAAAATCAACACTGGTGTACATTCAATTATACAAAAGAAAACATAGAGAATAGCTCCCCAAAAAAAGAAGAAAATACTGTGTCAAATGACAAATAGCAATATTAGCACAACACATTATTTTTGGTATTTTAACATTTTGAAAATGTTGAAATGACAGTTTGAAGATCAATAGGCGTGTAGCAATTCACTGAACTCTAGTAGGTTCATGATACGATTTTTCACGATTTTTAAACCCAAAATAATTTTCCAGACAAAATCTTTTTTTTGTATCATTTCTCTCCAGTATTTCTTTTTTTTTTTTTTTTTTTTACAATACTGTGTGTTCTCTTATCCTCTTTTCAATACATTAGCGAATGACTCTTTTTTTTTATCAATTCTCTTACAAAGATCCTGTATTTTCTTCTCTTTTTTTTACGTCCTCTGCTGTTTGCTTTTTTTTTATTAAATCGATTTAAATTGTCATCAGTTTGAATCGATTTTAATCGATTTACGATAAGTTGTTACATGCCTAAGAATGAGTGATTCACACAGAGTGTAATAGTTCAGTAATAAGGACGGACAGTTGACAGACCCAGTCCACGGTGCAGAAGTTGACCGCCTCGGCGAAGTTGAATCCCTGGTTGAATCCACTGTGATAGGCCCTGGGGAAGGTCACCACGAACTCCCCCGCACACTGGTTGGTTCTGTAGATCTACAAGACATCAACACATCAACACATACACACTGGTTGGTTCTGTAGATCTACACAGGAACACATCAACAGGAGCGCGCGCGGGGGGGGGGGGGGGGGGTGAATGCATTACAGATTGTGATCACCCCAGTCAACATTATGAAGCAGGCTATGCGGTGCGTCTTCATTCATGTTGTCATGCACTGCGCTGACAGAGGTTTGTTGTTGTCTGAGAACCATGCACGTTAGTTGGTGCACCGGTATGATCGGTCCGCCTCAAACTCGTCCAGTGAGAACGGAAAACGTTCCGCGGTGCAAAAAATAGGTGCGATTAAAATGCGTAAAAAAAAATGTACGTGATCTTTTTTCTGTAATTAATTCATCGAAATTAACGCGATAAAGTCCCGGCCCTAGAGATGATATAACTACAAATTGACGTCATTCCAAGCTTCGGAAAGCAGGTCTCAGTCAGAACTTCCCCTCAGAACCCGTGCACCTCTATGCTATAGTGCTGAAAGCCTGTCCGAAACCGGAAGATTTTCCGATGTCAGAAGGAGCTGTGAAGGAGGTGTATTGGCCTTCAGGGGTGTATCGGGGGTCTTAGGGGGGGCGTATGGTGGTTTTAGGGGTGTGTATGGGGGTCTATTATAGGGGGTGTATCAGTGGTCTTACCGGGACTCCGTAGGACATCAGGGTGTTGGGGTTCATGATGGTGACCAGCTGGTGCAGCAGGTCGGGCTGGGACTCGAACAGCTCCGGGGCCAGTTTCTTCATCACCGCCTCCAGCTGCTCGGCGGCAAAGCCAGGAGCCCCGTACCACGTTTTAGGTTCTCCCCTGGTCAGCCAATCAGAGGACATGACATCAGGTCATCAACACGTGGCCAACACATTTTTTGTTATACATTATATCTATATATATGATGATCAATGACAAAATCACAATGCTCTGTCCAACTCCGGCACAAATTTAGCCCTAGCTATTTTCACATAACCTAGGGGCAGTGGTTCTCAAACTTTTTCATGTCAAGGACCGCCAAATTGACACTTATTAGCCCGCAGACCCCCATTTGAAAAGATATGCCAGGGACCCCCATAAGAGAAGATTTTTACGGCTCTAGCAGTGATTCTCAGCCATTTTAATTTCAAGGACCCCCAGTTTGACATACATTAGGGCTACGGACCCTCATTTAATGGCATTTCTATCCCTGGGACTCCAATTTATATTGTAAAATCAATGTTAATTTAACTCTGAGAGTGTACACATGGAACCAAATGGACCCTAACGGGTCCATTTGGTTCCATTTGTACACTCTCAGAGTTACACACCCATAAGGGTCCATTTGGTTCCTATCCATCATTTAGCTGGGGACCCCCTGGAACTCCCTCAAGTACCCCTGGGGGTACCCGGACCCCACTTTGAGAACCGATGACCTAGGGGGGTCCACAACCACAGCCGCCTAACTCTGAGAAGCACTGCTCTAGTGTCTACTGTGTGCTGCTCCCAGCGTTGTTTGCGTTGAGGTGTTATGTGTGACAGTGGTTCTCAAACCTTAAAAAAAAAGAAAAAAAGATACGTATTTGGCCGCGAACCCCCATCTCACAATATATTTTTTTCCCAGAGCAAAAGCACTCGGTGCCGCGCTATGAGCTTGTAGATCTGCTATTTTTGAAGAGCCCAAAGTATAAAAGTTTATTGTTATGCTAAATCAACACATTTTGCTGAGGACGCCCCCATGGACCCCTGGGGGACCCCACTTCAAGAACCAATGGCCTAGGGGGTCCACAGCTGCCTAACTTTGAGAACCACTGCTCTATTGTGTGCCTTTGCCCCAGCTTTGAGGTGTTGAAGTGTGTGTGTGTGTGTGTGTGTGTGTGTGTGTGTGTGTGTGTGTGTGTGTGTGTGTGTGTGTGTGTGTGTGTGTGTGTGTGTGTGTGTGTGTGGTAGTAGTACCAGTGCAGGTAGTTGATGGAGTAGCTCCAGTGGTCCTCTATGTGCCAGCAGAAGGAGGAGAAACACATGCCCACGTAGAGCCAGGGCAGTGTCATGCCACAGATGTCGGCCGTGACGTGGGTCAGCACAGACGGCTCCATCATGGCCATGTTGTTCAGGTTCCACCCACAGCTCAGGTATTTCTGAAACAACAACATAGAAAAGCATCATGATCATGTAGGCATTAGGGCTGGTGAATTAATATTCGAATATCGAATATTCCTCGAATATGGGGAAAATATGTATATTCGAATAGGAAAATTATATTTGAATATAAAAAAAAAAATGAAATGGTTTTTTTTAACACATTAGCTGCCAAAGACGTATATATACGTCTTTTAATTATCAGCTGTTGTCCGCCAAAGACGTATATATACGTCTTTTACGTTTTTTTTTTTTTTGCATTTTTTTATAATTTCAACCCTTGTCGAATTATGAACAGATTAGGAGCTAAAAATGTTCGAAGATTTGCTGCTCCATTCACTTCAATGTTAAAATTCAAACGGACAAACAATTCACTTTGTTTTTTGGTTTAAAACTACTGCTTTTGAGCTATATTGAAACATCAACCAAACATGTCAACGAGGTCAAAATGACCTCGTTGACATTTGTGAAACCACACCTGAATCTCATCTGTGATTAGAAACCATCTGGGGATCAATCATACTGGAGGAAAAAAATCTGTGGCTACGCGAACAGGTACCAAAAACATGGCAAAACCCTGGCAGGCAACAGCTAAAAATCTGAAAAAACTCTGGCAGGCAATGTGTTAATGTTTATTTGACAGGGACAATACAAAAAAACAATGTATCAAGTTATGAAAACAAACAAAAGATATGTTTTATTGGATCCGAGCACTCGATACATTGTTTTTTGTATTGTTTCTGTCAAACAAAAAAAAATTGAAAACATTTCTTTTGGGGAAAAATCGTGAAAATGTGTGCAAATCTTTGAATATATGTATATATATATTCTACGAACAGTTTTCTGAAAAAAAAACGTATGTTTCTATGTCAGTGGTGCTCCAACTTTTCCATGTCAAGGACCCCCGAAATTATATGTATTTTGTTGCGGACCCCCATCTCAAAATATATTCTTCCAGGGACCCCCCCAGGAGATAAGAGTTAAAAACTGTTCGCTTTAAAAACATATATTTTCATATATATATATATATGTAAGATTTTTCAAAAATAGGAGATCTACAAGCTCACTCGGTGCAGCGCTATGAGCTTGTAGATCTGCTATTGTTGAATAGCCAAAGAAATACAAAAAGATTACACACAGATGCGTTCCCGGTCTTAAAGGGTTAAAATTGATTCAAACTGGTGACAATTTACATCGATTAAATACAAAAGGTAATGCGATACAAACAGCAGAGGGCGCAATCGAGACAAGACAAAAGAAATGAAGAAAATACAGGATCTTTGTAAGAGAATTGATTTAAAAAGAGTCATTTGCTACTGTATTGTAGTGTTTAAAAAATCATGAAGAATCGTATGGTGAACCTAAATGGTGATTGGAATGGTATGGTGGGTTGAGTGAATGGTTACATATCTAGTAACTTTATAAATGTGCAGACACCCTGTGTTCACTTAAACTGTATGCTGGTTTGTTTACTGTTGAGTGAGAAAACTATGTTACACATTAAGCTAATAATCTGGGGACACCCTTGGGGGTTGTAATACTACTTTTCTGTAAAGCACATCTGCTTTATTTATTTTTGTATTATTGTTGTTTTGCTCTGTAAAGCACTTTGACCTGCATTCATGTCATGAAAGGTGCAATATGAATGAAGTTTATTATTTATTATTATTAATTCAGTTTAACCCACGTGAATGAACCCCAGTGTCCCTATTGGGGGTGAACATTCTGCAAAAATAGCCGTTCTACAAGCTTTTGGATATTTTTTAAAGATTAAACTAATGTTGGACTGGAGTCTAACAACTCCAGTTTATTGACAGGTTTAGAGCAGGTAGAAAAGAGAGGATGGAGTTCTCTTGTGTAATTATGAATCTTCCTGTGAATTTCTGTTACTTACAAAAGTGAAAGTAATGAAGAGCCGCCGGCCACGCCCCCATCATGTGTCACAGTACCCGTTTGACCACAACAGGTACGATGACATCATGATGTGGGCGTGGTCAGGTGAAGCCAGCTTCACACACACACACACACACACACACACACACACACACACACACACACACACACACACACACACACACACACACACACACACACACACACACACACACACACACACACACACACACACACACACAGTACCTCATCTGCCGGTGAGACCTTGAACCTCCCGTTGCGGATGGGGAAGCCACTCCCAAACTCCTTGGAGGCGATGTCTGCTCCGTACTCCACCGTCACGTCCTCCTCGATGGCCCCCACCAGCCGCCAGAACTCCTTCTCCACCAGCTCTGTGGGCACCATCTGAAACAACACACACATGATGCATTGTGAGCTTGTAGATCGGCTATTTTCAAATGGCCAAAATGTATATAGTGGTTAATGTATGTTTTGTAATAATAATCAAAATCTTCAAAGTACCTACAGTAGTAACTAGTCTCAAGAAAAGCACAAATACCTAAACATTTTACTTAAGTGCAGAACTTAAGTAAATGTACTTAGTTACTTTCCACCACTGACTCAACATGTCTTTGTGAAGAAGACCCTTTTGAACACTTACGTGGACGGGCATGTTGAAGTAGTCCGACTTGAATGCGTCGGCCATTTGGCCGAACGCACGCAGAGAGTAGTCCCTGTAAGCCTGCTCAAAGCCAAACGCCTCTTGAGGTTTGCAGCATTCCTGCTCACAAAGAGGAAAGAGAACAAAAACACCATGTTACATTATGGTCACTATGGGTCACAAACCATTCAACTTTTAACGTTTTTTTCATGAATGAATGCCATACATCAGGGGTTTTCCACTGATTATGAACCAGGGACCACCACCCTGACTGAGAATCAACCTGAGGACCACTGTTGTGTTGGGAGGGGTGATATGGGGGGAAAAGCTTGAAATTAAATAATGACTGTTAAGGGCTTAAAGGTAATCATTGCTATAGAGTGTTTGTTCAGTAACAGGAGTCTCCCCGTCTCTCCAGCTCTTTAATAAACAGAAAATACATTTACCGGTAGGTGTCAAAATCTCAGCCAATCAGGAGAAAGTACCCATTTATAAGCTTCATTTGTATAGTGTTCCAGTTCCAATTGTGTGTCTGCTCATTTCTTAGTGTCATCACTTCCAATTCCACTTGTTTAATCTATATCCTGATTGAGTTCTCTATCCTGATTGGATAAAATTGGAAATTAAACTGAAACTTTGTATTAGCTCGTGCTCATTTGATTTTGCTATTTTGTCTCATCTGTTTAAGAAAGTAGGTAGCTGATATATTGCACTTTTACCTTAGCGCTAGGTATACTCTTGGTTGCTTTTTTTTGCAGGAAATTTACTTAAGACTTCTGGTGATTAGTAGTTTCGTTCCCTACCTATGTTGAATGCACTGTATTGTAAGTCGCTTTGGATAAAAGTGTCTGCTAAATGACTGTAATGTAATGTAATGTAATGAAACTGAAACGAAAATGCATTTTCTGTTTAATAAAGAGCTGGAGAGACAAGGAGACTCCTAATACTGAACAAACACTCTATAGCAATGAGTACTATCATAATATAGAGCTATTTAACACTTATTTTAACCAAAGAAAATCACTTACCCTACCTTTAATTTAATTTGTTAATTCGAGGTGAATTAAATCAAGCCCTTAACAGTCATTATTTAACTGAGATATGCTAGTGGTCCAGAGCAAAAAAAATCATGTTAACTTATTCATTGCAACTTATGTATGAGCGAGCCGACACACGTGATTGATTATGGCCACATTTCCTAATGATGGTGACTCAACCGCTTTCCCTTGAAATTCTAACTCCCATTTCTGTGGAAGTTCTTAACATCCGACTTCCCAGTAACTGACAACACTGACGCCTCATTATACGTCTCCAGATAATTTACTGCTGCACGGTTTCTCAACAAGTGGTCCATAAAATAACTAAATGCATGGTCAGGGACAACATGCAATACCTTCACGGACCACCAGTGGTCCACGGACCACCAGTTGAAAGCCCATGCCATACATGGTCGTCCAAGAGCGTCCTGGAAAATAGCCGACATCACTGTGTTAGTAACTGGGAGTGGTGGAAAAAGTACTAATTTTTTTTTACTTAAATATGGCCATATTTTAGGCTCGTTTTGGCTTGTTTTTGAGGTGCGATGTGGCTTAACCCATTGAGACCTGAAACCGATTCTACATGTCTCCTAAATCTCAACAGTTTTCTGAAAAACGTATGTTTCTATATCAGTGCTGCTCAATCTTTTTCATGTCAAGGACCCCCAAAATTATATGTATTTGGCCGCGGACCCCCATCAAAATATGTTGTTCCAGAAGCAAAGATTTGAGTTAAAAATGTTCGCTTTAAAAATATAATATATTCAAAGATTTGCACACATTTTCACGATTTTTCAAAAATAGCAGATCTACAAGCTCGTAGCGCGGTACTCGGTGCCGCGCTATGAGCTTGTATATCTGCTATTTTTGAATAGCCCAAAGTGTAAAATAATGCTTTTTTAGCTCAAATCTAAAAATGACACAGTTCCAGGTCTTAATGGGTTAAATATGGCCATATTTAGGCTTGTTTTGGCTTGTTTTTGAGGTGCGATGTGGCTTATTTCTCTAGCAAGATTTGGCTTGTTTTTGGAGGTCGGTTGACTTAGTTCTCTCACGAGACTTGGCAACACTAAGCCAGACACTTGGGACACCTCCAGTCCCCTTTGGGGGACATGGTGGAGAGGTTCTCACCTGAGCCAGACACTTGGGACACCTCCAGTCCCCTTTGGGGACATGGTGGAGAGGTTCTCACCTGAGCCAGACACTTGGGACACCTCCAGTCCCCTTTGGGGACGTCGTGGAGCGGAGGGAGCAGACAGAAGGTGTGGTAGCTGTCATCGCAACCGTCACACAGCAACAGGCGGTCCTCGTCGGCGCCGTTGGCACACACCAGACACACCACCAGATCCACCTGGAGGATGCACCACACAGGATGAGGGTCTGAAACCATCGGAAACCTGGCTGTCCCCTTTTGGGGGGGCATGGCATTCCAAAAATGTTTTATAGCAGATCAAATAGCCGAAAACAGACGATCTAGAAGCTTCTAGATCAGTGGTTCTCAAACTTTTTCATGTCAAGGACCCCCAAAATGATATGTATTTGGTCGCGGACCCCCATCTCAAATATTTTGTTCCAGGGACCCCCCAGAAGCAAAGATTTGAGTTACAAATGTTCACTTTAAATATATATATATATATATTCAAAGATTTGCTCAA
Source organism: Gymnoscopelus microlampas (assembly GCF_963454915.1). Taxonomy (NCBI): domain Eukaryota; kingdom Metazoa; phylum Chordata; class Actinopteri; order Myctophiformes; family Myctophidae; genus Gymnoscopelus; species Gymnoscopelus microlampas. The sequence continues at coordinate 53,435,363 of NC_139947.1, read as the reverse complement.
ATTTTCCAGATTTTTCAAACATAGCAGATCTACAAGCTCATAGCGCGGCACTCGGTGAGCTTGTAGATCTGCTATTTTTGAATAGCCAAAGTATAAAAGGTTAAAATTATTGTGATGCTATATTAACACATTTTTCTGGGGACCCCCTGGAACCCCCCCCAAGGACCCCTGGGGGTCCCCGGACCACACTTTGAGAACCAATTTTCTAGATCGTCTATTTTGCCAAGAGATTTGGTGTAGAGGGGAAAAGGAGGGGACCAAGTACAGACCCTAGTCAATGAAGTATATTAAGTGAAGCAATCTTTGTGTTTGTCTTATTTCTGTGTCTAAACTCTCAATAACATGTACATTAAATGCCTTTAAGTCCCTCCTATAGTTGTAATGCATTTCACTAGGATGTAAATATAGTAATAATGGTGTGTACTTACTTGTATGTTCGTACTTACAGGACTCAGAGGGATTACTGGAGGGATGTTTTTCTTGTAGCGAGACTTGTTTTTGACGGCTTCTATCACAGGCTCAATGATCTGACTCTCCACTGGCTCCTGTTTCACTGTGACAGGGAGCTCTTTCTCTGCAACAACAGCACAGCAGGAGAAATACAGAAGGTGAAATAGGCTTTAACAAGGACAACGCTTTTCAGAATAATAATGTGTTAACAGAAAGTGAAAAAGGCTTTAACAAGGACAAAGCTTTTCAGAATAATAATGTGTTAATATAGCGTCATAATCATTCTAACTACGTTATCCATATTGTATACGTTGGCTATAAAAAAAATATCAGAGAGATACACAGGGTGTCACTTCGTACCGCCTTGCGAGTTTGTACATCAAATTAAAATCTTGAAAGTATTGGAAGATTTAGTATAATTTTGATTTTTTTTTACACAAATCTGCTCTTTAGGGGGGTCCCTGGCACATTTTTTTTTTCAGATGGGGGTCCGTGGCACAAATAAAGTTTGATAAAGTAGCAGATCTACAAGCTCAAAACGCGTTGCAGTTTCGAGCTTGTAGATAGATCTGCTACTTTTGATGTTTCAGTGTGATGCTGTAGTGTGATGAAGTAGGGCGTTTATTTAGGAAAAAACACAAAAGGCTAGAATATGGAGATCAGAGTTTTCTGTTACCTGGTTCAGGCTTTGCAACAAAAGAACCCATCCTCCTCCTCAGGTTGGGTCTGTTCTCACCAGACTCGTCTCCTTCCGTTTTCACACACACAGACTACAAGAAAAGAAGAAGACAAACACCATGATATAGAGTTGATTTCGTCGACTAAAACTATGACGAAAAATGTTCGTCGACTGCCTTTTTTCACTGACGAAAACTAAATAAAAACTAAATAAAAATTAAGCTACTATGACTAAAACTAAGACTAAATATATTGACAATTTCGTCAACAAATAAAAACTAGACTAAAATGTTAGTGAGGGATCTAGTGGAGAAGAGATCCAGTAGAACTAAAAGACAAGTCATTTTATGTTTGCTTGCGCTCAGGTGTTGCGCTCTGAAAATAGCAGATCTACAAGCTGAGCTTGTAGATCTGCTATTTTCAGCATGCAACCAAGTGTGAAATCAGCCATTACGCAAGGCCCGCTATAATACATTTCAGTCGACTAAATCAACTGTAGATTTAGTCGACTATAATCTTATGATGTTTAGTCGACTAAAACTAGACTAACAGTAAAACATTTCAGATGACTAAAATATGACTACAACTAAATGGAATTTTATTCAAAAGACTATGACTAAAACTACATAAAAAAATGCTGTCAAAATCAACACTATACTGATACCATTAGTGTGTTTATTATCAGCTGAATATAAAAAATATGAACCCTATTCTGGGGGGCGAACATTCTGCGAAATTTGCACATCTACAAATTGCGACTAAAATCTTACGATATTTAGTCAACTAAAACTAGACTAAAATCTCTACATTTCAGACGACTAAAATATGACTGAAACTAAATGAAAGTTTATTCAAAAGACGTCGACGACTAAAACAACATTGACATTTGCCGTCAAAATAAACACTGGCGTCCAGAGACGGACAGAGACGGACAGAGACGGACAGAGACGGACAGAGACGGACAGAGACGGACAGAGACGGACACAGGGGCGAAAACATCATCATCTTTAGAGTCCAGCAGTAATATTCACCTCAGATTTCATGCGCTTGCCTCGCCGGGCGTTAGGACAGCTGGGAGACAACGGAGACGGCGGCGGCGGGACAAAGTGTCTCTGGACCAGGAGGTCATGAGGTTTGTACTCCTTCATGTCAGGACCACCGTCCTCCTCCTCCTCCTCCTCCTCCTGTGGCCGCTGTGCTTTCTGCACGCCAGCACCCTGCTGTAGAGGAACAGAACAACCAGCGCTACGTTAACACCACCAGCCTAGACCTTCACACACACACACACACACACACATCAGACCTGTGTGTCCAATCCAGACTGAATGAAGTCTGATTGGTTGGATCACGTCTGAGCGGCAGAAGACCACATGGAAAGTCAGTCTTAACTCTTTGACTGCCAGAGTATTTTCATAAAGTACTCCCCCAGTGCCAGCGATTTTCGTGTTTTTTTTTTGTTATTTTGTAATTTAATTTTCATATAGTTTGTCTGTCGGCGTTTTAAACACATACGACAGATCGACCAGCAGAGAGCAGTATATTGACACCTCGATGACTCGCTGACTCGCTCGACCCCCCCCCCCCCCCCCAAACAGGACCAAACAGTCCGTACGTCATAAACCGGATGTGACGTTTTCGACAATCGCTGATCAGGCTAAATGACGATGTGATACACGACTACGATGACTGATCGTCACCCAGACTAAAGAGAATAGAAGTGGACCTCTCCGTTAGTTTTTTATACCGTGTGAAAAACCGTGTTTTTCCATATTCTGGCCGAAAATGACCGGGGAAAAAAATGAGAACCGTAAACGGAATCTGCGTCATGAAACCCAGTGAGTCTGAAGGAATCAGGAAGCGAAAGTGATGATGAAAAATAAACAGAGCAGCGCGATCACAGATTAAACAATGAAAAAGCTAAACGCGCGTCTAACGCGTCGACGGCCAACCGGACAAACTAGCAATTGACGCGTTATCGAGTCAACGGCAGTCAAAGAGTTAAAGATCAGATTTAACACATTGAGTGCCAAATACGAGAGTGCCAAATTTTAATTATTTTTATTTTATTTTAATTTTTTTCACAAGGGGTGCTCCAACGCAACTTAGGAACGATCCTAGGTCCCTGTAAAATGGAATGGACGGATGTGACGTTCCAATGATAGGATCTGGAGAAAAAGGTCCATATCTCCATATATTTTTACAGTAGTGAAAACAAGCCATTTTCGACAGGCAATGGCGGATCGCATTAGAAATGTTATTGTTCCAGTCGTTAGACGGGACCCTCGGCCATCGCCCAGACACCCGTTGTTTACATCCGGGTCCACGTCGTGGAGGATTCTACAGCTCTAAAATGATCGGCGTAAACGGTAAGAAATGATGGCACTGGATGTACCCCGTTTTAAAAAACCTCTGGCACTCGATGTGTTAATAACAGTGTGGACAGTCATCAGTCCTACAGATTGTTTCCTGGTTTAGAGTGGTTTGGAGCAGCATGCATACCTGGGGATATTTGTGTTTCAGCTACAGAAGAGGATAAAGAAGTCATAGAAATGTTAGACGTACTGTTATGTTACTGTAGATGGAAATATTAAAATGTCTCCAGGACCAAAAGGAAGACAGACCTTAAAAAGGAGCACTTCACCCATTTTCAACCATATCTTCATATAATTGTTCCTCACTAATGCTCATATTAAGATGGTACTATTTCTGTCCATTCACTCTGTGTGTCTGGTCATTGGTGGGCTGCATGTGGACAGTTCAGAAACCTGCCTACCAGTGACATCATCGATGGGGAATCCAAGCAAATAGAAACCATCTTTCTGTTCCTGTAGAGTCAGTCACGCTTAACATAAACGCCATTGTTCTTGCAGCAATAACAGAATGTTAGCTCACACCCCAACCCTATTCTACACACAACACTGAGTGTTTCTGTCACTAGATCAGGACAGGCCTTACTTTTACCCCCTCTGAACCCTTTAAGACCGGGAACGCATCTGTGTCATTTTAGGTTTCTTTGGCGATTCAAAAATAGCAGATCTACAAGCTCATAGAGCGGAAGCTCATAGCTTCTGGGGGATTCTACAAATGTCTTCTAAATCCTATCAGTTCTTCTTTTTTAAACGCATGTTGCTATAATATCAGTGGTTCTCAAACTTTTTTCATGTTAAGGGCCTCCAAAATGATATGTATTTGGCCACGGACCCCCATCTCTAAATATTTTGTTCCAGGGACCCCCAGAAGCAATGATTGGAGTTCAAAATACTCAAAGATTTGCAAAAATGTTCACAATTTAAAAACAAATAGCAGATCTAGAAGTTCATAGTGCAGCACTCGATGTATATCTACTATTTTTGAACAGCCAAACAAATCTAAAATAGCACAGATGCGTTCCTGGGTTGAATGGATTTAAGCCCAAAGGATTGCCATTCAATTCCGTGGTAAAAAAAATGAACTTTCCTCCAATATTCGGACACTATGCCCCAGGTTGAAAGGGGCAAAAAAAAGCAGCAAACTTTTGGGTCATAGGTAGCACTGACCAGTTTCTGCACCCATTACTTTGAGCACTTTACAATGAAACACAAATATATTTTCTTAAGTCTCTGTCCAAGGAAGGGACAGATGGATCAACGTGCCAAAAAAACATGGCTCTCCGTCCGCTCCCGTTCTATCTCCTTGATGAAAACCTCTGCATCTCCGAAACTTTTTACAGTGGGGAAAACCAAGTCATTTTCGATGGGCGATCAATCACTCCGTAATGGGCGACTCGCGTGAGAGATGTTATTTGTTCCAGGCGTTAGCCAGGACCATCCATCGTCGTGCACGCATCCATTGTTTGCGTGTGGGTGCTCGCCGTGGAGTCCACAGCTATAAACAGCACAGCGTTACGAACGGTGAGATCTCTGGCACTCAACGTAATCTGTTTTAATAAAACGCTGCCACCCGTTGTGTTAAAAGCCTTTGTGGAGTTGTGCGCAAGTCTTTTTCTGCCAGGTTTTACCATCCCATAGTGCATTGGTTCTCAAAGTGGGGTCCGGGGACCCCCAGGGGTACTTGAGGGGGTTCCAGGGGGTCCCCAGCTAAATGATGGATAGGAACCAAATGGACACTTATGGGTCTGTAACTCTGAGAGTGTACAAATGGAACCAAATGGACCCATTAGGGTCCATTTGGTTCCATTTGTACACTCTCATAGTTAAGTTAACATTGATTTTACAATATGAATTGGGGTCCCAGGGATAGAAATACCATTAAATGGGGGTCCGTAGCCCTAATGCATGTCAAACTGAGGGTCCTTAAAATTAAAATGGTTGAGAATCACTGCTAGAGCCGTAAAAAACTTCTCTTATGGGGGTCTCTGTCTTATCTTTTCAAATGGGGGTCCGCGGGCTAATAAGTGTCAATTTGGGGGTCCTTGACATGAAAAGGTTTGAGAACCACTGCCCTAGTGAACATTAGTGAAGACCCATAATATGGAGACGAGGTTGAAAAAAGGGCAAAATATTCCCTCAACCATTAATAATTAATGACAGCATGCAGAATGTTCATAAACAGTGAAATATAGCCGATCTTGTGAGCTGGCAGATCGCCATTTGTCGCACAATGACGTACATACACCGTAGGGCGTACTAGGAAGAGGTTAATAAACATGCAGCGTGTTAATAAATAAGACCTTATTGTCTTATTAGCAGTGACACCAACATACCTCTTCATGCTCAACATCAGCCTCCAAACCCATCCGTTTGGAAGCTGTTTCTGGGGCCTGAGGTATGAGAGGTACAAAACCATTTAGATTGACCTTTTGGCCTTATGGCGGGGGTCACACACACTGTGCAATCAATGCAATCAACACCCAACGAGGGGTTCGGCCGCTCTCTTTGCACCATGTCTGTGAAACATGACATTTACCAAAACATGCAAATATCCAGATGATAGAGAATCCTAGGTCTGGCTGGACAGAGGGCAGTGGGGCCGGTTTAATTAACCAATTAAGACCTGGAACGCATCTGTGTCACTTTTTGATTTGAACTAAAAAGCATTATTTTACACTTTCGCTATTCAAAAATAGCAGATATACAAGCTCATAGCGCGGCACCGAGTGCCGCGCTACGAGCTTGTAGATCTGCTATTTTTGAAAAATCTTGAAAATGTGTGCAAATCTTTGAAAATATATTGTTTAAAGCGAACATTTTTAACTCAAATCTTTGCTTCTGGGGGTCCCTGGAACAAAATGTTTTGTGATGGGGGTTGGTGGCCAAATAAATATAATTTTGGGGGTCCTTGACATGAAAAAGTTTGAACACCACTGATATAGAAACATCATTTTTTTCAGAATACTGTTGGGATTTAGAAGACATTTATAGAATCGGCTTCAGGTCTTAATGGGTTAAAAGACACTGTGTCCCCCCATGATTCAGTCCAGTCAAAAAATATATATATTAGGAAAAGAAAATGTGAAAAAAATCGATAGAAATCAGTCCAGTCCCCCGCACCCCGCGACCACCGCGAGGTGCGGGGGACCCAGGCTGGGTCTCCCCACCGTGGGGGGAGACTATATTATTGTATAGTTAATTAAACAGAGAGGTCTATTTGGTTACAGCTGACTTTTGGGATGAAGAAAAAAGAAAAAGAAAAAACCTCTGACATCTACACTTCATGGAGGACATTTTTTGTACCGAAATAACCGATGTTATTTCGGTACAAATGCGACGCGTTGTGAGCTTGTAGATCTGCTATTTACAAATATCCTGGGTACAAAATAAAGCTAAAGTGGTTAATGTGTGTTTTATAAAGTAATAATGTATATCTGCAAAGTAACTAAAGTTTTCAAATAATTGTAGTGGAGTAAAAGTACAATATTTGCCTCAGTGGAGTAGAAGTAAAAGTACAGAAAATTGGAAATACTCCAGTAAAGTCAAAGTATCTCAAAATTGTACTTAAGTACAGCACTTGAGTAAATGTACTTAGTTACTTTACACCACTGGTGCCTGCCTGCACACTGGATCATTCTGCCATGGGTATTTATAGAGACAGTGAGGCCTGGTCCACATGTACATGAGGTATTTTTAAAAAGCCTGTTTTCTCCTCCTTCTTTGAAAAAACAATGTGTGTGTGTGTGTGTGTCCACACAACCACACAATGTGTGTGTGTGTACACAACCACTGTTATAAAAGAATCTCCAACCGAATGAAGACACAAAAACGCTGTTTTTGGAACCCATTTTTTCACCCAGTGCCAATTGCCTAAGCTTGTAATCCTGGGCGCTACTCTCCCTCTGCCAGCTTGGGGAGAGCCCAGAACTGAGCTCATGCTTCCTTCAATGCATGAGGAGACTATAGTGAGCAGGCCGCTTCTTTTCACCTTCAAAGATTTCCACTCTAGAAGGGGTTTCACTTTCTCACGTTTTCAACCCCCGAAAACGCTGCTGCCGTCTAAACCAGTGGTTCTCAATGCGTGGTCCGGGGACCACCAGTGGTCCTTGAGGGGGTTCCAGGTGGTCCTCAGCTAAATGATGGAGAGTTGGTAACCAAATGGACCCTTATTAGATCTTTAACTCTCCATTTGGTTTCATTTTACGCTCTCAAGAGTTACATCATTGTTAAACATCTGCATGTCTTAATGAAAGAATTGTTATTTTGATCAATGTTTGCCTGTTATCTCTCCTATGGTACCAACATCAGTACAGCATGGAATTGAACAAAATACAAAATATTAGAAGTTTTGGAGAGTCTAAATCTCATCAAACGGTGGTTCCGTGGCTCAAATGCCCAATAAATAATACACCTTTATATGAAAAGGGTTGAAAACCACTGCTCTGAACGGAACGCACATCTGATATTTTATTTTGCCGTTGTCGTCTAAACGGGGCCTGACTCACCAGGAGGGTGGTCCCGGGGGCCACATGCGGCCCCCACCTTCACTTAATACGACCCTTAGGTTAACATCAGAATAGTGATATATTATTGATTTCAGCTGTTACGATTCTAAACATGCAAACATGACCCGCTTTAGTTACTTCAGTCTATATTATAGTAATCTGAGTTCCCAGAAGTTTTCGCCAGCTCTGGCGAGGAACTTCTGGGCCACAGCCCTGGTATTTGTGGGCGGGATGTACGTCACGCTCTGAATCTGAGCGGACACGCCTCTTACCGGTCTGAGAGCTGTGCAACTCGTCTAAAAAGTCCGACGAGAGGCAAACAGCAGTACACAACAATGGCGGCCGAAATTTATCAAGGGGAAATTGCTTCCCGTCGATCCTATTTAGATGCATCACCCACTGCATGTGGATCCCGCCCCCTTTTCTTCATTGGCTGTTGATTTGAATCACAACGCAGTGGCCGCGCCCCTGCTGTCCAAGCTCCGACGCTAACCCTCCCAGACTAATATTATAGTAGTATAGTAGCTTAATGACTAGTATAAAAATTCTATTGTCTTTTTTATGTCCAATGTGTTTGTATTTAAGTTCATAAAGTTAACATAAGTATAACTAAATGCATTTGAAATTAAATACAAATTTTACTTTTCAGGATTCCAATAGCAAAAATAACAAAAGAAAATCTGGATTCCAACTCCAAGATCTACAATCTCAAAACGCGTCTCACTGGGACGCGTTTTGAGCTTGTAGATCGGCTAGTTTTGCTACTTTTGTGTGACATAGAATGGCCCGACAGTATTATGCAATGTGTCCCTCTGGAGTGAGTGTGGAAATATATAGTGGCCCTCTGCATCACCACAGTTGCATCACCCCTGATCTAACTAACTCACCAGGAGGGTGGTCCCACTCTGGAACAGGTTGTAAGGGTAGAGGGTCTATAACTCTAACTCATTGGTTCTCAAAGTGGGGTCCGAGGACCCCCAGGGGTACTTGAGGGGGTTCCAGGGGGTCCCCAGCTAAATGATGGACAGGAACCAAATGGACCCTTATGGGTCTGTAACTCTGAGAGTGTACAAATGGAACCAAATGGACCCTAACCATTTGGTTCCATTTGTACACTCTCAGAGTTAAATTAACATTGATTTTACAATATAAATTGGGGTCCCAGAGACATACATGCCATTAAATGGGGGTCTGTAGCCTAATGCATGTCAAACTGGGGGTCCTTGAAATTAAAATGGTTGAAAATCACTGCTAGAGAGCCGTACAAATCTTCTATTATGGGGGGTCCCTGGCTTATCTTTTCAAAAGGGGGTCCGCGGGCTAATAAGTGTCTATTTGGGGGTCCTTGGCACGAAAAAGTTTGAGAACCACTGCTCTAACTCACCAGCAGGGTGGTCCCACTCTGGAACAGGTTGTAGGGGTAGAGGGTCTATAACTCTAACTCACCAGGAGGGTGGTCCCACTCTGGAACAGGTTGTAGGGGTAGAGGATCTATAACTCTAACTCACCAGGAGGGTGGTCCCACTCTGGAACAGGTTGTAGGGGTAGAGGGTCTATAACTCTAACTCACCAGGAGGGTGGTCCCACTCTGGAACAGGTTGTAGGGGTAGAGGATCTATAACTCTAACTCACCAGGAGGGTGGTCCCACTCTGGAACAGGTTGTAGGGGTAGAGGGTCTATAACTCTAACTCACCAGGAGGGTGGTCCCACTCTGGAACAGGTTGTAGGGGTAGAGGGTCTATAACTCTAACTCACCAGGAGGGTGGTCCCACTCTGGAACAGGTTGTAGGGGTAGAGGGTCTATAACTCTAACTCACCAGCAGGGTGGTCCCACTCTGGAACAGGTTGTAGGGGTAGAGGGTCTATAACTCTAACTCACCAGGAGGGTGGTCCCACTCTGGAACAGGTTGTAGGGGTAGAGGGTCTATAACTCTAACTCACCAGCAGGGTGGTCCCACTCTGGAACAGGTTGTAGGGGTAGAGGATCTTCTGGTAGTGAGCACGCAGGTGGGAGCCGATGGCCTTGCCCGGAGCGAAGCCCATGGTGATGGCGATCCTGGTCCATCGCCTCTCGTGGCAGACCAGGTCGAACCCGCCCTCGTCTGCGACCAGCTGCAGACCAAAACAATTTACACTTCAGGGCACAGGGGTCTAAAACAGGGGGTCCTCAGAGCAGTGTGGATTTCGTCGACTAAAACTATGACGAAAAATGTCCGTCGACTACCTTTTTTCACTGACGAAAACTAAATATAAACTAAATAAAAATTAAGCTACGATGACTAAAACTAAGACTAAATATATTGATAATTTCATCAACAAATAAAAACTAGACTACAATGTTAGTGAGGGATCTAGTGGAGAAGAGATCCAGTAGAACTAAAAGACGAGTCATTTTATGTTTGGTTGCGCTCGGGTGCTGCGCTCTGAAAATAGCAGATCTACAAGCTCACAACGCGTCGCGCTGCGACGCGTTGTGAGCTTGTAGATCTGCTATTTTCAGCATGCATCCAAGTGTAAAATAACCCATTACAACGCCATCAAGGCACCGCCAAAATACATACGACTAAATCTACAGTTGATTTAGTAGACTATAATTGTATTATATATAGTCGACTAAAACTAGACATAAACCAAAACATTTCACATGACTAAATTATAACTAAAACTAAACAGAATTTGTTTCAAAAGACTAAATGACTTAAAACTGAATCCAAATAAGTCTTTGTGTGATAGGATCATTATTTTACATGAACCACTTGATCACAGGTAAACCAAGATATCAAAACATTGATAATCTGTACAGTGAAACTATACAAACTATAGCAGAGGTAGGCAACCTTGGGCACGGGGGATGGTGATCACTGGCACACTGGCATAAGTGTGAGAGATTCAGTGAGATAATTCAGTGACATCCTGCACATAACTCTACATTCAAACTGAAGTCAAAGTAAATATATATATATATATATATATATAAAAAAGGTTGTTATGTGCTGTATTTGGACAATCAAAATCTGTTGGAAATATTTTATGTTGATGTGGTTTCATAATTAAACTCTTGAAATTATTATTTCTAATGATTTTCAAAACATTTCAGGAAAAAAAACATTTAAAAAATAAAATAAAAGAAGTCAAACAATTTTCAAAAGATTCCATACATAAAAATATCCTAAAAACTTTTCAGAAGTAGTGAAAATAGCCGAACTCAAGCTTATCGCATCGCGTTGTGAGCTTGTAGATCAGCTATTTTCACTAGTTTGGTCCCAGGGAGACATGAGCTAAAAGGTTTGGGAAACACTTGGGACGTGCGACAAGTAAAACATGTTGGTGTTGAGCATTAAATACTGACCTTATTTAGCTTATACAGATCATTAAATACTGACCTTATTTAACTTATACAGATCCAGAATCTTCCTCTCCACGAAGGGGATCTTCAGCGCACAACCTTGCAGATCCCAGAACTTGGCGATCTGGTCCAGAAAGTTGAGTTTGACTCTGGTCTGGGCCTGAGAAACGACAACAACACAAGACACACGTTCCAGTAAATGACATAAACAGCATTATTTGATATCTACAAGCTCACAACGCGTCGCATCGCGACGCGTTGTGAGCTTGTAGATCTGCTATTTTCGAACATTTTAGTACTTTTACTTTTGGTACTTTAAGTACATTTTGATACCAATACGTTTATACTTTTACTCAAGTAAATTTTGAATTCCAGACTTTTACTTGTGACAGAGTACTTCTACATTGCAGTATCGATACTTTTACTTAAGTAAAACATTTGAGTACTCTTTCCAACCACTGAGGGTTAAAAGTACAGCAGAGCCCCTCCCTTTGCTACAGGTGAAATTCAAGGTGCTGCCTTTTGCATTCGTCTCATTCCGTCGCTATGAAAACAAGCTCAGAACCTGTTCGGTACTGTACATACATACGCAAATGTGTCGTTTCTACTGCATAATATAATCATTCATTATGCGAGAGACCGTTTTCACGTGCCCTCCTTGGCAGCAGTAAAAGTTCTGGTATTGCCTGATAAGCGACCGTTTTCTTTTGTTTGTTTTCTAACGGTCTAGTACGTTATATATAACCGCGCGAGAGGCGACTGTAAGCACGCGAGATTGTTTAATCCATGGAAAGAACAGAGGATAAGCGAACGGTTTTCTCGTTTCTTTTTTTTTTCTCTCTCTTTCTAAATCGTTCATTATCACGGGGACGCGGTTAACGGGTGGAGTTGAGAATCTCTTGTCCACAACGACATATCTTCAAAAGTCAACATCGCCCGTTTTCTTTTTCAAACGGCCACTTATTAAATCAGATTAGAGACAGCTGTGACTTTCTCTTTTCTCTCTCTCTCACCCAACCTCTCCCTATGAACGAAGCTTATTTGATCCACGCTGCGCATCTGTCATTTTTAGATTTATTTGGCTATTCCAAAACAGCAGATATACAAGCTCGTAGATCTGCTAGTTTTGATAAAGAATGTGTGCAAATCTTTGAATACATATATTTTTTAAAGCGAACATTTTTAACTCAAATCTTTGCATCTGGGGATTCTACAAAATGTATTCTAAATTCTATTTTTTTGCTATGATATAGTGGTTCTCAAACTTTTTCATGTCAAGGACCACCCAAAATTATATGTATTTGGCCGCGGAACCCCATCTCAAAATATTTTGTTCCAGGGACCCCCAGATGCAAAGATTTGAGTTACAAATGTTACATATTAAAAAAAAATATATATATATATATATTCAAAGATTTGCACAAAATTGGCATGATTTTTCAAAAATAGCAGATCTACAAGCTCATAGCGCGGCAAGTGCCACGCTATGAGCTTGTAGATCTGCTATTTTTGAATAGCCAAAGAAATCTAACAATGACACAGATGCGTTCCCGGTCTTAATGGGTTAACTTACATCTTAGGAAAAGCCATCTTCATGTAACATATGATACGTTTCACCGTTCCTTATGATGAGCAGTGCTATAGAGGGAGCAATATTATTAATATTATATTATTGCTCTATGGCACTGCTCAATATTTAATGTCGCATAATATAAGAACTGTGTTCCAAAAATAAATAAAGGCTCCCGGTGGTTTGACTCATATGGATATAGCAACTGACGGTGAGAAATCACTAACGTTACCGCCACAGAATTCATTACATTTTTCTCCAGAAACAGACTGTATCAAATATAAGTGACTGACTATCATAAACCAGGGGTCTTCAACAGGGGGTCCGGGACCCCTAGGGGGTCCGCAGAGCTACTATAGTGGGTCCGCCAAATCTTTGTGTGATAGGATTTGTTTTTTTACATTAACCACTTGAACCCTAGAATTCCTTTTCTGAGGGGAACATTAGCCGAAAATAGCAGATCTACAAGCTCTCAACGCCTCGCGCTGCGAGGCGTTGAGAGCTTGTAGATCGGCTATTTTTGGCAAAGAGGCTATATTTGTAGGGGGGAAAAATAGCAGACTAAGTAAAAAAAAACACGTTCATCTAAAACACAATTTTATACAATATAGAGTAGGGGGTCCCTGCTTCATCTCTCTCTCAGCTAGGGGGTCCTTGGCCTGAAAACGTTGAAGACCCCTGTCATAAACGATACAGAACCTCCTCCCTGACAATATCGCAGAGACAGTTTGTTTATTTTTGGACCACAATTCTTATATGAGACGATTCTATGATGACCCAATGTTATTCTCCATAGAGACATTACTTTACGACCCAGGGGATGAACGAGTGACGTTCATTTAGATCGGCTGTAGATCGGTAGATCGGCTATCTACATAGCCGATCTACAAGCTTGAGCTTGTAGATCGGCTATTTTTGCTACTTTTGTGAGACAAAGAATGGCGAAGCACGGCATTCATTTACGAAAGAATACGGAGATAAGAGGTGTGTGCCTGACAGTATATGTAATGTGTTCCTCTGGAGTGAAATGTATAGTGGTCCTCTACATCATCAAAGTTGCATCACCCCTGGATTAGAAGGACAAATTGTACCAATGAAAACATGTTTTAACCCATTAAGACCTGAGGCCGATTCTACAAAATGTCTTCTAAATCAATAGTTCTCACACTTTCAAGCGCTTACAAGCTGTGAGCTTGTATATCTGCTATTTTTTGAATAGCCAAAGCAAAAACTAAAAAAATTACACAGATGCTGTCCTGGTTTTAATGGGTTAAAGTAGATGGCTTAATTATTTTACACTTTGGCTATTTTTGAGAAATCGTGAAAATTTGTGTAAATCTTTGAATATATATATATTTTTAACGAGCATTTGTAACTCAAATCGTTGCTTCTGGGGGTCCCTGGAACAAAATATTTTGAGATGGGGGTCTGCGGCCAAATACATATAGTTTTGGGGGTCCTTGACATGAAAAAGATTGAGAACCACTGATATAGAAACATACGTTTTTCAGAAAACTGTTGGGATTTAGGAGACATGTAGAATCGGCTTTAGGTCTTAATGGGTTAATGAAAAGCATAAAGTGAACTCACCTCCAACTCATTGAGCCTCTGGATGCGTGGGACAAAGTGAAGCTTATCAACGTCACAGGCAAACGGAGGCTGCCAGCCCTGAGACACACACAGAAAACACTGTTAAACCCTATAGGTGTCCCCCAGGGCTCTACACTTGGCCCCCTCTGATATCCTCTCTGTCTGTCGGGTAGAAACCTCACGTGACCCCAAAGTGTTTCTGGGACAGTTTGGGGTCAAATTGGGTCATTTGAAACAGGATTCAAATGACCCCATGACCCCAATCCTTCACCCTATGAGCCCTGTTTGTAGCCACACACACACACACACACACACACACACACACACACACACACACACACACACACACACACACACACACACACACACACACACACACACACACACACACACACACACACACACACACACACACACACACACACACACACACACACACACACGGCTCTTTCTCCGTTAGAATAATCACCATAACATTCATAATGTCTTGGCGATCATTGTTCTACAAACTGCTTCTTTGATGCGTTTTCTGTGTCTCGTCTTTACCTCATACCTTTATGGACCCCCCCCCCCCCCGTCTTTACCTTATACCTTTATGTACCCCCCCCCCATCTTTACCTTATACCTTTATGGACCCCCCCCCCGTCTTTACCTTATACCTTCATGGACCCCCCCACCACAGTTTTTACTGTACTGCCAGCTGTACTGTTTCAAACTGCTAATAAGGTATTCAATCAATCAAGCGATCGATCAATCAATGGGTCTGTCCCTATTTTGGGCAAGTCACTATAGAAGAAAAGCTTCAAGAATTGCCGATCTACAAGCTCTCACAGATCTACAAGCTCACACAGATCTACAAGCTCACACAGATCTACAAGCTCACACAGATCTACACGCTCACACAGATCTACAAGCTCACACAGATCTACAAGCTCACACAGATCTACAAGCTCACAAAGCGTCACATAGGGCTTTACATGGTCAAATGATGAAGTTTTTTTGATTGATGATGGATGGTCTATATCAGTGGTTCTCAAAGTGCGGTCCAGGGACTCCAAAATGGTCCCAAATGGACCCTTCCACATTGAGATGCATTCTATCTATGAAAGGTTCACTACAAATAGAGTTTATCATTTATCATAACATGATGAGCTTGTATATCTGCCATTTTTGAATAGCGAAAGGAATCTCAAATGACAGAGATGCGTCCCGGGATTGAATAGGTTAACAGGCTATACTTTTGTTTGTCTGGACTGGAGCCATGAAGTACCCGCTAGCCACGGAGCCGACCAGAGGAAGCGCTCCTGCTCTAAATTCATTATTATTCAACCAATATTAAACAGGGCAGACTATTTGTCTTTTTTTTTCCTCTCAGAATAACGCTGTTAATACAGTTTCTAACGAGGCATGCACCTGCATATCAAAAAATATATCATAACTCTGATCATGACTGATCATGACTCACGTACAGAACAACCTGAACAAAACAAAAGAAGAGGAGGAAAACAGAAAGTGGGTCGATGAGCACGGCGTGTGTGAGCGCAAGGATGCACGTCGGGTTTATTTGATTTAATTTGTTATCATCATTTTTCTTTAAAATGGCCATACATTGATATTAAAAAGGAAGATCTTGTCAGAAGAAATTCACAACATTCATCTTTTTTTGTTTTTTGTTCCAGCCATATTTGCGAGGCAGATTAGGGTTAATGATGGCAAACAACAAGACCCCATCACATAATAAGCAAAAGGTGCATATTATCAAATTTTAAACTTTACTGTTTTAACTTACAGATCTGTAACTCTGAGAGTGTAACAAATGGAACCAAATGGACCCTTACGGGTCCATTTGGTTCCATTTGTCACACTCTCAAGAGTTAAATAAACACCGAGAATTTTACAATTTACAATTTAGGCATATAGCAGACTCTCTCTTCGACGCTCTAAATCTATAATCTGTACATTAAAACTATACACACTGGATGCCAGGTCAACAAACAAACCTGGCATCTGTCTAACTGTGTAGTTTTACTGTGTAGTTTAGTCTAGGGTCCCAGGGATTATACAAGATTATATGAAATGGGGGGGGGGGGGGGGGGTCCATCCATGGCCTAATAATGCAAATCAATCCAGGGGTCCAAAGAGGACCTGAGAACAAGTGCTCTACCACCAGCCAACATCCCCCACTGACTGACTGACTGACACACAAAATGGCCAGATGGAGGCTCAGTCAACAGCCCTGCAAACCACAAAGACAACATGGAGGACAACACCCAGAACACTGACTCTCTCTCACACACACACGCACGCACGCACACACACACACACACACACGCACGCACGCACGCACGCACGCACGCACTCACACGCACACACACACGCACACGCACACACACACACACAATACAATCATATTAGAAGAACTGCCAGGACATTGTAGTTGGTGTGTGTGTGTGTGTGTGTGTGTGTGTGTGTGTGTGTGTGTGTGTGTGTGTGTGTGTGTGTGTGTGTGTGTGTGTGTGTGTGTGTGTGTGTGTGTGTATATGGGCTACAAACTTTAAAAGTCCACAACTGTTATTACATCATAATAATAATAATAATAACAGGGGTTGTGTAAGTTGTCTCCCCACCATGAAAAAAATAGGACATTTTATCAAACCTCTTTAAAACTAAAATGTAGCATTTATACAATTATGATATTAGAGCTCAGGAGAAAAACAATACATTTGTAAATTAATACTTGGGATGGGGATGGTGGCTCATGCACGCGCACGCACGCACGCACACACACGCGCGCACACACACACACACACACACACACAGAGAGGAGTTTGACTGATCATCACCACCAGGCATATCAATGATAAATAAAGCATTGTGTTTATGTGTGAACAACAGCCAAACTATTGTCACAAATAAAAACAATAATAATCTCCAGCCATCAAACATCAAACTATAATCATATATTGTATTTATTCGACGTCCTTCCGCATAGAAACTCTAAGATAAACAGCCTCATAACAGACATTTACTCCACAGTACCACGGTGTCGCAGCTTGCCATGTTATAAAAAAAAAGAGCAGATCTACAAACTATCCACGCACACACACATCACCGCGGAGCAACGCGTCGATAGCTTGTAGATCTGCTCTTTTTCGGGCAAACGACGGCGACACCTCGAGGCCGGGAGTACAAAGTGACAGGTTTCAGCTCGAGCTTTGCTGCTAAGCTGCTAATGTTAGCATCATGCTAGGCGAGCTGAGCTCCTCCTCCAGCCAGCCTTCAATGGACTGTCCTGAGCTGAGCATGATGCTAGGCTAACGTTAGCATCGTGCTAGGCTAGCTCCTCCAACCTTCAATGGACATGATGCTAAGCTAGCGCTAGCATCGCGCTAGGCTAGGCTAGCTCCCCCAGCCTTCAATGTACTACTGCCCCGAGATAGCATGATGCTAAGCTAACGTTAGCATCGTGCTAGGCTAGCTCCACCAGCCGTCGTCAATGGACAGGGCGCTAAGCTTAACGTTAGCGTCGTGCTAAGTTAACGTTAGCATCGCGCTTGGGCTATAGCCATGGCTCCTCCAGCCAGCCTTCCAATGGACTGCCCTGCCAGAGCTGCTAAGTAGCATGATGCTAAGCTAACGTTAGCATCGCGGCTAGGCTAAGCTCCTCCACCGGAGGAGTTTAGCCTAGCGCGATGCTAACGTTAGCTTAGCATCCTGCTAGCAGCCTTCAATGGACCGACAGGACTCGGGGCTTCGTTGTGTTGTTTACGTTTTGTTGACAAACAAACGACAATAAAAAACAACAACAACGTGTTGACACTCAGCCTGTGAACAACACGAGGCTGAACTATAACACACTGTAATAATAATAATAAAACAACATAAAGAGCTTTATTATGAAACACAGCTCAGGTAGAAGAGAGAGCAGCTCATATAGTGGCACAAAGAATGGAAGCATCCATCCGCCATGTTGACTATAGATCCCTTTAAACCCTCTCTCACACACACACACACACACACACACACACACACACACACACACACACACACACACACACACACACACACAGCTCAGTGGATCCTCTCTCTCTCTATGTGGATCCTAAAACGGTCGATCCAGTGGATCCGGATCGGGACTAATAGAACCGATCGATCCTAAAAGCTGCTTTAAAGTGTGTAGGATCCAGTACTAACCGGGGGGGGTCGGACCTTACAGATGCCGGTCTTCTCCGCGATGGGTCGGATCTTCTGGATGAAGGAGAACGGGTCGCAGAATTCATCCCAGCTGGGCTCGAACACCGGGCACTCCGGCGGGGGACGGAACTCCGCGTCCCGGCCGGGATAGGGAGGCTGCTGGGGCATGGTGGAGGCTGGGGAGGGAGGAGGGGGGCCGCTCGCTGCTGGTCCGATCCGATGATCCGGGTCCGGGGTCCGAGCCGATCCGGTGCCTACCGTACCGTA
The DNA here is from genome assembly GCF_963454915.1 of Gymnoscopelus microlampas. Lineage (NCBI taxonomy): Eukaryota > Metazoa > Chordata > Actinopteri > Myctophiformes > Myctophidae > Gymnoscopelus > Gymnoscopelus microlampas. The sequence goes on along the minus strand of NC_139947.1, from coordinate 53,416,393 downwards.
CCCGGGTCAGGGTTCTGGATGTGGGGGTCAGATGGTGCTGTGGATGGTGGGGAGGTTTAAATGTGTTGGTGGGGGTTTTAAAATCCTGGGTTTCTTTTCTATGGTGTGGCTTCTCGATGTGTGTTCCTCTAACACACACATAGATACACACACATAAGCCACACACACATACACGCACACACACACATCCACGCAGAGTGGAGACTGTTCCACGGCAGCTAGTGGTGCACGTCCGCTCCACAAACTAGATCTAGAGAGATCCATGGTTTGGTATCAGATTCTCCACTGATGATGGAGGAAAGAACTCTAAAGAGAAAAAAAAGAGGGGAAAAAAGAGTATCTTCCTCAGAAAAATACTTTATAAAGTGAACAATAAACAGGGTCAAACTGGTTATTTTTTGGACCATCACATCATAATGTTTTAACCAATATGAAGGAATAAGAGCATAAGACTATTGTAAGTTATTGAAAGTACTCTTCTTGGTTTTTATTGTTTCTTTTTTTAAAACTTATTTGTGTGATAATTTGGTTGATTATTTTGAGTCATCTCTCTTTAATTTTTGTCTATATTTGTTGTTGTCATATTATGTTACAGTTTGTGTTGCAACTCATTTGTTTTGGTTTCAAAATATGTTTTATAACTAATGTAGTGCCACTGTTGTTCATGTGATATGCTATATATAATACTGTTGTTCATGTGACAATAAAAAAAAAGAAAGAAAAGTGAACAATAAACACGCATCAATCTGGAAACCATTATTTTGTGGACCAACATATAGCCTACATCATCATTTTTTAACCAATATGAAGGAAATCGTATATAGGGCTCATTTGTAACCACACTTGTGAGTTATCAATCACTCATCATGCATCTTTACTAAAAGTATCAATACCACAATGCACAAATACTCTACCATTAAAATAAGTATTCCAAATGTCCCCTGAGTACAAAAGTACACAAGTATTGACATCAAAAACTCCATTATAAGTAGCCTATAGTGTACTTACAGTACCAAACATGAAAATACTCATTATGCAGAATGTCATATTATTGTATTGTAATTATTAATGCATTCATGTATCCAACACTTAATGTAAAAGCCGGTAAAGATGGGGCTTATTTGAATGACTTGCTGCTGTGTAGATTAATCTATATATGTTAATACATAGCCTACTACATACATCACTTGATATATGTTTTGTATTGATAATCCAAATATGTAAGTAACTAGTAACTAAAGCTGTCAAAAAGTAGTGGAGTAAAAAGTAATTGTTTTTTCCTAGAAGTAGGCTATAATAAAAACATGTTACTATAGTCTTAAATAACTAAACAAACATCTAACACACATTCATTGAATCTGATTCATAGACGACATAGTTATTTAAGCAGCACAATTAAAACATATGTATCCTGAAAGGTAAAGAAGTAGGTCTAGTGTTGTAATAGTGTTATTATTATCATTGTAACAAGTCCCCATTGTAGCCTGTTGTGTGTGTGTGTGTGTGTGTGTGTGTGTGTGTGTGTGTGTGTGTGTGTGTGTGTGTGTGTGTGTGTGTGTGTGTGTGTGTGTGTGTGTGTGTGTGTGTGTGTGTGTGTGTGTGTGTGTTACACTTGGCGGAGGGATACGTTCAGGTGACACCTTCACGGACTTCTTCTTTAAATGGCCCACACTGAGAAAACAAAAGTGTTCCTTTAACCCCGACAGGGTACAAATGGTGCCAAATGCACCTAGGATTTTATACCGTGTGTAATGGACAGTTTGATTGAATAGGCTCTTATGGTATATTACCAGAGTTCAATATATTGATATATTGTATGATTTCAATACAGGGTGCATAATGTCCCTATTTTGCCATGTCAATGTCATAGGTAAACATAAAAAAAAGTACATTTCAAAATAAAACATGCAAACAAGCGTGTGTGTGTGTGTGTGTGTGTGTGTGTGTGTGTGTGTGTGTGTGTGTGTGTGTGTGTGTGTGTGTGTGTGTGTGTGTGTATATATATATATATATATATATATATATATATATATATATATATATATATATATATATATATATATATATATATATATATATATATATATATATATATATATATATATATATATTCCAAAATGAGATAATGTTGACACAAGAAGCTATGAAGCAATGAGAAAGTGTTTCTGTACTTTTTTAATGGAGCTTAAAAAGATGGAGTGCATGATTCTTGAATTAATACACAGTATAAAGTGGGACCTGAAAGGGTTCATTTCTACACACTCAGAGTTAAAGCTGCACTATGTAACCTTCCTGTTCTACCCTGGATTTGAACCCGGTTTCTTGGTGCACAGGTGCTGACAAGTTTTACCATTGAGCTAATAGAGCCGGCCTGCTTGCTCAGGGGATAAACTGAATCCTGACCATCAGGTCAAAATTTGTGTCAGATCCCATGAGTCTAGGTGAGACGTGACCTTTGACACCATCTAAATGTCTCAATAAAAGAGCAGGGAGACCAAATACAACCACCCCAACTGTATAAGTTATATTGTATTAACCAGTGGTGTAAAGTAACTAAGTACATTTACTCAAGTACTGTACTTAAGTACGGTTTTGAGTTATTTTTGTATTTATTGGAGTATTTTTTACTTCAACTCCACTACATCTCAGAGGCAAATATTGTACTTTACTCCACTACAATTATTTGAAAACTTGAGTTACTGGTTACTTTGTAGATTTGGATTATTATTACAAAACATACACTAACCACTTCAGCCCTATATATATTTTGGCCATTTGAAAATAGCAGATCTACAAGCTCTCAATGCGACGCATTGAGAGCTTGTAGATCTGCTATTTTCATTTTGTTTCTCTTTTTTTTCAAAACTGGTGAAATGGGACATTCGGCACAATGAGTACTTTTACTTTTGGTACTTTAAGCACATTTTTGTGCCAATACTTTTGTACTTCTACTCAAGTAAATGTTGAAAATTCCATACTTTTACTTGTAACTGAGCATTCCTACATTGCAGTATTGATACTTTTACTTAAGTACAAAATTGTTGTACTTTTTTTCCACCACTGGTATTAACATAATCTACCACACAGATTGGACAAAATCATATTTCATTCATAAAAATTAGGGGTGTGCCGATACACTAATTTCACCAAACGATACGATACGATATTTGGCTCACAACTTCGATACGATATCGATACGATATCGATACGCACTTTTTTTATTATGAAAATATATGGGGAAGGAAAAAAGTAAATGCAAACAAATAATTCTGTTTTTGCATTATTCAGACATGCAAACTTGTAGCTTTTCAGCTACAATAGCCGTTTTCAATCCAAATGACCCGAAAAAAAACAACATGTTGTCACCCTTTTCACCTCGGGGCTGTTTGTATGCCTGATTATAATGATTGTAAAAAAAAAAAAAGTAAAAAAAACAAAAAAAAAAACGATATTTTTTTCCTCAAAACGATACATATCGTCACGAAAACGTATCGCGATATATCGTGGGACGATATATCGGCACACCCCTAATAAAAATGTTTAAAAAAGTCACACAGTGTCGCTTTAAACAAAAGCTGGTGAATCCTACAGCGTACAAAAAGACAAGAGCATCGTTTCCAGACGTTTGTTTGTTTTCTTTCAGAATTCCCCTCCTTCGTCGTCGTCTTCGTCACAGTCGTCACACATCAGACCACACTCCTCGTAGTCCTTCTCCAGGCTGGCCAGGTCCTCGCGGGCCTCGGCGAACTCGCCCTCCTCCATGCCCTCGCCCACGTACCAGTGGACGAAGGCCCGCTTGGCGTACATCAGGTCAAACTTGTGGTCCAGGCGCGCCCAGGCCTCGGCGATGGCCGTGGTGTTGCTCAGCATGCAGACGGCGCGCAGGATCTTGGCCAGGTCGCCCCCGGGCACCGACGTGGGGGGCTGCTGGTTGATGCCCACCTGGTGAGAGATTCAGGGAGTGGGGGAAAAGTACTTAAATGCTGCAATGTAGAAATACTTTGTTACAAGTAAAAGTCTGGAAAATCTAAATTTACTTGAGTAAAAGTACAAAAGTATTGGTATAAAATTGTACTTAAAGTACCTAAAGTAAAGTACTCAAGCAGGGATCCCCCCCATTACATATTGGATTCATGTTAAATATGTTTTTAGACATTTAACCACTTCAACTTATTACCACTTGTAAACTTGACCTTTGGCCCGGTACTTGGTCGTTCTCTTTTCCCTCTACACCAACCTCTTTGCCAAAAATAGCCGATCTACAAGCTCACAACAGGTCTATTTTGGGCTAATGTCCCCCCCCAGAATAGGGATGTGAGGGTTCAAGTGGTTAATGTAAAAAACATATAATGAAGTAATAATGAATGTTCATTTAACCCAGCCTACGTATCAGCAGCTAGTGAGCGCTATGGGGGCAGTAAGGGGTTAAGTGTCTTTGCTCAGGGACACTTCGACACATTGATCGGGCCGGGAATCGAACCTGCAAAAACGTCTCCTTCTCTACTCAGGCTGAATGGCGACGGGAGCATTAGTAACGGGAGCATTATTCACATGGATAACATGAGAAACAGCTTGAGAACATTTCTTGTTTGTTTCACCATGTTTACAGTTAGAAATATAAGTGTGTGTGTGTGTGTGTGTGTGTGTGTGTGTGTGTGTGTGTGTGTGTGTGTGTGTGTGTGTGTGTGTGTGTGTGTGTGTGTGTGTGTGTGTGTGTGTGTGTGTGTGTGTGTGTGTGTGTGTGTGTTGTGTGTGTTTCCTGCTAAATGTGCACGTGTATATAGTCAGTGGCGTGCACAGACATTTTGAGGGGCAGGTGCTCAAGTAAATTATATTTTTTTGTTTACTTGGTCTGCTCTTTTTTCCCTCTACACCTATACCTCTTTGCCAAAAATAGCAGATCTACAAGCCCACAACGCCTCACAGCGCGAGGTGTTGTGGGCTTGTAGATCTGCTATTTTTGGCTAAAGTTCTCCTCCTCAGAAAAGGGATGCTAGGTTTCGAGTGGTTATGGTAAAAAGAAAAATCATATCACATAAAGATTTGGCGGACCCCCTGTAGTAACTCTGAGGACCCCCTAGGGGTCCCGGACCCCCTGTTGAAGACCCCTGCTGTAAACTGGGAACACTTCAAAAGGGCACTTCTGGTCAAGAGGGCAAAGGGCAGGTGCTCTACCACCTCCTAGAGTCTATCTGTGCACGTCCCTGGTCATCCTCTCACCTTGAAGCCGGTGGGGCACCAGTCCACAAACTGGACGGAGCGCCGGGTCTTGATGTTGGCGATGGCGGCGGTGACGTCCTTGGGGACCACGTCCCCGCGGTACAGCATACAGCAGGCCATGTATTTACCCCGCCGCGGGTCACACTTCACCATCTGGTTCATCGGCTCGAAGCAGTCGCCTGGAAGAGGAGCAAAACGGTCAATGGGGGGGAAAAAAAATGTTTTTGTCCGTTATATAAACCAGTGATGTAAAAAGTACTCGCATCTTTTACTTTGGTAAAAGTATCGATACTGCAATCTAGAAATATTCTGTTACAAGTAAAAGTCAAGAATTCAAAATTGACTTGAGTAAAAGTATAAAAGTATTGGTATCAAAATGTACTTAAAAAGTACCAAAAGTACAAAGTACTCATTGTGCAGAATGTCCCATTTCACACGTTTTCAAATGCATACAAATCTTTGGAAAATTGCAGATCTACAAGCTCACAATGCTTCGCGATGCGACGCATTGATCCTATCGATGCTTGTTACTCCCGGAGAGAAGCTCAACGTTTTAGTCTCTGCTTCCTCCAGCTCTGCTTCCTGTCTTTTCAGTGCAAATATCAATTTCAATTAAAATAATTTATTTTGGAAGGGGGAATAATACTGTATATATATATTTTTTCAAATAACAAATAGCGCAACATATCAGATCGAGCTCATGTGTGAGCAGCTTGTACATCTGCTATTTTCACACGTACAAAAAAAAATCTGAATTCTTTCTCATTGATTCCTTTATCAATAAAACAAATTATTATTGATCGATTGATTCATTATTCGATTCATCAGAAAACGAATCAACAGGCATTAGCCAAAAATAACAAATATACAAGCTTGTAGATTTTTGGTGAAGAGATTTGGTGTAAAAAAAAAAAAAAAGCAGTTACTGTAGATGTGCTCCCCCCCACTTCTAAAAGTAGCACTACAACACACCTCTGGTTATATAGTACTGTGTATATATACCCCCCTATAGAGTAATATAGACCCCTAGACTCAGGGACGTGCACAGAAATATCGACTCTAGGTGGTGCTGGAGCGTCTGCCCTTTGCCCTCTTGACCAGAAGTGCCCTTTTGAAAAAAGAAAAAAAATATATATATTTTTTCAGTTTACACCAGGGGTCTTCAACAGGGGGTTCGGGACCCCTAGGGGGTCCTCAGAGCTACTACAGGGGGTCCGCCAAATCTTTATGTGATATGATTTTTCTTTTTACCATAACCACTCGAAACCTAGCATCCCTTTTTCTGAGGAGAACTTTAGCCAAAAATAGCTGATCTACAAGCTCACAACGCCTCGCGCTGCGAGGCGTTGTGAGCTTGTAGATCTGCTATTTTTGGCAACGAGGTATAGGTGTAGAGGGAAAAAAGAGCAGACCAAGTAAACCAAAAAAAGTATAATTTACTTGAGCACCTGCCCCTCAAAATGTCTGTGCACGCCACTGCCTAGACTCACCTGTGATCTCGGCCGTGCTCAGCTGCTCGTGGTAGGCCTTCTCGGCGGAGATGATGGGGGCGTAGGTGACCAGGGGGAAGTGGATGCGGGGGAAAGGGACCAGATTGGTCTGGAACTCCATCAGGTCCACGTTCAGGGCCCCGTCGAAACGGAGCGAGGCGGTGATGGAGGACACCACCTGGACAGAACAGACCAGTGGTTACCGACCTTCTCAAGCCCATGCATGAGCAGTTTCTATTCCAGTGTGTAAGCCGAGATCTACCACTACAGTGTGTGCCATAAACACCAGGAGCGATGCCACGCATTGTGAACTTGTAGATCTGCTATTTTTTCAAAATATTGTTTTACATTTGAAAACTTGAAATGGGACATTCTGGCTTATGAGTACTTCTACTATTGGTACTTTAAGTACATTATGATGCCAATACTTTTGTACTTTTACTCAAGTACATTTTTGAATCACGGACTTTTAACAGAGTATTTCTAAATTGCAGCATTGATGCTTTAACTTAAAGTTGTACAGTGCAGATTTAAAAAAAAAAGATTTTTAGCAGCCTCTGCTGGTCATTACCGTCACTGCAGGCTGTTTGTTTATTACTGCGTTACCCAAAATTCCATTCGTTTTCACCGGAAGACGGAAGCGTTTCAAAAAAACGTTCTTTTAATTGTTTTATACGATCTGTGGATCGTTTCTCTTAGCCAGTGGAGCTTTAGTTACTGTGAGCTGTGTTTTCTTTTTCTGTTTTTTTTTCGTTCTTCAAATCATACATTCTGTTAAAATCAGCGTGAGTTTCCTTTTTGTTATTAGCGCGGTAGTTCCTGGCCAAACAGGAAACCGGTGCAGTAGTTCCTGGCCAAACAGGAAACCGGTGCAGTAGTTCCTGGCCAAACAGGAAACCGGTGCATTTCCGCTTCCATTTTCCGGCCAGATGACGTCATTTTCGCGGGACAGTCAACCCCGACCACGTTCAATAGAAAATATATAAATAAAAGGCTTTCGGGGGTGAAATTCATGGAGTGGGTGTTGTGAAACATTTGCCACTCACAAAAGATATACAATTTAACTTTAGTTTTATTGAAAAAGTGACCTAGCATTACTTTAAGTAAAGAAACGTGAGTACACTTTCCCACCACAGACAGACAGTAACATCTCCACACCGACCTGAGCGATCAGACGGTTGAGGTTGGCGTAGGAGGGCCGCCCCACGCCCATGTTGCGGACGCAGATGTCGTAGATGGCCTCGTTGTCCACCATGAAGGCGCAGTCCGAGTGCTCCAGCGTGGTGTGCGTGGTGAGGACCGAGTTGTAGGGCTCCACCACGGCCGTGGACACGCGGGGCGCCGGGTACACGGCGAACTCCAGCTTGGGCTTCTTGCCGAAGTCCACGGACAGCCTCTCCATGAGCAGCGAGGTGAAGCCCGAGCCCGTGCCGCCGCCGAAGCTGTGGAACACCAGGAACCCTTGCAGGCCCGTGCACTGGTCAGCCTACAAGCACGATTACATTCATTTATATGTCTTTTGTTTTTACATTTGAGATATCATAGGGCATTGGTTCTCAAAGTGGGGTCCGAGGACCCCCAGGGGTACTTGAGGGGGTTCCAGGGGGTCCCCAGCTAAATGATGGACAGGGACCAAATGGACCCTTATGGGTCAGTAACTCTGAGAGGGTACAAATGGAACCAAATGGACCCTAACTCTCAGAGTTAAGTTAACATTGATTTTACAACATGAATTGGGGTCCCAGAGATAGAAATGCCATTAAATGGGGGTCCGTAGCCCTAATGCATGTCAAACTGGAGGTCCTTAAAAAGTTTGAGAACCACTGTTCTAAAGACTGAAGTCCACTCACCATTTTACGGACCCGTTCCAACACTTTCTCAATGATCTCTTTTCCTATGGTATAGTATCCACGGGCATAGTTGTTGGCTGCGTCCTCTTTCCCAGAGATGAGCTGCTCCGGGTGGAACAGATCTTTATACTTCCCAACACGGACTTCATCTGACATGAAGAGAAAAGCACATTCTGCACTTTAGTTTAAAATATATATATATATATAGAAACAATACATATCAAAGAAAACAAATTGCTGTGTTTGGGAACCACTGACTTAAAGGACCACTTCACTTCATCTTCAAAATGATGTTCATATAATAATCAATAACGCTCATTATTATCATTGCTGTCGGGCAGAAACCAGATAACTCCATTTTGACGCTTTTGCATTTTTTTCCATAAATCAGGGCCATTGAACCCTTTACATCTGTGTGTTGATAAAAAAAATATTGAACCAATGAAAAGTATTAAAAAGTGCTTCTGACAAAACCAGCTAACTCCATTGGATCCTCAAACTTTCCACCGGAGTTAGCTGGTTTTGCTGACTCCAGGCTCCACCCCCTTTTGACCTCCAACCTCATTGTGAGCTAGGAGATCCATTCAGCTGTTCTAATCAATGATGAACAAAACCTCCTAACTCCACTTTATTTCATTTCCTGAAAAATGAACACTTTGGAGTTAGCTGGTTTCTGCCGGACAGCAGAGATATGATGTCACTGGTAGGCAGGTTTCTGAACTGTCCACAGGCCCTCCTCTGAGGCACAGAGTGAGAAGACATGGTACCATATTATAATGAGCATTAGTGAGGACCATTTATATGAAGACCGGCTATTCAAAAATAGCAGATATACAAGCTCATCAACAAGAAACAAACGTGTTTTGATCCCTCTGACCTTCATCAGCATTTGAACGGCCTGGACAATGACGTCTCAAGGAAAAGGCAGGATTCTGAACGTTCACATCTCAGATTTCTACATACCATATTAGGCATTGGCTTCCCTGATTGGCTAATCCAAACAATCAGCTTCACAGATTGGCCAAGCTTTGTGTGACGTGTGTGCCACTGAACCAATATAAGTGGTGGCATGTGCATTAAAACTCCATTTTGCTAAAGCATAAGTTCATGTTAAAAAGGCAAAAGTTTATAAACTCTATTCTTATCAGATTAAACTGTTTTGAAACTCTGACTTCTGAGAATCAGCAATATCTAAAACTATTCTTACACAGTAAGACTTGGCTAATTGATGTGTGCAATGTTGCGTTGGACATTACATCTGGATCATAGAGTCGGTACACCCGACTGTGGTGTGCACAAGATGGTTGTAGTAGGGCACAAGGTGTACTGTTTTGGATTATACTGGAACGATAGACAGACGAAGACAGATCAGATTGATGTACACATCTTCAACACAGTATCTATGCGCTGGATTCAGTTGCCCCCAGTGATAGCTGGAGACGAACACCTTGGGGTTATCAGGACTGATCCCTGGAGAAACACAGCCGTGCTGATAGAATATATCATCTATTTCTGGGGGCCGGCTGGGACAAAGGGTAACAGTGTACTTTATGCATTTGATGTCGACACCCACAGATGGTTCAAGCCCCGTGTTTCTGGAACTGTTCCAGATGCGTTGTCCGAGCACTCAGCCTGTGTTGTGGGGAATTTTATTTATATTTATGGAGGATCCCTGGACATGATGATATATAATGAAAACATATGTGAGTTGGATACCACAACAATGGTCTGGTCTTTAATTAACACCAGAGGCACTCCCCTACCTGTGTCAGGTGGTCACTCTGCCACCGTCATTGGGACAAAGATGTTTGTATTTGGCGGCCGAAGGGAATCGACAGGAATCGACTACGACAACATCAGGGTGTTTGACACAGAGACCAACTGCTGGCTGAGCACACCTTCTCCACCACTTCTTCCAGAGGGACGCACTGATCATTCAGCCTTTGCCTACAATGGAGAGCTGTACATATTTGGTGGCCACAGCCTTGGTCTGAGATGCTGCCCCAAAGATATGTGGAAATTCAATCCAGAGACCTTCTCCTGGAAGAAGGTTGAGCCCAAGGGGAAAGGCCCTCGCCCATATTATGGTAGAAACTGTTGCATGCTTGGAGATCGTATCATACTCTTTTGTGACGAAGGTGAAGATGTAAATGACCTGTTTGTCTTAGACTTAAGTCCTAATCTGAAGACGTTATGCAAGCTAGCAGTTATTCAGTATGATCTGGAGCAGGCTGAACTCCCACATGACATCAGATGGGAACTGACAACCATGACTACCAACAGTTATGAGGATGAATATGAGCTGTATGTCTCGGACTGAAGTCCTATAGTCCAGTGGTTCTCAAACTTTTTCATGTCAAGGACCCCCAAATTGACACTTATTAGCCCGCGGACCCCCATTTGAAAAGATATGCCAAGGACCCCCATAAGAGAATATTTTTACGGCTCTATAGCAGTGATTTTCAAGCATTTTCATTTCTTGGACCCCCAGTTTGACATGCATTAGGGCTACGGACCCCCATTTACTGGCATTTCTATCTCTGGGACTCCAATTTATATCGTAAAATCAATGTTAATTTAACTCTGAGAGTGTACAAATGGAACCAAATGGACCCGTTAGGGTCCATTTGGTTCCATTTGTACACTCTCTGAGTTACAGACCCATAAGGGTCCATTTGGTTCCTAAATATCATTTTACCTGGGGTCCCCCTGGAACTCCCTCAAGGACCCCTGGGGGTCCCCGGACCCCACTTTGAGAACCAACGCTATAGTCATTATGCAAGTTTCTTTTTTTATGTGGTCCTGGAGAACCCTGTGAGACCAGTGGGTACCCACTAAGTTCTCGCCACCCCTTAAAAAAAAACAAATAACCCGAATGCGTGCTTAATCTCCTCAAAGTCACGCATTCAACAATGCTTTGCGCTACAAGTGTCGCACAATGTGTCGCACGACAAAAGTGACATCAGAATGACAAAAATGTGCCGCATACTCTGATTGGTTTTAAAGGACGACTTCACCCATTTTCAAACTATCTTCATATAATTGGTCCTCACTAATGCTCATGCTAAATGGAACAATTCTTTTGTACTCTGTATAAGTATAAAATAGGGCTAAAGTGGTTAATGCATGTTTTATAATAATTTATATCTGCAAAGTAACTAAAGTTTTCAAATAATTGTAGTGGAGTAAAAGTACAATATATTTGCCTCTGAGATGTAGTGGAGTAGAAGTAAAAGTATAGACAATTGGAAATACTCTCTAAAAAAAAAAAAAAAAACTCAAAATTGTACTTAAGTATAGTACTTGAGTACATGTACTTAGTTACTTTACACGAATGAAATGGACCTTACCGACCACGGTGGGTTCCAGGTCCACATACAAGGCTCTGGGAACGTGGTGTCCGGAGCCGCTGGTGTTGAAGAAGGTGTTGAAGGGGTCCTGGCGGGAGTTGGGGGGCTGCTGGTCCGGGTGGTCCACAAACAGGCCGTCCGGCCCCACGCCGTGCTCCAGACAGAACAGCTCCCAGCAGGCGTTCCCCGTCTGCACGCCCGCCTGGCCCACGTGGATGGAGATGCACTCTCTCTGGAAAAAACACCCCCCAAAAACACTGCTTTTTGAATACTTTGGGCTGTTCAAAAATAGCAGAAAAATGAAAACAGGACCGCTAGATATTCTAAACTTTCTGCGATTCTGCCAATAATCATATTCTTTGAGACACATCACAGTTTTTGCCGGGTCAAACAAGGTTTGATCCCCTTCCCCTATTGGCTCATACTAGGACATGACATATATGTGTAGGCAGAAGACTTTTTGCAACAAGCTTTGTATCTGATACTTTTGTTACAACTCCTACACAATTTGGTCCAAAACGTTTCCTATTCCATTCCGATTAGCGGGCCCTGCAGGTATAGATAGGAAACCCGGCCTGGCATTATTTATAAACTGTCCCGAAAAAGCATCTGTCAGAAAGCTACAGGTGGAGATAGACAGTGGCGTGCACAGACCTTTTTGAGGGGCAGGTGCTCAAGTAAATTATAATTTTTTGTTTACGTGGTCTGCTCTTTTTTCCCTCTACACCTATACCTCTTTGCCAAAAATAGCCGATCTACAAGCCCACAACGCCTCGCAGCGCGAGGCGTTGTGAGCTTGTAGATCGGCTATTTTTGGCTAAAGTTCTCCTCAGAAAAGGGATGCTAGGTTTCGAGTGGTTATGGTAAAAAGAAAAATCATATCACATAAAGAATTGGCGGACCCCCTGTAGTAACTCTGAGGACCCCCTAGGGGCCCCGGACCCCCTGTTGAAGACCCAAAAGGGCACTTCTGGTCAAGAGGGCAAAGGGCAGGTGCTCTAGAACCACTGAGAGTCTATCTGTGCACGTCCCTGGAGGAAGTCCCCAGGACTGTTTTGTGTTATCCTAACAGAAAAAAACAAATCAAACAGAAACTTATCCTTTCAGAATAAATTAGTGGTGCTCAAAGTGGGGTCCGGGGACCTCTTTAAGAACCTCTGCCTCTATATAACAGGACGACCCATATGGTGTGTGCTGCCCCCCCCCCCCCCCCCCCCTTCTACAGACATGTTGTCACTTGATATTGTAGGTTAAGAATCTTTGCTGGTATGTAGACCTATGTATGTATATGTATGTATGTACAGTATGTGTGTGTGTGTGTGTGTGTGTGTGTGTGTGTGTGTGTGTGTGTGTGTGTGTGTGTGTGTGTGTGTGTGTGTGTGTGTGTGTGTGTGTGTGTGTGTGTGTGTGTGTGTGTGTGTGTGTGTGTGTGTGTGTGTGTGTGCGTGCGTGCGTGCGTGCGTGCGTGCGTGCGTGCGTGCCACATATATAAAAGCTGTAAACACTTGTGAAAACAGGACAGACAGGATTAGTAGTTTACATTTAGCTATAAGTGCTTTCAGCCATGTTTCAACATGTGAAGAATTTAACTCTTTTCTTTTCTTCATCCCAAGGGAAGTCCCCCCCCCCCTCACACACACACACACACACACACCCACCCACCCACCCACCCACCCACCCACCCACCCACACACACACACACACACACACACACACACACACACACACACACACACACACACACACACACACACACACACACACACACACACACACACACACACACACACACACACACACACACAATGGTTTTATGCTGCTGACTGACATGAACAAGTATTTATTACTAAAGTAACTAAACACTCAACTACTAGTACTGTACAAGTTTGAGTAATTTTACTTTGCCCGAGTAAGTACATTTTTCAGTATACTTCTGCTCCACTAACATGTCAGAGGCAAATATTTACTCAAGCACAATTATATCAACATTTTAGTTTCTAGTTACTTTGCAGAACATTAACCACTTAAACCCAATTTTAGGCTTTTTCGGAAATTGCTGATCTACAAGCACGTATAAGATCTGCTACATGTTTTAATACCTAGGGCACATTTTGATAACATTGGACACATTTGGGTCATTCTACTCAATAATGACTTTTACTTTTGGTACTGTAAGTATATTTTCATGATAATACTTTAAAACCTTTACTCAAGTAAAATGTTAAATGCAGGACTTTTCCTTGTAACAGAGTATTTCTCAATGTATTGCTACTTTAAAAAAAGAGTATTTTTTCCACCACTGCTGCAGCTATAGTGACCTGAACAAGCATTTGAACATGAGACATTATTAGAGAATTAACTACAGATAGGCCTATTATCAAGACCTCTGGCAGGCCGGGCTAAATATAGATTGAATGATTGGTTTATTAATTGACTGACATCTTTATTGACAAATGCATTATGCATAAACAAAGGATAATTAATAGGATAAACCATCAAACTGACAAAAGAAAACTATAAATCTCAACAGCTTATTTTCAAATCACTATTTAACTATCTGGTGGAATAGAGGCCAAATACATGCTTTAAGACATGTATAAATATACTAGTGTAATAATAGCATGTCAGCCTATTTAAACAAAAGTTCACAGTTGAAAAGCTCTCAGAAATGTCTAGACTATTTTTGTATCATCATGGTTCAAACATCTGTTCCCTCATCTCATCTCTAACCAAACAAACACTCCTCATGCTTTAGATTAAATACAATGTAAAAATTATAATCCTCATTTATATTCATATGCAAATGTTCATCCTATCAAATAATAAAATCCATTTAGATAGAAGCCTACAGTATGTTATCATTAAAACAAGTGTTGTGAATGTTAACCTAATAAAAATCCTAAATGCAAAACGTTTGATTTATTTCCCAAAAATCAGTGGTGCAAAGAAAGTACTTTTACTCAAGTACTGTACTTAGGTAAATTCTTTAGGTATTTTTTTACTTGATTCAGTAATTACACATTTCAATACTTTTACTTCTACTCCATCTCAAAGGAAAATATTATATTTTTACCACTTATTCGAAAACTTTAGTTACTATATTTTGATTATTATTACAAAACACAATAACCAACCCCTTCAGCCCTGTAGGCCTATATATATATTTCAGCCATTTGAAAATAGCAGATCTACAAGCTCACAATGCGTAGCAATGTGACGCATTGTGAGCTTGTAGATCTGCTATTTTCAAATGATTTTTCACACATTTTGAACTTGTGAAATGAGACATTTTGCACAAGGAGTACTTTTACTTTTGGTATTTTAAGTATATTGATGCCAATACGTTTTTACTTTCACGCAAGTCAATTTTGAATACAGGACTTTTACTTGTAACTGAGTATTTCTACATTACATTATTGATACTTTTACTTAAGTAAAACTTTTTTCATCACTGGTAACTATTCATTAATTCTCTCTCACTTTGGGAACTGATCTGATTTAAAGTGATAAATGGAGGTAATAGAGTAAATAGGTAATAGAGTAAACACTAACTCACCATGTCTGTCCAGGTGTTGATCCTTCGGGGGGGTTTGGATGAAAAGGATTAATGAAAGAGAATAAGAGTTGATTCTGACGAGCAACGCGTCCGACTCAACGCTCCTTCACAATAAAAGCTTTGGT
This sequence comes from Gymnoscopelus microlampas, assembly GCF_963454915.1. Taxonomy (NCBI): domain Eukaryota; kingdom Metazoa; phylum Chordata; class Actinopteri; order Myctophiformes; family Myctophidae; genus Gymnoscopelus; species Gymnoscopelus microlampas. Next base: position 53,400,802 of record NC_139947.1, on the reverse strand, counting down.
TACGCGACGCACAGCTCCATTTATACGGGAGCGCGCGCGGCGCGTTCCTGTGATGCGCGCGTGTTTGTGTGTGCAAACACGCGCCCATCACAGGAACGAAAGAAAGAACAGAAAAAGTCTTCCAAGTTCAACACACACACACACACACACACACACACACACACACACACACACACACACACACACACACACACACACACACACACACACACACACACACACACACACACACACACACACACACACACACACACACACACACACACACACACACACACACACACACACACACACACACGTCCTGGTATGGAGTGCATACCAGGACATGATCATTGTGTTCTCAATCTGTATACCAGTGATGGAAGAAGTACTCACATGTTTTACTTAAATAAAAGTATCAATGCTGCAATGTAGAAATACTCCCATTAAGTTCCATTTCACAAGTTCAAAATGTATATATATATATTCCTTTTTAAATTGTAGATACAAGCTCACTTGTAGATGCTATTTTTAAATGGTCTGAATAAGGCTGGTTAGTGGGTTTTGTAATAATAATCAAAATCAACAAAATAACCAGCAACTAAAGTTTTCCAAAAGGTAACTGGAGTAAAAGTACAATATTTGCCTCTGAGATGTAGTGGAGTAGAAGTAAAACTATTGAAAATTGTAAATATTCCACTAAATATACTTAGTTACTTTACACCACTGGGTGCATGCCAGGCCAAGATCATTGTGTTCTCAATCTGTACTGATCTGTGCCTGATTCATAGTGATTACACTATTATTATACACTATTAGCATTGATTCTCAACCTTGAACTTGTAGATCTGCTATTTTCACTATATTTATCTGTGGAACCGAGTCAAACTAAATGTAATGCCTCAACTCCTACATTCCAAGTGCTTGTTAGGGTGGGGGGTCCCCAGTCCACATATGATTATTTTGGGGGCTCCCAGATTATTTTGGGGGGTTCCCAGTTCAAATATGATTATTTTGGGGGTCACGGCCTGAAAAGGTTGAGAGCTCTGCCCCAAATTGATAAATATTTGGCCACGGATGTACAAGCTCGCAGTGCGGCACAAAGTGACGCGCCGTGAGCTTGTACATCTGATATGTGATAATAGCAACAAAAAGTTCAGAAATTGTGCACAAAAGCCGTTTTACGTTGGCACAGATTTGTCACGTTTTTCATGGGCGCAACCCACATACTTAGCTGAGCTGCTCATGCCACAAATGCATGTTCCATACGAACGGGGCAACATTGCTATGAATGGGGCACCATTGGTATGCCAATCTTTAGCCGTAGTCTGAAGACTCACCTCTTCAGATTCCACCTCTAGCCCGTAGCCACTTACCCTAGCCTCATCGACCTTGCAGGCTTATGCAAATAATAATAATAATAATACATTTTATTTACAACGCACTTTACATTTACAGTTGGTCTTTCTTAAAGGAGTAGTTTGCCCCAAAACTTATTTTCTATCAATTACACACCTCATGAAGCCTTGAATTCATTTCTTTGTTTTTGTCACATTCCTGATTTAATAATTTGATGACCGGCTGCGTCTCCTCAAAAGAGTCTCCTATTGACCAATGACCCGGTCATCAAATTATTGGCTCAGGAATTTGACAAAAAAACAAACAAAAAAATCTCCATGAATTCAAGGCTGAGTAATTGATAGAAAATAAATCATTGTTTGGGTGAACTAGTCCTTTAAGACTTTGTGGTGTGGACTCGGCCATCCACCCACTTGAGTTGGAACTATTTTTTAAAACCATATATTTATAGTACAGAATGGTTTAATTGTCTCAAACATGTGACCATTGATAAATCCTATATCTTAGATGTGTCAAAATAGGTTTAGATTTTCTATTGGCTCGGTGTTAGACTACACCGTAGGTATTTAGGTTGTTAGTTTAGGCTTAAATTAGGTATGGTATTGATTTTTTTTTAATTTGTAGACAGTCGTATGTTGTTTTTCCTCCATTTGTCATGTTTGTATGTGGGACTACGGATGGAAATTCATGCTTCAAGCTAAATCCGGCATATTTACGTGAAATCATGTGTATGGATTGAAACGTGTCGCGTAAATAAATAAAGTAAAAGTAAAGTAATAGTTATAATGCTTCATCAACATAACTCACTTCTAAACACATGATCTAGTGTCAGAAGAACAATAAAAAAAGGTCTATTTCTTTTTTTTTATTAAAGTGATTGGATTCTAAAAGCACTTTACAGAAAGAATTAGAAAAAAGGTAGTGAAGTCACTGACCCATGGATTCTGCAAAGACTTTAAAAGGACAACGACACTCGTTGAGGAGAAGAAACGCAACAATCATCACAGTCAGGATGGGGAGGCAACACGGAGGTCTGTTTTCTCTGGTGCCAGGGGTCTTCAACGGTTTTTTTTTTAAAGGCCAAGGACCCCCCTAGCTGAGGGAGAGATGAAGCAGGGACCCCCCAATGTATCGTATGAAATGGTGTTGTGCATATTCAACTGTTTCAGAGATAGCTTCATAGACTGTGTAGCGCTGTGTTGGGTTCATGTTTATGTGTATTTTCAAACTTGCTAACTAACACAAACCTCTTTGCTGAAAATAGCCGATCTACAAGCTCAGAACGCCTCGCTGCGAGGCGTTCTGAGCTTGTAGATCGGCTATTTTCAGCTAATGGTTCCCTCTCAGAACAGGGATGCTAGGGTTCAAGTGGTTAATGTAAGAAAAAAGTTCCTATCACACAAAGATTTGGCGGCCTCCCCTGTAGTAACTCTGAGGACCCCCCCCCCCCCTTAGGGGTCCCCGGACCCCCTGTTGAAGACCCCTGCAGTCTGGTGGATGGAGGTTCGAGGGATTCATTCGTAAGGCATGTAGCAGCAAAGTGGAGTGTCTGGTTGCTCCGTCTTTTTTTTTTTTGTGTTTGTTTTCCAAACGATTCAAAATATAATATATTGCACTTTTAAGACAGAAATGAAATCATAATCTCACAGGTAATGAGTCCAGCTGAACTCATAGTCTGTCGTGGTGCTGATGGTGTCATCGCTCCGCCTTCAAGGTGCTGCGAGTGATACTTTTGTGGTTTAAAACAAAAAAGTGTTTTTGTTAAAACGGTTAAAGCTCTATATTCTGATTGAGTAATCATGACCGTAGAGTGTTTGTTCAGTTACAGAGGGTCTCCCCGTCTCTCCAGCTCTTTGATAAACAGAAAAGACATTCTCAGGTGGGTCACCGATTTCATCCGGTCAGGAAAGAGAGAACCCTGTTCATCAGCATACATTTTATAGTGTTCCAAGTTTGTCTGCTCGTTTTCGTTTCAATCACTTCCACTGTCTCTCTATCCCATACATGGGCAACTGACGGCCCCGGGGGCCACATGCGGCCCCCACCACATGCGGCCCCCACCTTCACTTAATGCGGCCCGCAGGTTAATATCAGAATAGTGATATATTAATGATTTCAGCTGTTATGATTCCAAACATGCAAACATGACCCACTTTAATTACTTTAGTCTATATTAGTAGCCTAATGATAGTATTAAAATATTATTGTCTTTTAATTTCATTTTCAGTTAACACAAGTATAACTAGAAAATGTGCTCCTCGGAGCACAAGTCTCCGCCAGCAGACCTGTGCTATTTTAACCAAAGGAAATCACTTACCCTATCTTTAACCATAGTTTTCTAGAAATGTTCTGATTCTTAGATTAGAACATCTAAGGATTAGAACATGTTAGCTTGGCTAACATGTTCAATCAGCCAAGCTAACATGTCCAATGTTAGCTTGGCTGATGGCACTGATGTCACTTCAAAACATGTAAACAATGTTTTGAAGTGACACACCTATTTATAGGGCTCTATTTCATCATGCGTCTCGCTAGCCAATCAAAGCACACCCTTTCAACATATTGTCACGTGTCACGTGAAGCTTGACCAATGTTAGCTTGGTGGACACACGGAAGGACGAGAACGAAAACATAGTCTCCTGGCGGAGACAACTAAATGCATTTGAAATTAAATAAAAATGTTACTTTTCAGGATTCCAATTCAAAAATAGCAAAAAGAAAAACAGGATTAAATAAAATAGCAGATCTACAAGCTCTACGAGCTGAGTGGCCCTCTGCATCATCAAAGTTGCATCACCCCTGCTCTAACCTAACCATAACCCAAAACTGAAAACATATTTTCCGTTCATTAAAGAGCTGGAGAGACTTGGGAGACTCCGGTTACTGAACAAACAACGAGTACTATCTGAATACGGAGCTATTTAACACTTACTTTAACAAAACATAACATCACTTACGCCCTCCTTTCGTGCGACAGAGTATAATTGAGTCAGAACGAGTCCTAACAGGTTCCACCATAGAGAGTTCATGCAGTGGTTGATGGTTTCCTTTTTTAGGCTCATCTTTGTGGGAAAGGCTTCATCGTCCACTATAGCTGAGAGGGAAACACACCACCGACCTCTAATGCTATCAATGCATTGAATGGGACGTTATCACCTTTTATCAGACCATTGAATGGGCGAGTAGGCGACATACTATTACTGACCTACCCGCCATTTATCAGACCATTCATTGGGCGTAATCAGGAGCTACTGACCTACTCTGAGGCAGAGCAGTCCCCACAACATGATTTACCATTCTGTGTCTATCGGTACATAACTCTATCGGTACATAACTCCAACAGCGCTGAGTAGGCTCAGGCGAACGTCACAACGTTCGGGACGGCAACTCACTCGCTTTAGCTCACTCGGTGGTCCCTCATGTGGCTCCAGTTCGCTCACTGTGTTCGCTCACTCAGTTCGTTCACTGTGCGCCTCCGTCATGGTCCAAAACCGAACTTTTTTAACCCATTAAAGCCTGAGGTTACGATTCTACAAATGCCCTCTAAATCCCAACAGTATTCCGAAAAAACGTATGTTTCTATATCAGTGGTTCTCAAACTTATTCATGTCAAGGACCCACAACATGATATGTATTTGGCCGCCGACCCCATCTCAAAATATTTTATTCCAGGGACCCCCAGAAGCAAAGATTTGAGTTAAAAATGTTCGCTTTAAATATATATATATATTCAAAGATTTGCACACATTTTCACGATTTTTAAAAAATAGCAGATCTACAAGCTCATAGCGCGGCACTCGGTGCCGCGCTATGAGCTTGTAGATCTGCTATTTTTGAATAGCCCAAAGTGTAAAATAATGCTTTTTAGCTGAAATCATGGGTTAAGTCATCTCAGTCGGTAGGTCAGTAGGTCTTGATGACACCCAGATGAATGGTCTGATAAATCGCGGGTAGGTCAGTATGTCGCCTACATCAGTGGTTCTCAAACTTTTTCATGTCAAGGACCCCCAAATTGACACTTATTAGCCCGCGGACCCCCATTTGAAAAGATACGCCAGGGACCCCCATAAGAGAATATTTTTACGGCTCTATAGCAGTGATTTTCAAGCATTTTCATTTCTCGGACCCCCAGTTTGACATGCATTAGGGCTACGGACCCCCATTTACTGGCATTTCTATCTCTGGGACTCCAATTCATATTGTAAAATCGATGTTAATTTAACTCTGAGAGTGTACAAATGGAACCAAATGGACCCGTTAGGGTCCATTTGGTTCCATTTGTACACTCTCAGAGTTACAGACCCATAAGGGTCCATTTGGTTCCTAAATATCATTTAGCTGGGGACCCCCTGGAACTCCCTCAAGGACCCCTGGGGGTCCCCAGACCCCACTTTGAGAACCAACGGCCTACATCGCCCATTCAATGGTCTGATAAAAGGTGATAATGTCCCATTCGATGCGTTGATAGCATCAGAGTGGGGGTGGACACACCCACTCAGCTTGTTTTGCATACTGATCACCGAGCAACAACAGACACGTCCAGGGTCTGTCTGTGGCTCTGTGTGTGTGTGTGTGTGTGTGTGTGTGTGTGTTTTTAGTGGCACATCAAAACCACGTCTATAGCTGCCTTGAACCAACAACTCCTTTAGCAAAGGGAACTTCTTCTTCTTTAAAAAAAAAAAAGGTGGTTCTTTTTCTCGTTGGCAAAAGATCACTTTTCTCTGAGGACGCACACGCCGGCGTCACAGCGCTGCGTGGCCATAGAGGTCACCACCTCCCAGCTGTCCATCACCGGGTCGTAGCACTCGATGCTGCTGAGCAGTGAGTTCCCGTCGTACCTGTAGAGACCAGAGGGGAAAACCCTGGATGAACAACAACGTCACTTTCTGCAGGAGGATTCATTATGCATGGACAACTGGCGGCCCGGGGGGCCACATGCGACCCCCACCTTCACTTAACACATTGAGTGCCAGTCGCGTAGATCTACGGCCAAACTGGTGCTTTTTCCTTTTTTTCGAAAAAAAAGTTCACATTGCACTTTTTTCAATTTTCGGTACGGCACATTTCATTGTAACACCACCGGAAACGGAATTATTCGGGATCCGGTTTTGCCGATCCCGTCGGCCTCCGTTCTAATCATAGACATATAAAGGTAGACGCCTCCTTCGGCTCTGAGGCGTCTGTATCTCGGGCACGCACCAGCTTCCGCCCTTAGTCTCGTGCGTCACAGAAGGGGACGTTCGGTAGGCCAATCAGAGGCAGGTCGAGGTGGGTCTCTTCTTAACCCAGCTCACTATGAGTGGACTAAGGGCGGAAGTGATACAAGTATTGCGATACAGGTTGCTCCAATGTACTGCAGAGGCCAATGAGGTATCTAGGTTTCTATATCTATGGTTCTAATGACGAAACTGAAACTCCATTTTCTCTTTGTAGTTTTTCTCCTCGCTGATCACTGTTTAACATAAACCGTTCTAACTACAACATGGATGCCCCGTTTGACACGTGGTCTTCACTGGTCGAATCAGGGACATCTCCACGATGTTTACAAACAGTGCACAGCTCAATCTTAAGGATTTTAACAAGGTCTATGGCGACGTGAAAAAAACAAAAAACAACAATAAAACGTTGGCACTGGTGAGTACATTATGAGATTAACCTCTGGCATGGAATGTGTTAATGCGGCCCGCAGGTTAATATCAGAATACTGACATATTATTGATTTCAGCTGTTACCATTCCAAACATGCAAACATGACCCGCTTTAATTACTTCAGTCTATATTATAGTAGCTTCATGACTACAATTAGTATAAACATTCTATTGTCTTTTTTATGTCCAATATATTTGTATTTAAGTTCATGAAGTTAGTATAACTAAATGCATTTGAAATTAAATAAAAATGTTACTTTTCAGGATTCCAATTCAAAAATAGCAAAAAGAAAAACAGGATTCCAATTAAAAAACAGCAGATCTACAAGCTTAAAAAAAAGAAAAAAAGAATAATTGTGTTAAAGTTGTGCAAATCTTTGAATATATATTCTTTTAAAGCGAACGTTTTTAACTCAAATCTTTGCTTCTGGGGGTCCCTGGAACTAAATATTTTGAGATGGGGGTCCGCGGCCAAATACATATTATTTTGGGGGTCCTTGACATGGAAAAAGTTTGAGCACCACTGATATAGCAACTAAACAACAAAAATGATATGTATAAAATGTAAGAAAAACGAATGCAACGCGTTGTGGGCTTGTAGATCTGCTATTTTCAGCATGCAATCGAGTGTAAAATCAGCCATTATGACGCCATCAAGGCACCGCCAACATACGTTTTAGTCGACTAAATCAACTGTAGATTTAGTCAACTATAATTGTATGATATTTAGTCGACTAAAACTAGACTAAAAGTAAAACATTTCAGATGACTAAAATATGACAAACTAAACAGAATTAGTTCCAAAAGACTATGACTAAAACTGAATCAAAATTTGCCATCAAAATCAACACTAATCTGTAGTCTTACCCAGCGATGGCGTAGAGACGGCCACGCAGGACGGTGGCGCCTACGTAGCAGCGAGGCGTGGTCATACTGGCCACGGTGGTCCAGTAGTCCGTCCTGATGTTGTACACCTCCACCGAGTCCAGGTGGGACGTCCCGTCGAAGCCCCCCACCACGTAGATGTGGTCGTTGAGTAAGGCCACGCCCGCCCCTGGAACAAGACAGCCAATCGCATCAATTCGGATCAAAATGGCCACACAATCACTTCCGTTGGGTTGCTGTCAGGGTCAGGGTGTAGGGATGGAGGGAACCATCATCTTTATTATCGTTTATCGTGATAAAGAAAACCTTTCACAATAATCGTATGGTGGAGATATTAATTCATCGTGAAACTGTCCTCCGCCATCCGCTACAAGGAATTAGCTTTTGTTGAGCTGTAAAGAACGCATACTTATTTCACTCTACACAAATCGATCGATCTACAAGCTCGCAACACGTTGTGAGCTTGTAGATCTGCTATTTTTGGCGAACGTTCCCCCCACGATAGGGATGCTGGGGGTTCAAGTGGTTTTAAAAAAAGTGGCATCTTAAGTTTTAACCGATTAAGACCTGGAACTGTGTCATTTTTAGATTTGAGCTAAAAAGCATTATTTTACACTTTGGGCTATTCAAAAATAGCAGATATACAAGCTCGTAGCGCGGCACTCGGTGCCGCGCTACGAGCTTGTATATCTGCTATTTTTGAAAATCGTGAAAATGTGTGCAAATCTTTGAATACAAATACTTTTAAAGCGAACATTTTAACTCAAATCTTTGCTTCTGGGGGGTCCCTGGAACAAAATATGTTGATGGGGGTCCGCGGCCAAATACATATCATTTTGGGGGTCCTTGACATGAAAAAGTTTGAGCACCACTGATATAGAAACATACGTTTTTCAGAAAACTGTTGAGATTTAGGAGACATGTAGAATCGGCTTCAGGTCTCAACATATTTTGATTATCGTGATAATATCTGTGATCGCAATTATCTTTGCCACAATAATGGTGAGGTGTAATATTCCTATAGTCCATCCCTAGTCAGGGGGACAACCTGTATGTCCAACATGGTTCTTTTCAGGAGATTGTAGTTATTGTTGCACAGCTACATGTGAGGATTAAAGTGTGTGAATAGAAGTGATGTGTTGTTGGTGAACCTACCTGATCTCTTGGTGGCCATAGGAGTGACACTGGTCCAGTGTCCTGTGTGAGGGTCATACCGTTCCACTGAGTTCAGGATGTTTAATCCATCGTAGCCACCTGTGGTTCAACAAGAATGAAATGAGCATCACACGTGTATCACAGTATCTAAACAGTATATTAACCAATTAACCCATTAAGACACACATTACCTGCCAGCAACGAGTATAACCGTTGTTGAAAAAAAAAAAAAATCCCAATTTATCCACACAGAACCAGAGATATCGCCATCCAAAGATGACTAGCTCCATTCACTCCTTGGTTAACTTATTACTTTAAAATCCTGTATCTCGGCTCCTGTGTACTTTTTTTTTTACCATGTTATATATGTTATGCTGGCAGTGGGGGAAGTAAAAACAAAAAAAAACTCTGGCAGGGAATGTGTTAAGACCTGAGGCCGCTTCTAAACATTTTTAAAATCCCAACAGTTTTTCGGAAAAAATATACAAAAAAAAAATCACGATTTTTCAAAAATAGCAGATCTACAAGCTCATAGCGCGGCACTCGGTGCCGCGCTATGAGCTTGTAGATTTGCTATTTTTGAATAGCCAAATTAATCTAAAGTGACACAGATGCGTTCCAGGTCTTAGTGGGTTAAGATCTGAGGCCCATTCTAAAAATGTCTACATCCTAACAGCTTTCTGAAAAAAGTTTTTTTGCTATACATCACCAAAATTCATATGTATTTTGCCGCGGACCCCCGATCTAAAAAATATATGGGGGGACCCCCAGAAGCAAAGATTTGAGTTAAAAATGTTTTTAAAAATGTATATATTCAAAGATTTTCAAAAATAGCATATTTACAAGCTAGCTCTCTGTGAGCTTGTATATCTGCTATTTTTGAATAGCCAAAGCTAAAATCCAAAATGACACAGATGATTTCCTGGTTTTAATGGGTTAAGCCCCGTTCAGATATACAAAGTCAGACAGACAGACAGACAGACAGACAGACAGAGAGACAGACAGAGAGACAGACAGACAGACAGACAGAGAGACAGACAGACAGACAGACAGACAGAGACACAGACAGACAGACAGACAGACAGACAGACAGACAGACAGACAGACAGACAGACAGACAGTACAGACAGTACAGACAGTACAGACAGACAGACAGACAGACAGACAGACAGACAGACAGACAGACAGTACAGACAGACAGACAGACAGTACAGACAGACAGACAGACAGACAGACAGACAGACAGTACAGACAGACAGTACAGACAGTACAGACAGACAGTACAGACAGACAGTACAGACAGTACAGACAGTACAGACAGACAGACAGACAGACAGACAGACAGACAGACAGTACAGACAGACAGACAGACAGACAGACAGACAGACAGTACAGACAGACAGTACAGACAGACAGACAGACAGACAGACAGACAGAGAGACAGACAGACAGACAGACAGAGACACAGACAGACAGACAGACAGACAGACAGACAGACAGACAGTACAGACAGACAGACAGACAGACAGACAGTACAGACAGACAGACAGACAGACAGACAGACAGACAGACAGTACAGACAGACAGACAGACAGACAGTACAGACAGACAGACAGACAGACAGACAGACAGACAGACAGACAGACAGACAGACAGACAGACAGACAGACAGACAGACAGTACAGACAGACAGACAGACAGACAGACAGACAGACAGACAGACAGTACAGACAGACAGACAGACAGACAGACAGACAGACAGACAGACAGACAGACAGACAGACAGACAGACAGACAGACAGACAGTACAGACAGACAGACAGACAGACAGACAGACAGACAGACAGTACAGACAGACAGACAGACAGACAGACAGACAGACAGACAGACAGACAGACAGACAGTACAGACAGACAGACAGACAGACAGACAGACAGGCAGGCAGACAGACAGTACAGTACCTAAACAGTATATGAGTCCGCTGGCCACCACCAGCCCCGCCCCCTCGCGGGCGGTCTGCATATCTCCCAGCATGCTCCACTGGTCTATGTTGGGGTCGTAGCGCTCCATGCTGGTGTGGCGGCGGCTGCCGTCGAAACCCCCCGCCACGTAGATCATGTCTGGAGAGAGAGAGAGCAGAAACACTTTAACCCATTGAGACCTGAAGCCCATTCTACATGTCTCCTAAATCTCAACAGTTTTCTGAAAAACCTATGTTTCTATATCAGTGGTGCTCAATCTTTTTCATGTCCAGGACCCCCAAAATTATATGTATTTGGCTGCGGACCCCCATCAAAATATTTTGTTCCAGGGACCCCCCAGAAGCAAAGATTTGAGTTAAAAATGTTCGCTTTAAAACAATATATATTCAAAGATGTGCACACATTTTCAGGATTTTTCAAAAATAGCAGATATACAAGCTCAAAGCGCCGCACTCTGTACCGCGCTATGAGCTTGTATATCTGCTATTTTTGAATAGCCTAAAGTGTAAAATAATGCTTTTTAGCTCAAATCTAAAAATGACACAGTTCCAGGTCTTAATGGGCTAAAACAGGGCTGGGTGCCTTTTGGAGGATTGGTCGAAAAAAAGCATATCCATCACTTGATTTCATAATCCAGTGGTTCTCAACCTTTTCATATTTGCACTGGGGACCCCCCCACCCTGACAAGCACTTGAATAGGCTCTATGCACAGCAGCCATATTGGGAATGAATTGGGCCCCTTCCTTACTTCTTTCACAGGTGTTACCAATAATACTAATTAAGGCTCTGTTCCATTAGTGTGGCATAGTGGTTGTCTTATTTTCAAGGACCCCCATAACTCTGAGAGTTACAGACCCACCATAAGGGGCCATTTGGGAACCAAAATGGATTGTTTCTAGTGAGCCGACATGCACAATATTAGCACCCTGACCAGAATGGAACAGAGCCTTCATTAGTATCCAGCTCATTTGAGAAGTGGTTGCTCTCTATTTTAATGACGTGACGCGCACGCCGCTTAACACCTACAGTACAGGTCACACAATGGACACTTGATATGCATATAGGCTAATTCCTATGTTAATGTACCTGGCGTGAGTCGGGAGCCTTTGTAAACTTTGATGAAGTGTGAATTTAAAGTAGTTTTAAATCTATGCTTGTGCCTGCGCGTCCCCCTGGCCAAATAAGTGGTTGCTCGGCGTGCAACCGCGTCCACTGAGCATTGCACCCCTGTTAGTATCATTGGTAACACCTGTGAAGGAAGTAAGAAGAGGCCCAATTTCTTTCCAATATGGCTGTTGTGCATAGAGCCTATTGTAGGAGTTGAGGCATTACATTTGTTAGCTCACAACACCTCTTTCTTATGTTATATGGCCAATGTTTGACCCGTTTTTACAGTATAGTGTGTTGATTACGTTAGATGCAGTAATGGTATTTTTTAGGTATTAAAAAGGTCTTAAAAGTCATTAAATGGGTCCGGACCGCTGGCGTAGTGGTCCAGGCACCTAGGCTCAATGTAGCCTGACAACGCGTAGAGATGCAACACGTTGTGAGCTTGTAGATCTGCTAATGTTGTTATTTTTGTACACCACCGGTCGTCCAACAAAGTACATAAATTAACAGGGGTTCAGTGATTAATCAGACTAATCCATTCAGTCGATTACAAAAAAATCTATTAGAATTTAGAACTGATTTATAGGCAAAAAAACAGAATATATTAACCTACATGAGCAAAGGTCAGTTAATTGCCCAGTTCTAATTCAAAACGATTGCCATCTCTGTCAGGCCGGGAGGTGGAGATCATGTTTTCGCTAGAAAGTCCCCATAGTCAGGGGATATTAAAAACATCTTGGAATAAATTCCTTACCAAAAAAAATCTTCACCAATGTGTTTGTAAAAGTGTCTAGTAACACATCTCACAAAGACTGAAATGCACTTTCCCTAGGAGAATGTTTGACAGCTGCTGAAAGTTGGGGTACCCACCATAACCTTATGTGGGGGAAAAAAATCAAAAATGTAATTCTGTTTTAAGTAGCATGTGAGGGGTCAAACTAGGGTGTTTTTATGATTCTGAATCCATTGCAAGCATTTGTTTTGCACCAAAACCACTCCTTGGGCTAAAAACGGCCATTGCCATCCTTTTCCAGGTATACTTTTTGTGTAAAAAGCCCATTGAGATTGGGACGTTTTTAGCCCAAGGAGTGGTTTACCCCAACTTTAAGGAGCTGTCAAAAATTCTCCTAGGGAAAGTGCATTTCAGTCTTTGTGAGATGTGTTACTAGACACCTTTACAAACACATTGGTGAAGATTTTTTTTTGGTAAGGAATTTATTCCAAGATTGGAAATCTTTCTGCTAATATCCCCTGACTACCAGGACTTTTCTGTGCTATCCTTTCAGCCTAAAATGACTTACTGGACCTCCGTGCCGTTTACATTTCTGACTAATGAAGTATTCAATCAATCAATCAATCAATGAGTCAAAGTCTCACCTCCGAGCAGTGTTGATTTTGGTATCAAATTTGGAATAGTCTTTTGAATAAAATTCCCTTCAGTTTTGGTCATATCTTAGTCATCTGAAATGTTTCAGTTTTTGTCTAGTTTTCGTCGACTAAATATCATAAGATTATAGTCGACTAAATCTACAGTTGATTAAGTCGACTAAAATATATTTTGGCGGTGCCTTGATGGCGTCGTGATCACTGATTTTACACTTGGTTGCATGCTGAAAATAGCAGATCTACAAGCTCACAACGCGTCGCGCTGCGACGCGTTGTGAGCTTGTAGATCTGCTATTTTCAGAGCGCAACCACACATAAAATGACTTGTCTTTTAGTTCTACTGGATCTCTTCTCCACTAGATCCCTCGCTAACATTTTAGTCTAGTTTTTATTTGTTGACAAAATTGTCAATATATTTAGTCTTAGTTTTAGTCATCATAGCTTAAGTTTTTATTTCGTTTTCGTCAGTGAAAAAAAGGTAGTCGACCGACATGTTTCGTCATAGTTTTTAGTCGACAAAACCAACGCTACCTCCGAGCGTGGTGGCTCCGGCGAGGCCGCGCCGTACATTCATGGTGGCCACGGTGTACCACACGCCGTCCTCGTCCGCCGTGTAGTCCAGACACTCCACGGAGCTGAGGCGCGAGCGGCCGTCGTACCCTCCGATCACGTACACCCGGTCGTGGAGCGACACGGTGGCCACGTAGCGCCTCTTCCGTGCGATGTTCTGCAAAAAAAAGAAAAACATGTGTGTGACACTCTTGCAGGATGAGGTAGGATATTAATCTACGAAAAAGAAAAGAAACAACATAAAAAGTTGAAAAATGGAGATTTTCTGCCCGACAACACCGATATACACAGGGGTGCACATAACTGGCGCAGGTGCGCATGCGCACCCAAAATAAATAATGCGCGGCACATTAGACGACGCGAGACGCTTTTGTGTACCAACAGCTGGGACAGGAATTTCCAAGCTTTTATTTTTTAGCAAAACTAAAAAATAAAAGCCTGGAGATCGAGGCTAGGAATTTACTTCCTGAAGCCACACTCACACAATCACGCTAAAGCACGCGCCGGCCCCATGTACAGCCATAGTCGCAGGAGGAGGGGACGCATGCTGCACGTGATTGTGTGAGTGTTGCCTCGCATCTTGACACACAGACACTCTGCGACTCGCAGCTCGCTGCAGCAGCGGCTGATAGAGGCACTCGTCACCGATGACGAACGCACCGTAATGGTGCAAAATATACCATGAACGTCCCAATCTGGCGGATAAAAGCAGCGCAGCACAGGGCACCAACCTTGGGGGGTTCACCAAACGGCGTGAGGAAAAAAACGGCTAAAACCGGCAGAATTTGGAAGCAGAGCGTCCTTTTTTCTCGCGCAGCACCCCCCCCCCCCCGTTGACAAAACGGGACGGGACCATTTATTTGGTGCGCACCAAGTCACATCTCCAGGTGCTCTTCTGAGTACTAGACCTAAAAAGTTATGTGCACCCCTGGATATACAGTGTATTTGATACTTAACGGTAGGTACATATATACAGTGTATTTGATACTTACAGGTAGGTACATATATACAGTGTATTTGATACTTACAGGTAGGAAGCTCCATTCCTGGGTTTTAGGGTCGTATTTCTCCACTATGTCTATGGGGGACTGTTGGCTGCCAAACCCTCCGATTACCAACAGAACTTCTTTGGCACCTGGAAAATATACATCATAATAATAACAACAACAATAATAATAATAAGACTAGAGCATTTATCAGAACAAAAGGTACAACATACTTTGTGTAACAATTAAAATCTACATGATATTGTATTTAAAACTTGCAGTGTGAAATAAATGAACAATCAAATCGTTATTCTTTTACTCCACTACAATTATTTGGGGGTGGGGGGGTGCAGCTGCGCGAGATAAAGAAAAAAAAAGGACGCTCTGCTTGCAAATTCCGCCGATTTTCGCCGTTTTTTTTCTCTCACATCGTTTGGTGAAGCCCCCAAGGTTGGTGCCCTGTGCTGCGCTGCTTTTATCCGCCAGATTGGGATGTATCACGGCATATTTTGCACCATCACGGTGCGTTCATCATCGGTGACGAGTGCTTCTAACAGCCGCTGCTGGCTGCGTGCACGCAGCGAGGCAATGCGAGGCGATGCGAGACACTCACACAATCACGTGCAGCATGCGTCCTCTCCCCCTCCGCCTAATGGCTGTACATGGGGCCGACGGGTGCTTTAGCGTGATTGTGTGAATGTGGCTTCAGGAAGTAAATTCCTAGCCTCGATCTCCAGGCTTTTATTTTTTAGTTTTGCTAAAAAATAAAAACTTGGAAATTCCTGTCCCAGCTGTTGGTACGCAAAAGCGCATCGCGTCGTCTCTGATGTGGTGCGCATTTTTTATTTTGGGTGCGCATGCGCACCTGCGCACCAGTTATGTGCACCCCTGCACATAGAACAGTACCTAGTCTGGCCTGGGTGCGAGGACCCTGCATCTCACTCCTCAGCTCAGGACGCAGGTGGAACTTCTTGGCTTCGTCGACGAGGTCTCGACATGGAAGACTGCATCGTATTAGTGGCTGGAATAATAATAATATGTCAACATGTAAAAACACTACCTAAAAATACCTAAAGATAACCATACAAAACATACAAAACCACTGCTTTATAGGAAATGTTTCAAATAAATTAACAAGGATCTTGTCTGATGATTTTGCGGCCTAATACGATACAATCACTTTTTGGGGGTTCTTGACATGAAGATGTTTGAGAACCTCTGCTATAGAACAGGGCTATTCAACTGGCAGAATAGTTCTAAAAAAAAAATAAAGACATTTTTAAAAAGCTTTTTTTTTTTTTACTAATCAAACTTATTTTACTTATTACACCCAAATGGTTGGAACAACCACAGACGTTCGCCATCTGAACACAGACATCATCATAACTTATATATCTGACATGATGTTCGGCACAATAAATCCACACCAGCAAAGCGCTGGTAAAACAGCATGTTATCCACCTGTTTCCTAGGCTTGTGTTTTCCACTTCCTGTTGGATTTCATTGGCTATCATTAGTCATCTGACCGGTTTCATTGGATTTCATTGGATCAAAAGACAGGAAGTGGAACACAGTGAAAGCCTAGAGCCAAATTCCAATACCGAAAATCTCGGCCACTCGCTCACTCCCACTCGGTCACTCCGACTTCCAACCGGAAGTAGTTGCGGTCCAATTGTTCATGTGCGTCTTGGAGGAGGTGAGTGGAGTCGAGTGGATGAGGCGAGGAGGCTCTCCACTTCCGCATTGAGCGAGTGTACATCAAGTGTATCCTCGACCACTCTCAACTGCTCCTCCGCGGCAGACTTCCGCATCACGTGTTTGTTTTTTTCCCCTTCTCCCGTGACGTATACATGGTCCTCCTCCTCCACATGTGCCGAAAACACCGGCCGCACCCCCCCCCTCGCCCCCGCCGCTCACTCGTTGCGCATCTCATACACATACACACACACACACACACACACACACACACACACACAGTGTAAAGTAACGCAACAAGCCACTGGCTTTATTGTTGTATGATATAAATAAAGCATAATACAATTATACATTGTCAAATATATTGTGCACATTTATTCTGTCTCAAAAGCTGATAGTTTCTCTTTGTGCATGCCTCAATGCAGTGCACGGACTACTATAAATGACTGAGACAAAGATTATGTTAACATTTTTAACTTCTGGGACGAAGAAAAAGAAAAAGAAAAGAAAACGTGAGGAAACCGGAACACTCGTCTAAAACACTCTACCCCATTTTCTTCACGGGCCGAGGCCACCGGGATTAGACCTGGGGCGAGGTTTTAGGACGAGAGGTGCGCGAACAGCGCGATGGAGAAGAAGGACCCGCCGATATTTCCTTTTTGCTTAATATTGTTTGTTGGTGAAACAATCATGACTGATTGAGTGAATGACTGAGTGCAGTCCGATCCTTTGAGGGCAACCGCTCGACCACTCGTCCTCGCAAATAATCCTCGGCTCCTCGCAGGGGCGGGGCTTAGGCGCGAGTGGAGGAAGCGAGGAGAGTGAGCGAGTGACCGAGTTTTGGGGAATGGAATTCAGCCTAGGAAACAGGTGAATACATCCTCCGGGAAGGTAAGTGGAATAAGGAAGCAGCTCTCCTGAACTTAAAAAGAAAACAAACATTGCGGCTCGCCTCGCCTCCTATCTAGTTAGCTACATCACACATCTCCTCAAAACCATTTGATATGAAATATAAAACATCTGTGAAAAAAAAAACATTTAAGTGCATTTGAAAAAACAATGACACCATACACATCTAAGTGCATGATGTGCATCTGACTTTTAGCTGCATCACTGCAGCTCAAAACCTTTATAAGGGCATATCATGTCTTGTTTAGCTACATCACAGCATAACAATTTTGTTAACTTTTATTACCACTTATTGTCCTCTCTCTTTCACTCTCACAAATCGTGTATAAATGTGTTATTTTTCAGATGTGATGTAGCTTAGTGTCTACTCAGGCTTTGGCATTTCACCCCAGACAGTTTTTAAGTTGCTTGATTCAGTATTTAGATATTCAATATTCATTTTATCGGACACGCCCCTTTCCAATACAAACCCAAACTGCAAACTCCATTTTAACCATGTTAGATTCATTGAAAACACCTTGGTTCTGGTGACTGATGGAGTTTAAAGTTACAATGGGTTTGTATAGGAAGGTCTGATAAGATGATTATCAAATATCTAAATACAGAATAAAGCAACTTAAAAACTGTCTGGGATGAAACACAAAAGCCTGAGAGTAGACGATAAAATGACCACAAACATGTTTGAAAGTGAAATATCCCTTTAACCACTAGCCTAAAGGGGAATCCCCCCCTTGGCCCGGGGGGAGATACTGCATTAGGCTATTTTTTGGTCATCAGACAGAGGCTCTGAGAGGCTACACACACACTCACCTCTGAGTCGATGACGTCTGTGATGTAGCGGGGGGTCAGTAAAGGCATCCGGACAAACGCCAGCATGTCTGATAGGCACAGCTCCCTCTCCTTACGGTTGTGTTTGACCCAGTTCAGCACGGCCTCAAACACGGGCTCTTCTGAATCCACCTGGAAGGAGAAGGGGGGGGTTGGTTATATATGATGAGGTTAATATCTAGTCTCTGTCGGGTGGAACCCTCTCACACTGTCCGTCCAAAACTGAAAAACACACCTTTCAGGATTCAAATTCAAACACAGCAAAAGTAGCAGATCTTTTTTTATCCCGCGGTCAAATACATACATATCATTTTGGGGGTCCTCCTTGACATGAAAAAGTTGAAGCACCACTGATATAGCAACATACTGTTAGGATTTAGAAATCATGTTTAGATATGTATTTGGCCACGGACCCCCATCTCTAAAGATTTTGTTCCAGGGCCCCCCAGAAGTAAAGATTTGAGCGGCACTCAGTGCTATGAGCTTGTATATCTGCTATTTTTGAAAAGCCAAAGAAGTCTTAACACATTGGGTGCCAAAACCGTATATATACTTCTTTTCAAAAACTGACGTCGAGTGCCAAGACCTCTATGTGTGTAATGAGGGGATCACCGTGAGGACGGTGATCACTGAAGATATTTTGTGACTACTTGAAAAAGGTCCAAAAGTGGTTAAAAATCAAGGCACTCAACGTACACTTTTTTAATAAAACTCTGGCACCCCAAGTGTTAAAATGACACAGATGCGTTCCCGGATTGAATGGGTTAAACACAAATATCCCCAGGTATACATGCTCTGGTTCAAACCGCTCTAAACACGATGGTTCTAAAGCTTTGTTCAGAATGCAGGAAAATCCCATTTGTTTCTCTAATGTGATCTTTAGAACCTACTGTCCACTCTGTTATTAAATGTGATCTTTAGGACTGACTGCCCATACCCTAGGTGGGGTTGGTGAAAGGGTCTTTCTGTGTGGAGTTTGCATGTTCTCCCCGTGTCTCCTAGGGTAGTTAATACCCTCACAAAGAAACATGCAGTAATCCTGGTCACTATACTGCCTCCCCCTGGCCAGCCGGGGCGCCTGATGGAGGGGAAAGGAACTGGTTGGAATAACGTGTTCCTTCCAGGCGCTACGTCCTACCGGGGAAACTCCTCCCTGTCAGGTGATAAGAAGCGGCTTGCTAGCTCCTCATGCATTGAATTTATTTATTTATTTAACAGGGACAATGCACATTGATCAACATGTCAGTTATTCACGTCCATGTAAATGAGCCAGAGTTAGCCAGAGTTAGCCAGAGTTGGCTAATTTTCATCTGTAGTCCCTGGGCAGGCTGTTAAAAAAGTGGTATATAGTTATCCATACAAAAAGAGTCATCGTCAACAATACAAAACAAGTAGACATAGTAGTACAAAAGACAAAACAAATACAGTAAAATAAGAGAAGACGCATCAGTGATTAATGGAGCCGAGATTTACTCATGATTACAAATTTGGTTAGCTTTTAGCCATCTTTTAAGGTTGAATTTGAAGGTTAGATAGTTGTTGGTCTCTCTTACTTCGGTAGGAAGACTGTTCCAGTGATGGGAGGCTCTAACAGAGAAGACTGTTTTACCAAACACACTCCGTCTGAATGGTACCTCACAGTCTCCTCTGGTAGTTACGGGGCCAGGCTTCCAGCATGGACCCGTATTGTTATTCGCATTATTCCATTTCTTCTTCTTCTTCTGCCGTTTTTGCCAGTTCTGGCTGAACCGTGCATACGCTTTTTATGAAACTCGGCCATATGATAGATGGTCATGAAAAACGATCAAAAAATAAATCTCACAATCTTTCGTCAAAAGGTGGCGCTATAGCACTCAGTTGAAAATGCCAACTTTGAACAGGTACAACTCATGCCCTGTTTTACCTACAGCCATAAAACTTCAATACACACATGCGTCTCCTCATGATGAACAACTTTCACACTCTGACTTTTGACCTCTGACCCTTAGATCTCCCACCATTTTGAATTATATGAAAAACAGTTAAAACCTATCTCCTCCTGGGATTTTTGAGTAATCTGCACGAAACTTTTTACACATGAACTTTGGACCTATACCAAAAAACGTTTGCAAAATATCTTCCATAAGTGAAAAAATGAAGCTTTAATGAGCCAATGAATATTGCAGTTTTATGACAATTATTCATCTGCCCCTAACACATACATGCAGACTTACCATTCTTTGAAACTTTGCAGAAATGTAAAGGGCCATTCCAAATATCACTGAAACCAATCTTACTCCAATTGGTCAAACGGGGGCGCTATAGCAATTTTTTGAAAATTGAAACTTTAAACAGGCAAAAGTCATGCCTCGTTTGGCCGACAGCCATTAGACCTGCTTACACATGTGCCTTGACTAATGAGGAACACATCTATCACGTTAACCAGTAAGCACCGCCCTTATATTGTCCGCAATCTTGAGCAGTTTGAAAAACACTTAAACCCAGGATTTTTCAGCTATTTGCGTGAAACTGTATCATCTGTGTGATCTCCTTTCACAGGTTCTTGTCTGTTGGTGGCTTCTCGCTTAAATGTGTGCCCCACAACCTGAAGGTCACCAGTTCAAGCCTCACTTGGTGCAGACTTCATCTAAGTTGCATTTCACACAACATGACTATCAATGAATACATCTGCAATTGTTAAAGATAACATGAAATACTTAATTGAGTGTTTTTTACATACTTCATTGTGAAAATAGCTGATCTACAATCTCACAACTTTTCAGATAGCAATGAGAGTATGTTTTTTCAATGTATAACATACTTCATTGTGAAAATAGCCGATGTACAATCTGACAACTTTTAATGGTTTGTGAGCTTGTAGATCGGCTACTTTCACTAGTTTTGGTTCTGAGGAGAAGTACAATTTCTTCATTGGTAAATGGTTTGTGAACGAGTGATCTTTGTGTTAGTGAAACAGGGGCTTGGGTCATGACAGAAGGCAAGAGTTTGTGATCCTCAACAGACAATATCAGCCTAGACAAAGCTATAGCACTATAGGTAGTGTTGCAGCTACCTAAGAGTACCTCACGATCGCAAGGTTTCCGGTTCAAGCCTCACTTGATGCAGACTCATTTAAGTTGAATTGCAAAAAACATGACTCAATCTATTCCGTTTCCATGGCTCTCTCTCTCTCTTCAATCTATTCCGTTTCTATCTTCAATCTATTCCGTTTCCATGTCTCTCTCTCTGTCTCTTCAATCTATTCCGTTTCTATCTTCAATCTATTCCGTTTCCATGTCTCTCTCTCTCTCTCTCTCTCTCTCTCTCTCTCTCTCTCTCTCTCTCTCTCTCTCTCTCTCTCTCTCTCTCTCTCTCTCTCTCTCTCTCTCTCTCTCTCTCTCTCTCTCTCTCTCTCTCTCTCTCTCTCTCTCTCTCTCTCTCTCTCTCTCTCTCTCTCTCTCTCTCTCTCTCTCTCTCTCTCTCTCTCTCTCTCTCTCTCTCTCTCTCTCTCTCTCTCTCTCTCTCTCTCTCTCTCTCTCTCTCTCTCTGAGGGTCGGCCATAGCTGAGTGGTTAGTGAGCCCGCCTAGGGAGCCAGAGGCTCTGGTTGACCCAGGTACGATTCCAGGCCAGGTCAGCAAATGTGTCGACGAAATGAAATTTGTCCCTGAGCAAGACTCTTAACCCCTAATTGCTCACAGGCCCTCATTGGAAACAAGACCGCAAGGACTTTCATGAACTGACCTGTTAAAGGAATTATCATTTCTCTTTCTCTCTCCTGGCCCCGTATTATCGCTGCTTGCAGCTATATTTGCCCTTGTTGTTCTGTCACCACTCTCCCTTCGCTCTATGAACTGTTTTAGTGGTGGTGGTGCAAGCCCATTTAAAACCTTAAAAATGAGACAGGCATCTGCAAAAAATGTAAAGCTAAGGAGGCATGAGCTCATTTCTGGGCTCTCCCTAGGCTGGCAGAGGGAGAGTAGCGCCCAGGATTACATAGGCGATTGGCACTGGGTGAAAAAAGGGGTTACAAAATCCTGGGATAAAAAAAAAAAAAAAAAAGACTGACTGTCCATCTGATCTGATGTCCACAATGGTATTTTAAGTGATCAGATTTGTACTCATTAAATCTGGTGTTGGTGTCAGAGTGTCCAGACTGAGACACATCTTTAGTTGAGTCCCATTTCAAATAGTCTCGCGTTACCAGACTGTTGCCTCCCACAATTTTCAAATGTTTCCGGTCATACAGTCTGGGACTCGGAAGCTCTGATCATGATTAGAATATAAACCGGATGTGGAGCCTCCTCTCCACTTCCGTTTCGTCTTTACAGTCGCGTACATTTATCCTAATATAAATACAAATCATCTAAGTATACATAGCTTGCTGCTTAGCAGAAATGGAAATTGAAAAGTAAAATGTAAAGATATTTTAAAAGATATTTTCGTGAACAGAAGTGCCAGTTTCCTCTCTCGGATTTTGGGAGTTGTAGTTCCAGACTCTATATAGCATTCAGAGATTGTGGAATAGTTGTCTGGCTACGCGAGACTACATTTCAAACCGCCTAGAGGAATGTGGTTCAAATGTGAGTCACAACAGATCTGTTTCCATCTGGTTTGATGCTGTTCAGACTTGATTAAAAAACTGATCCTATTCCAATCTGGACATAGGATACACTGCCTCTCCGTCAGGTGGAAACCTCATATCATGTCCAAAACCTTTCAGGATTCTAATACAATAAAATAAACGCAAAAGTAGCATATCTACCAAATAGCGCGTTTCGAGCTTGTAGATCTGCTACTTTTGATGCTTTCACGTGACGATGTAGTGTGATCAAGTAGGGTAGGGGTCTTCAACATTTTAAGGCCAAGGACCCCCTAGCTGAGAGAGAGATGAAGCAGGGACCCCCTCCTCTATATTGTATAAAATTGTGTTTCAGATTCAACTTTTTTTGTTTACTTGGTCTGCTCTTTTTTCCTCTACACCTATAGCTCTTTGCCAAAAATAGCCGATCTACAAGCTCACAACGCCTCGCAGCGCGAGGCGTTGTGAGCTTGTAGATCTGCTATTTTTGGCTAATGTTCTCCTCAGAAAAGGGATGCTAGGGTTCAAGTGGTTGATGTAAAAAACAAAAATCCTATCACACAAAGATTTGGCGGACCAACTGTAGTAACTCTGAGGACCCCCCTAGGGGTCCCGGACCCCCTGTTGAAGACCACTGAAGTAGGGTGTTAATTTACCCCCCAAAAAAACAACACAAAAAAGGTTAGAATATGGAGATAAGAGGTTTGACAGCAGTGATATATACTCACACATAACCAATACTGCTGACAGGATCATTGCTCTCTCCTCTCACACCCAATAATAATGATGATAATGATGATAATAATAATAATAATGATGATAATTGGTCTCCTCTCACACCCTCTCAGCACACAACTGAACAATGAAGCCGTTTTGCACGCATGGCAAATCTCAATAGAAGGTACCGTATATCATTGGTTCTCAAAGTGGGGTCCTGGGACCCCCAGGGGGGATACCGGGGGGTCCCCAGCTAAATGAGTTAATAAAGCATCATTTTAACCCTTTTATCCATATTTTGTACTTTGGCTATTTTTGAAAAATCTTGAAAATGTGTCTTTTTTCTGGGGGTCAAAGGTACAACATATTTTGAGATGGGGGGGGGGGGGGGTCCACGGACAAATACATATCATTTTGGGGGTCCTTGACATGACAAAGTTTGAGAACCACTGATATTACAGCACGTTTTTTTCAAAAAAAAACTGTTAGGATTTAGGACACACCCTCTATGCACCCAGAAAAGAAAAGAAGCTGCACTCACCCTCTCCTTGTTCAAAACTGATCTATAAACCCTCCTCTTCAGACTGTCTCTCCCCACTGAATTCCCCCCCCCCCTTTTTCATAACACTTTTAATATATTTTAATATTTTTTGCTTAGTTTTTATTTGTAGTCTTGTTCCTTTGTCCTCATAAAGTTGTTGTATTTTGTTTATTTTGTAAAGCGACTTTGAGTATCTTGAAAAGCTCTATATAAGTGTTATATATTATTATTATTTACTTGGTTAATACTTTTCACTGGTTCAATATTCATAAAACCCACAGACACACTTAACCACTTTCACACATTTAAAAAACAGATTGAAAATAGCTGATCTACAAGCTGTGTGTGTGTGTGTGTGTGTGTGTGTGTGTGTGTGTGTGTGTGTGTGTGTGTGTGTGTGTCACACACACACACAGACCCTCTTATAGGTGGCTAGACTCCTGTATAAAGACAGGACTTGGTCTTGTTGTGTTGTGGTGTTCCTCCTCCAGGAAGTTGGAGGTAAACCAACATGTATAAATCATCTTCAGTAACAGATCCTTAGTATTAGAGATAGAGGGTGAGGCAGAGCCTCTCTATAACATGTACCGTCTCGTTTTAATTCCCTTAACCCATTGAGACCTGAAGCCGATTCTACATGTCTCCTAAATCCCAACAGTTTTCTGAAAAACGTATGTTTCTATATCAGTGGTGCTCAATCTTTTTCATGTCAAGGACCCCCAAAATTATATGTATTTGGCCGCCGACCCCCATCAAAATATTTTGTTCCAGGGACCCCCCAGAAGCAAAGATTTGAGTTAAAAATGTTCGCTTTAAAAATATATATATTCAGAAGATTTGCACACATTTTCACGATTTTTCACGAATAGCAGATCTACAAGCTCGTAGCGCGGCACTCGGTGCCGCGCTACGAGCTTGTAGATCTGCTATTTTTGAATAGCCAAAGTGTAAAATAATGCTTTTTAGCTCAAATCAAAAAATGACACAGTTCCAGGTATTAATGGGTTAACCCATTAACACCGGGAACGCATCTGTGTGCCATTTTAACAATTCTTTGGGCTATTCAAGAATAGCAGATCTACAAGCACTCGGTGTCGCACTACGAGCTTGTAGATCTGCCATTTTTGAAAAATTGTGCACATCTTTGAATATATATACTGTATGTATATTTTTATTTTAAGCCAAAATTTTCAAATCTTTGCTTCTGGGGGGTCCCTGGAACAACATATTTTGAGGGCCAAATACACATCATTTTGGGGGTTCTTGACATGAAAAAAGTTTGAGGACTAATGAAATTATAGCAACATAATTTATTTAAAAAAACTGTTAGGATTTAGAAGACATTTGTAGAATCCTCCAGAAGCAAAGATTTGAGTTAAAATGTTGACTTAAAAAAATAAAATAAAAATATGAGCTTGTAGATCTGCTATTTTTGAATAGCCAGATAAATCTAAAAATGACACACAGCTGCGTTCCCGGTCTTAAAGGGTTAAGTGCACAAATGGCAGGAAGAGAGAATCCTTTTGAGGGATCTGGTTGATCTATAAATCATGGAGGTGATAATAACCGTGTTTTCACAAAGCCCAGGCGTGTGCTTTAACAGACAGGAATTTCCAGGGCCAGAAAAAAAACAAAAGTCTTGCTTAATTCAGTGTTCTGTTCGCTTCTCTGCAATTTCACACTCAGACAAATCCACACCTAAGACCCCCCCCCCAACCCCAAACTAACTGAGGTTACAGCCAGTGTTGCCATGTCAGCTTCTTATAAGCGAATTTGGGCTTGTTTTTCTGTAAATATTGGTTGCAGGGTTTTTTGCAGAGTTTTAGTTTTTGGGCTTGTTTCTAAAGTGTAGTTTCTTATTTGGTCTTCCTTCCTTATGTTGTTCAAACCGGTGGTTCTCAAACATTTTCAAGGGTCAAGGACCCCCAACAAGTATTTGGTGCCAAGGACCCCCAATGCCATACACGATTTGTGTAGTTAAAAGTTTTTCAAACATATTTCTCCCTTTTTTACTCAAGATTCCACAGCAGGGGTAGCAGAAATATCTGATCTACAAGCTTGTAGATAAGCTATTTTCAAATAGCCAATAATGCTCACTTGGCCTAGTCGCTTCTTTTGGGCTCTTTTTTCTTAGACCTGGCTGCTTATTCCTCTCACAAAATCTGGCAACACTGGTTCCGGCAGGTTGGTGCCTGTGCTTTGCCTTTTCTAACTCTAGTTGTTGTAACAGCATGTAGAGGCAGACACACAGCTAAATATTATAATTCACTCAGGTAAAGATATTATGCCATGGGTGAGTCAGGTGTCTGTGCGTTGACCTGGGCCTGGTGGGGGGGGGGGTATAGCCAAATAGGTAGAGAGGTCGCCTGGGATAACAGAAGGTCCCCGGTTCACGTCCCACCCCGGGTCAATGTGTCAAAGTGTCCCTGAGCAAGCTCATTTTAGTCAACATAGCATCATAATTATTTTAACCACTTTAACCCATTGAGACCTGGAACTGTCTCATTTTTAGATTTGACCTAAAAAGCATTATTTTACACTTTGGGCTATTCAAGAATAGCAGATCTACAAGCTCATAGCGCGGCACCGAGTGCCGCGCTATGAGCTTGTAGATCTGCTATTTTTGAAAAATCGTGAAAATGGGTGCAAATCTTTGAATATATATATTTTTAAAGCAAACATTTTTAACTCAAATCTTTGCTTCTGGGGGTCCCTGGAACAAAATATTTTGATGAGGGTCCGCGGCCAAATACATATAATTTTGGGGGTCCTTGACATGAAAAAGATTGAGCACCACTGATATAGAAACATATGTTTTTCAGAAAACTGTTGAGATTTAGGAGACATGTAGAATCGGCTTCAGGTCTCAATGGGTTAATCACATTTAATGAGCTTCTGCACCTGTCTCTGTCTGAGCAGCGTGATGTGTTCCAACCATAGACAGTAAAAAGAATGGACAGAGTGACGCAATTGGTTTCTACAGACCGTAAATGAAGCCTATTTTTCAACAATTTCAAATGGTCAATTTTAAAATAAATGGGACCATAATTTACCAAAACACATATCATGATGATTGAAAGAAGACTTTAAACTAGCGACTGGAAGCATATAGTATTTATGACAATGTTTATTACAGTGCCTGACTTATTTCTGGTTGTGTTGTCCAGGTGCCAGAGCCAAAAATTCATTGTAAAAAAAAGTAAGAAGTAGAGATGCGCGGATCGCGGTTTTAGCCGCGGTTGCCGCAGTTAACCGCGGTTTAGGGTGGATTCGGGTCAATCAAATATAATTATTAATTAATATCGGATAAACCGCGGGTGAAATATTGCGGTAAATAAATTAATGACATCTAATATATCTATCCATAATAGCTAAATCTCTGCGTGCTTGTGTCTGTGTGAGTGTGTAGAGCAGCCTCTGCGATGCGATCACAAAACCCATTGATTTAGCCTATGGAATGTCCGTGCGTCTTTTTTGAGAGGCCAACATGAGAGGCCATCCGCGCATCTCTAGTAAGAAGTTAAACAAGAAGTGAATGGAGCACCAAATTTTCAAATCATGATATCTTGGGTTCTGAACATTTTTTTTTTTATGACGTCTAAGACGTGGCGCTCAGGGCTTAACAATGGCGATTTTTTTATGACGTTTTAGACGTCATGTGGCACTGAATGAGTTACGGTAAGAAAATCAAGTTTATTTTTCTTACACTTTTTTACAAAAGATCTGTGCAGGGAGAGTATGACAGCAAGAGTGTCTGTTGTTATTCTGTTTTTTGTTTGTATCTGTATAACTGTTTGTTTTTTATGTTGTATATTTTGTTTGAATTCATACCAAATTACCTGTCATTGTCTTTTCTTGTTTTATATTTTATAGTTGTTTATGCTCTGATGTGTTTATCATGTTACTAAAAATTCCAATAAAAAAAAGTATAAAATAAAAATAAAATCAAGTCTAAAGTTCGTCAAAAACCCATCCGCTTGAATGGAGAAAAACATTTTCTGACACCAGCAGAGGGGTAAACCCATTAAGACCTGGAACGCATCTGTGTCACTTTAGATTTCTTTGGGCTATTCAAAAATAGCAGATATACAAGCTCATAGCGCGGCACTCGGTGCCGCGCTATGAGCTTGTAGATCTGCTATTTTTGAAAAATCTTTGGAAAAAAAATGTTTTATATTTTTTTTCAAAAAACTGTTAGGATTTAGAAAACATTTTTAAAGAATGGTCTCAGGTCTTAATGGGTTTAATGAGCATCTCCACCTCTCTCTGTCTGAGCAGTGTGATGATGATGTGTTCCTAACCTGGATCTCGTCACATTTGACCAGCTTCTCCACCTCGCTCTGGCTGAGCAGCATGAACTCCTCGTGCTGCACCACCTCAGGGAAGTGTTTCTGTGAGAACAGCTCTGCGGCCCCCATCAGGTCCAGACAGTTGTGGGTGTCGGCGAAGTCCCGGATGCCCAGGCAGTTTGTGGGGTCCAGCTGACCGTCCAGGAAGTCACAGCACGCCCGCTTCACGCCTAATGACACACACACACACGCACGCGCGCGCGCACACACACACCACACACACACACACACACACACACACACACACACACACACACACACACACACACACACACACACACACACACACACACACACACACACACACACACACACACACACACACACACACAATTTACTTGAGTAAAAGTACAAAAGTATTGGTATCAAAATGTACTTAAAGTACCAAAAGTACAAAGTACTCATTATGCAGAATGTCTCAGTTTTCAAATGTATAAAACATAGTAGATCTACAAGCTCACAATTCTTTATTCATTCTTTATTCTTTATTCATAGGGATCCCCATTAGCTGCCACCAAAGTAGCAGCTACTCTTCCTGGGGTCCACAGGATTACAAATAATACATAATGCAATAAAACATGTACAGTATTACAAAAAACAAATTCATTCAAGACAAAAAATAAATAAAAAATCAAGTAAAAAATAAAAAAATAAAAAAAACAATTTAGCTTTCAACAATCCCTTAAATAACAAGTCAGTTAAAATTACAATTAAAATGTGGGTAATTTGTCAAGTGTCTTAAGGAGTCTCTTAAAACTAGCCTTACTAGGTGCTTCAGTGATATTGTCGGTAACGTGTTCCATATAGTAATTGCCCGATACATTACAGATCTGCAGACTGCATTAGTTCTGGGCTTCTCTTTAACCATGTCACCCCTAGTAGCCTGCCTGGTATTGTAATTATGACGGTCTCTCACATACTGTATTAGTGAATACAAACAAACTGGTTCTTTAATGTAACAAATATTCCTAAAGAAACTCACTAAATTCCATGCCAACCTCTCCTCCACTCTGAGCCATGAGAGACTGCTCTGCCTCACACCCAACGGACAGGTCAATGCAAGCCTTGCAGCTTTATTCTGAGCTATTTGAAGTTTGGACAGATGTTTCTTGTCTGCACCTGACCATAATGTAGAGCAGTAGTCAAGGTGAGATAGCACTAGTGCCTGTGTCACCAGCACCCTAGAAGCTGGGGTAAGAAACGAGGAGCACCTTTTAATGCATGCTATTCCTCTACCCATGTGTTTTTCCCATGTTAACTGTGCATCGAGTGTGACACCAAGTGTGGAATAATCTATGATTATGAAAGATAATTGTGGATTATTATTAATGATATAGTAATGTACTTAGTTTCAACTGTCCTGTTGGAGAAGACAATGTCCCATTTAAGTTGAGTCTAGCAAGCTCACAGTAGACCCCCTGGTGAGGTAGCAGCTTCAAAGGGCCCCTTGCATACCAAGCGGGGGAAGGTTGAAGATAAGGGACAAAGGCTTTGTGTGGCAAGGAACAGTACAGGACCAAGCGCAAAGCCTTGTGGGTAAACTGGCCTGAAGGCGGGTCAGTGTGTGAAGTTGATATAATAGGCTGTCTGGGTACTAAACCTTAGATTCGATTGCTGTGCCAGGGGAGTGGGACCTAGTACAGTTTGCTAAGAACTTGGCGAGAGAATGGATGGACTAAAGTAAGTGAGAATTAACTATGTAACGATTATAACTCTGATGTGTTCATAATGGGATGAGGATTCACGTCATTTAATATTGTTGTTCTCTGTGTTTTGTTTTCTTACAGGTTTAATAACCTAACCGGTCTGTCTAAGTGATGTAACTAACGTCTGTTTATACCTTAGCCTGACGCTGACTTAATGAACCAGCGCCAGGTCTATCTGTAACTGACCATGTAACTTATGTATTCGATTTATGTATTATGTGTGATTTAGTGAATAAATATCCAAAAGACAACTGATTTGAGTGATTAGCTTAGAACACCAACATCTCTCGACCCCCTTTTTCATTGGGCTTAGCGGTCATAGCTTAGCTGCTCAACGCAGAAAGTATGAGACGCTATAAAAGTGAACAGTTATTAAACTTTAGAGTCTCTTATATAAGAGACATCTATCAGTTTTAAGTTTAATTACAAGTTATTAAACTTTAGTAGTCTCCGGAGGAGACTTTTCTACTAGTTTAAGCGGCCTTTAATAAGGCCTTTGTGTTATACAGAGGTATAACACAGTACTAGTTTGTCTGAGAGGGACAACTAGGTATAAGTATAATTACAAAGTCATTAACAAAGTTTAAGTGTTACACAGTAATCAACCACTAGTGTGTCTGAGAGGGACAACTAGTTGTGTGTATTGGTTACATAGTCATTAAACAGAGATTAAATGTTACAGAGTAATTAAACAATTATAAACCCGTGGTAGCCTTGGTAAACTCTAAGAAAGTATTTGGCCATAGAAGCGGATGAACCTTGAGAAAAGGTCCCGTGGTAGCTTCTGTAATTCTGGTAAAGAGAGAGGCCTTGGAAGCGGATGTTATGCATGTTATATAAAGAATAACAAACTCCTATAGCCATAGGAATGAAGAAGCACGGTCTCTTTAAGATGAGACGTGAGTTGTAATAATAAAATACTTATTAGCCTGGTTATGGGACAGGTTAAAATAGGTTAATAGCACTAACACTGGAGTAATGAACTAGTGGTAGAGTGAAAATCAGCAACTGAAGGGAGTCGTCAGATCCACGGAGGCGAAGGGGACAAACGGAGCAGCTTGCGGCCTACAAAGAGGACCGAGGCGTTGAGACCGTACGTGCCTACGAGGAACCTCCGGGAGAGAGACTATCACTATCAGAGCTAAGTCGTCTGATCCACGGAGGCGAAGGGGACACACGGAGCCGGCCTACAAAGAGGACCGAGGCATTGAGACTGTACGTGCCTACGAGGAACCTCCGGGAGAGAGACTATCACTATCAGGTTGCTATGAATGAAACAAAGCCCCACAGTTTGTGAAAACCGTGGAGAAAAGAGACTGTAGATTGTGAAACGCTGCGTGCTAAGAATAAGGAGCTGAGGGAGAAGCTAGAAGCTAACCACAGGTTATGTAGCTAGGCTACCGTTAAAAGTTTGATTAGCGTACCAATAAGGGGGTTTAGAAAGCTAACAGTCCTGAGAGCTACTCTTAGTGTCGCTAGCTCACAGTGCTAACAGATCTATTGTCTAGCATAAAGTGCTAGCTGCTAGCTAACTGCCACTGTTGGGTGGTGGGGGAGTAAATTAGCATTGTCTTTGTTCACTGACAAGACAGTGCTAAGCTAATAATCTAATCATAGATGCTTGCTTTAAGCCGATTAGACAAACTTTAAAATAGTATTCATGGTTTAACTAGGCTTTATGAGAGACCAGACACTGCAATATAGCTAAAAATTAGACTAAAAGACAGTGATTAGGAGGTGATCTTATAATCGGGAGTTAAAGGCCATTGTTTACTAAGGGGTGGGGGAGGTTTTCTACCACTAGTGTAATACCATGTTCAACCAGACTTTATGATAGACTAAAACTGTGAGCAACTAGATGATTAGTTACGATAGCAGTGGATTAAGTCATCATTGTGGGTTAAATGCTATTATTTACTTTGGTAGAGCTAAATAAATCCTGCCAGTATTAATTAACAAAATAACTAAATGTGAATAGACCATTAACAGGCTTCTTGCATAGAATGCTACAGGGTGAGTGCTATTACAGGTTAAACACAGTGTTAATTAATTATTGTTGTTATTAGCTAAAGGCTGAACAACACTACTACTTGCTAAAAATAACTGACGATTGCTTTCACGGCCTATTGAATTAAGACTAACTGAAAAGCCTAAACCTAAAGTCCTATAGCCAAGAAGGCGAGGTAAAAAAGGGGAATATGGCAGGATTAGCTGATTTGATGGAAGGGGTGAAGGCAGCAGAGTCAGACTTTGGGTGGGAAGCAGAGTTGGCTGAGGACCAGATGTCGTACCTTTGGCTCCAATTATCAAAGCCAGAGCTAGCCACGAAGAGAGAGAATCTGAGGACGGTTTTTACCAGACTCTATGAGATTACAGGTGATTATATCACCGCGCTAGTAGAAAGTGGCAGCGACACCCATGAGGTTTACAAGATGATAGAAGCTTGTGTACAGAGGTTTGTAGAAACAGACCAGAAATTTGAGACCTACTTTTGGTCCCACCATGTGGAAAAGCAAATGCACGATCTGGTCCAGGAATTAGTGCAAGCTTTAGATGAGGCTGAGAAAATCAGCTCACTGGCCGTGTCCAGCACAGCGCAAAATAAGAAGGGGCGTGTGTTATCTAGGAGACTCGGTTATCTTGAGGAAGCAGTGCTGGGGTGGAAAGGCCATATCTCTGAGCTTAAGGAAACAGAGATGTGCAATAAATACCAGCAGCTGAGGGAAAGAAAGGTAGCCCAGTTGACCAAGTGGTCAAAAGCCAGATTGCGTGAATCCCCTGCTGTGAGTGTAGAGCAAATGTCTAACCCAGCAGCAGTCCCGGTCGTAACTGGAGAGGGGGTTGGAGTCACCAGTCCTACAGATGAGCCGGCCGCTGCAGTGGGGGGTTGGAATGTAATTCCCACTGGCCAAGCCGCTGGACAAGCAGCCATTGATGGCACCACTCCAGGGGGGAACGCAGGGTTCTGCCCGGGGGTCCCATTCTACGCTGCAGAGGGAGTCGTTCTAGATGCTTCCACTACTGCACCAGGAGACGACGCTGAGAAGGTTCCGGGGGGAACCGTGCCGGGAGTCAACGTCGCAGAGGAGTCGGCGGCCGAGGAGGGAGTGCCATCGGAGGTCGATGACTTCACAGAGGCGTCAATCGTGAGAGCCACGGAGGAGGACCCACTCAACGCAGAGGGATACCATCCACCAGAGGCCGCAGGAGAGGCGCCGGCGAGGGCGTCAGAGGACGTCTACACTGACTCACTCATCACGGAGGAGGTCCAGGGAGTAACTGCGGAGAGCCAGCCGCTGGAGGTCGCTACTGGAGGAGCTGCACCAGGAGAGGCACCGTCGGAGGTGTCAGCCACGACAGCTGCCATGGAGGACCGTCCAGAGGGCGCCGCTATGACGAACGTCGACACCAGCCCACCCAAGATGGAGGGGAAGCACACCACTACGCCAGGGCGGAGAGCCATGGCCAGCCAGCTGGGTGGTCCTACGGAGCCTCGGGGTAACCAAGGTGGCAGGCTACCTGCTGAAAGCGGCGTGTCCTCTGAGCCTCCAGTTCACAACGGTGGCAGGAGGCAAACCTTGGTTTGCAGACCAGTCAAGGTAAAATTATGCGGTGGCAGGCTACCAGCTGAAAGCGGTGTTTCCTCTGAGCCTCCAGTTCACAACGGTGGCAGGAGGCAAACCTTGGTTTGCAGGCCAGTCGAGGTAAAATTATGCGAATGTGCGAACTGCAAATCTCCTGACCTCTTGAAAAAATGCGAGTGTGAAATATGCAAGCCTCCTGACCTCTTCGCTCCAGTCCGGTGGGTCATGAGGAAATTGCGGAGAGAAAAGAGAGGCAGGGTGCTACGTCAGGTCGCTTCAGTTCTTACCGCCAGGATCCAGGCAGAGAGAATGCTTCGTCCTGGTGGGGCTGGAATAATTAGAAAAAGAAGGTGAAGATAAAAGATCAGCCTTCTTCACCCCCTGCGGAGGGGAGCAAAGCCCCACGCTCTTTCTTGGCAGCGGCCAAGAAAAGCCCGCAGCTGGGTGCTGCTGGAAAAGCAGTCCCACTGGCGGTTGGTGGTGCCAGCAACGTGACACTGGCGAACGAACTGACACTTGCGCTGCTACCCTCAGAGTAAGGGAGCAGTGCGGACGAGGAGCGAAAAGACGCCATGCGAGGTGTCTAAAAAATCGAAATGTCTTATTTGAGCGACTGTTTACATAGGAATTTCGAGATATATTTTGTAAATGAATGTATCATTTCTAGGTTTGCAATATACCACAGAAGAAAAACTTAACGCATAATGAAATGTATTGAGATACTTGTAACTTCCAAAACTATGCCACTAAGTTCATAATGCAACATAAGTTGGAAAGTTCTTCCGCACAACAACAATTATTCTGTACTGATGTTTGACTCATGGTATGAGCAATCAGACCTGTTTGAATTATTATTTGTTGATTGTCTAAAAAGCATTTTAGGATGTGTGCTTGAGGTTAAAGTTAAAATTTCTTAAGGTGAAATTGTAGATCAACTATTTAATAATCTTTTAACCCTTTTGCCCAAATTGCAATGTCAGTTACCATGGCAAAATGCCCTAAAATAGGACATTGACTTGAGTGGTAGGAGAGAAGAAAAGACAAGACACGTGGGTGTCAAACAAATGGGCCCTGGAGGGTTCATGCTTAAATGTAGATAATAACTACAATTAAAGTTAATTTGTCCTGGGATTTAGGAAAAATCTCAGGGATAAACTAGTGCAAAAGAATTGTTGCTAAATTAAATTGGTCATGATTTACTATGAAGTAAAGTCAATTTGAGATCAAATATTAGCCACAATCTCCAAAAAGTATTTCAAACAAATTGAGAACATTTTACCGAGCCGTTATCTAAAGAGCCAAAAAGCTCACGAGGAATGTTCTGTGTGTGTCCTGGATCTAGATCAGACACACAGGTGGCAGTGTGGAATAATCTATGATTATGAAAGATAATTGTGGATTATTATTAATGATATAGTAATGTACTTAGTTTCAACTGTCCTGTTGGAGAAGACAATGTCCCATTTAAGTTGAGTCTAGCAAGCTCACAGTAGACCCCCTGGTGAGATAGCAGCTTCAAAGGGCCCCTTGCATACCAAGCGGGGGAAGGTTGAAGATAAGGGACAAAGGCTTTGTGTGGCAAGGAACAGTACAGGACCAAGCGCAAAGCCTTGTGGGTAAACTGGCCTGAAGGCGGGTCAGTGTGTGAAGTTGATATAATAGGCTGTCTGGGTACTAAACCTTAGATTCGATTGCTGTGCCAGGGGAGTGGGACCTAGTACAGTTTGCTAACAACTTGGCGAGAGAATGGATGGACTAAAGTAAGTGAGAATTAACTATGTAACGATTATAACTCTGATGTGTTCATAATGGGATGAGGATTCACGTCATTTAATATTGTTGTTCTCTGTGTTTTGTTTTCTTACAGGTTTAATAACCTAACCGGTCTGTCTAAGTGATGTAACTAACGTCTGTTTATACCTTAGCCTGACGCTGACTTAATGAACCAGCGCCAGGTCTATCTGTAACTGACCATGTAACTTATGTATTCGATTTATGTATTATGTGTGATTTAGTGAATAAATATCCAAAAGACAACTGATTTGAGTGATTAGCTTAGAACACCAACATCTCTCGACCCCCTTTTTCATTGGGCTTAGCGGTCATAGCTTAGCTGCTCAACGCAGAAAGTATGAGACGCTATAAAAGTGAACACCAAGCAAAAGTGCTTCTTGAACCTGTTCAATATTTGAGTCTTTAAGTGACAAACACAGGTGATTATCCTCTATAGTGGCATGTCTGGCAGTGAAAACTATGCTTTTGTTTTTTGCTACATTCAAGACAAGTCTATTTTCACATATCCAGTCCAATAATAGTTGCAATTGCGACGCATTGTGAGCTTGTAGATCTGCTATTTTCAAATGGACGAAATGTAAATAGGGCTGAAGTGGTTAATGTATGTTTTGTAATAATAATCAAAATCTACAAAGTAACTAGTCACTAAAGTTTTAAAATATTTATATTGGAGTAAAAGTCTAATATTTGCCTCTGAGATGTAGTGGAGTACAAGTAAAAGTGCAGAAATTTGGAAATACTCCAGTAAAGTAGAAGTAGCTCAAAATTGTGCTTAAGTACAGTACTTAAGTAAATGTACTTGGTTACTTTACACCACTGGAAACCTGTGTTGGCAGATTTAGCAAGAGAAATAAGCAACAAGGTCTCATGCCCAAAAGAAGCGACTAGGCTACATGAGACCTTTAAACCTACTGTATATACATCGGATATTTGTAGCTGATCTACAAGCTCACACTTGTAGATCTGCTATTTTCAAAAACATCTTGAAGAAAATGTGAAAGAAACTGAATATGTTTGAAACATTTTTTACTAGAAAAATCTTGTATGGGGGTCCCTGCTCCCTGGCATCAAATATAGTCAGATGGGGGTCCGTAGACAAACTAATATTAATTTGGGGGTCCTTGAGATGAACATTTTTGAGAACCACTGGTTTAAACCAGTGGGTCTCAAACTTTTTCATGTCAAGTGTGACATGCATTAGGCTACGGACCCCCATTGAATGGCATTTCTATCTCTGGGACCCCGATTTATTATCATTTTTATTCTTATGTTTTAGTAAAATCAACGTTAATTTCACTCTGAAAGTGTACAAATGGAACCTAACGGGTCCATTTAGAGTTACAGAGCCTGTAACTCTAAATGGACCCAGGTCTGTAACTCTGATCACCGACCAGATTTCCCGTCGCAGCCTGCCCTCGAGGAGAAAGGCGATATTTTGTTTTTTTATTGTCTTATAAAAGATCGCGCTGTTCTCTATCAATCAACCGAGTGGTCAGGTTCACTTTCCACTCACCCGGGTCAAGGAAATATCGACATCCGAAGATTTCCGCCTCCGTCCACCTCCTGTTTATTGGTTTCCTGGATATGGCTCTATCTTGAGTTGACTTTTCTTCCCCACTGTATTTTTCCCACTGTATTTTATATATAAATGTTCTGTGGCCCGTTGTGGAGGTTGGAAAGACGTGCATTTTTGACGGTATATGCTGTTTTCAGCGTGCCTGCGACATGGAAAGTTAACTCGCGGGTGAATATATTTTTTGGCCGACGGCCACAGATCCTGTTTGTGTCTACACACAGTCCCAAGATTATGGATCTACATTTTCTGTGACCAGTTGAAAAGGTTAAATAACACAAAAACGCTGGTGGGTGAGTTTATTAAGGTATATTTTTTACTCCGATCTGTGCTTCTGGGGGTCCCCGGAACAAAATACTTTGAGATGGGGGTCCGCTGCCAAATACATATCATTAGGGGGTCCTTGACATGGAAGAGTTGGAGCACCACTGATATAGCAACATACTGCTAGGATTTAGAAAACATTTATAGATACTATGTATTTGGCCGGGGACCGCCATCTCTAAATGTTTTGTTCCAGGGACCCCCAGAAGCAAAGATTTGAGTTACAAATGTTCGCTCAGATTCAAAGATTTGCACAAATGTCACGATGTTTCAAAAGTAGCAGATCTACAAGCTCGAAAGCTTGTAGATCTGCTACTTTTGCGTGACGCTGCAAAAATAGCCTTCTTGAGCGTGTTCTTGAGAGTGTTCTTGAGCGTGTACCGGGGAACAAGCCCCGGTAAACACACACACACACACACACACACACACACACACACACACACACACACACACACACACACACACACACACACACACACACACACACACACACACACACACACACACACACACACACACACACACACACACACACACACACAGTACCTTTGAGTTGCAGCAGGCAGGCTGCGGGCAGCAGCTCTTGCACGTTCTCCACGGTCACCAGAACCGTCTCAGTGTAGACGAAGTCCAGCAGGATCTCCATGGTGGAGGCGGTCAGGCCCTGGATGTCCACGAAGGACTTACCCTTCTCTGAGAGCTGGAGACACACACACACACACACACACACACACACACACCAACAAAATATTTTACAAGTGTTCGCTTTAAAAATATATATTCAAAGATTTGCACAAAATGTCACGATTATGAGCTTGTAGATCTGCTATTTTTTTAATAGCCTAAGAAATCTTACAAATGACACAGATGCGTTCTCGGATTGAATGGGTTAACCGATAGAATCCGTCACAACCGATCAAACAATAGGTTTTCAAAAATAGCTCAACAAGCTCACAACGTGTCGCTTGTTGCCAGGTTGTAGATCGGCTATTCTCACTATTCTTGCGTTTATCCATGTGTCGATCGATTTATCTTTTTCTTTGTTTTGCTGCGCAGTTGAGAGGAGAGCGCTTTCCTTTAAGCACCACAGCTGCAGCCTTCATGTTCAGAATTTGCATCAAAGCCCCAATGATAATAAAACTTTGACTATATCTCGTAAGCGTGTGTTTATCAACACGGAACACTTGTTTGATCAGTAGGCTACAGCAGCCGATAACTAACGAGGCCTACGTTTGACGAATTAGGAGGAACTCGATGTCACACTCCTTCCCGATGCCAAATAATAATAGCAACTGAACACAACACGTTCAACAATATGTAGCTATGTGGCCTGGATATAAACATTTATAATGTCTTACGGAGTGAGGCGGCTGTCTCAGTATACGATACAAGAACGCTCGCCCCAAAACACCGTCACCCGGGTCAAAACGAATACAAGACATCTGTGCATTCGCTTCCCACTGAATAACAAACCCAAACTCATTTAAAAATAGCGTCCTCGGAGCCGACAAAAAACAGAACGTTTTTTAACTTGTTCTTTCATCATAGAAACAAGTGGGCTTATAACCAAAACGATCCATCCTAACACGGTCCTTACCTCACTAGTGAACATGGTTCTTACCTCACTAGTGAACACGGTCATTACCTCACTAGTGAACACGGTCATTACCTCACTAGCGAACACGGTCCTTACCTCACTAGTGAACATGGTTCTTACCTCACTAGCGAACACGGTCCTTACCTCACTAGTGAACATGGTTCTTACCTCACTAGTGAACACGGTCATTACCTCACTAGTGAACACGGTCATTACCTCACTAGCGAACACGGTCCTTACCTCACTAGTGAACATGGTTCTTACCTCACTAGCGAACACGGTCCTTACCTCACTAGTGAACATGGTTCTTACCTCACTAGTGAACACGGTCATTACCTCACTAGCGAACACGGTCCTTACCTCACTAGTGAACATGGTTCTTACCTCACTAGTGAACACGGTCATTACCTCACTAGCGAACACGGTCCTTACCTCACTAGTGAACATGGTTCTTACCTCACTAGTGAACATAGTTCTTACCTCACTAGTGAACATGGTT
Organism: Gymnoscopelus microlampas; assembly: GCF_963454915.1. NCBI lineage: Eukaryota > Metazoa > Chordata > Actinopteri > Myctophiformes > Myctophidae > Gymnoscopelus > Gymnoscopelus microlampas. The sequence goes on along the minus strand of NC_139947.1, from coordinate 53,361,067 downwards.
CTTACCTCACTAGTGAACATGGTTCTTACCTCACTAGTGAACATCGTTATTACCTCACTAGTGAACATAGTTCTTACCTCACTAGTGAATATAGTTATTACCTCACTAGTGAACACGGTTCTTACCTCACTAGTGAACATGGTTCTTACCTCACTAGTGAACACGGTCATTACCTCACTAGTGAACATAGTTCTTACCTCACTAGTGAACATGGTTATTACCTCACTAGTGAACATAATTCTTACCTCACTAGTGAACATGGTTCTTACCTCACTAGTGAACACGGTTCTTACCTCACTAGTGAACACGGTTCTTACCTCACTAGTGAACACGGTTCTTACCTCACTAGTGAACATGGTTCTTACCTCACTAGTGAACACGGTTCTTACCTCACTAGTGAACACGGTTCTTACCTCACTAGCGAACACGGTCCTTACCTCACTAGTGAACATGGTTCTTACCTCACTAGCGAACACGGTCCTTACCTCACTAGTGAACATGGTTCTTACCTCACTAGTGAACACGGTCATTACCTCACTAGCGAACACGGTCCTTACCTCACTAGTGAACATGGTTCTTACCTCACTAGTGAACATGGTTCTTACCTCACTAGTGAACATGGTTCTTACCTCACTAGTGAACATCGTTATTACCTCACTAGTGAACATAGTTCTTACCTCACTAGTGAACATAGTTATTACCTCACTAGTGAACACGGTTCTTACCTCACTAGTGAACATGGTTCTTACCTCACTAGTGAACACGGTCATTACCTCACTAGTGAACATAGTTCTTACCTCACTAGTGAACATGGTTATTACCTCACTAGCGAACATAGTTCTTACCTCACTAGTGAACATGGTTCTTACCTCACTAGTGAACACGGTTCTTACCTCACTAGTGAACACGGTTCTTACCTCACTAGTGAACACGGTTCTTACCTCACTAGTGAACACGGTTCTTACCTCACTAGTGAACACGGTTCTTACCTCATTAGTGAACACGGTTCTTACCTCACTAGTGAACACGGTTCTTACCTCACTAGTGAACACGGTTCTTACCTCACTAGTGAACATGGTTCTTACCTCACTAGTGAACACGGTTCTTACCTCACTAGTGAACACGGTCCTTAACACGGTTCTTACCTCACTAGTGAACATGGTTCTTACCTCACTAGTGAACATGGTTCTTACGTCACTAGTGAACATGGTTCTTACCTCACTAGTGAACACGGTTCTTACGTCACTAGTGAACACGGTTCTTACCTCACTAGTGAACACGGTTCTTACCTCACTAGTGAACACGGTTCTTACCTCACTAGTGAACACGGTTCTTACCTCACTAGTGAACACGGTTCTTACCTCACTAGTGAACACGGTTCTTACCTCACTAGTGAACACGGTTCTTACCTCACTAGTGAACACGGTTCTTACCTCACTAGTGAACACGGTTCTTACCTCACTAGTGAACACGGTTCTTACCTCACTAGTGAACACGGTTCTTACCTCACTAGTGAACACGGTTCTTACCTCACTAGTGAACACGGTTCTTACCTAACTAGTGAACATGGTTCTTACCTCACTAGTGAACACGGTCATTACCTCACTAGTGAACACGGTTCTTACCTCACTAGTGAACATGGTTCTTACCTCACTAGTGAACACGGTTCTTACCTCACTAGTGAACATGGTTCTTACCTCACTAGTGAACATGGTTCTTACCTCACTAGTGAACATGGTTCTTACCTCACTAGTGAACATGGCACAGAAGTAGTCGCTGCAGGCAGCGAGCACGATGCGGTGAGCGGGGAAGTCGGCGCTCTCCACCCGCAGTGTGATGTCACACAGCGTGTTGCTCTTACGCAGGGCGTTCATGGCGTTCAGGATGGACTTGGCGTGAGAGTTGGTCATGATGTCTTTGGGCGCCATGGCGACCAATGAGGAGGCCACAGCACTGAGTCTCAGCACTCCTGCAATCTGGTCCAAAAGGTGAGGAAACAAACATGAAACCGGGATCATAATAGTTTAGACTAAATCTAAATGGGGAAATAAAAGTGCCGTAGCACTTGCCCTAGCCTCAACGGCCTTAAAGGCTTATGCAAAGGCTAAAATGTAATTTAGATAGCATGTTATGTAGATCAGGGGTCTTCAACGTTTTCAGGCCAAGGACCCCCTAGCTGAGAGAGAGATGAAGCAGGGACCCCCTCAATATTGTAAACAATTGTGTTTCAGATTAAACTTTTTTTGTTTACTTGGTCTGCTGTTTTTTCCCTCTACACATATACCTCTTTGCCAAAAAAATAGCCGATCTACAAGCTCACAACGCCTCGCAGCGCGAGGCGTTGTGAGCTTGTAGATCTGCTATTTTTTGGCTAAAGTTCTCCTCAGAATAGGAATGCTGGGGTTGTTAAGGTAAAAATAAAATATATATATATCACACAAAGATTTGGCGGACCCCCTGTAGTAACTCTGAGGACCCCCTAGGGGTCCTGGACCCCCTGTTGAAGACCCCTGATGTAGATAGATACCAGGTTCATGTGTAGACCTGGCATCCTATAGTCGGTGTGTATATAGTTTCAATGTACAGATTATAGATGTTTTGGATATTCTACTGTTTAGACTGGTGATGATAGGTTCTTGGTTTACCTATGATCCTAGATTACTATTTCTATGACTTTGTGTTGTCCTTGCTTACTGTAAATCGCAACAACAACGCAAAACAAACGAAACAGAAATGCATATAAAAATCACCTTCATTTTAGTTTCATATCAAATACATATCATAATATGTGAAGTCATGCATTTTTTTCAATCTTCCTTTTTCAGCTTCTATAAATTAAAGCTTTACTCATAATACATGAATAACTAAAACGGAAACTAAAAACTACATTTAAAAAAACTAAAGGAAAAGGTAAACTATTCATGCACTGGTACAACTAACTAACACTAAAGTGAAATGGAACACCAAACTGGAAAAAGCTAAATAAAAACAGAACTATTCCACTATTAAAACAGAAGGTACTGTACAGTCAGGGTCTTTTTCAGGACAAAGTTCAAGAGCAACAGACTTCACTGTAACTTACTTTGATTACAGCCGAGATAAACTGAACCTTTACTGAGCAAGAAAATGAAAAAAGAAATATCATCAAATATCCCATAAAACTACTTTCTATAAATGACCTACACAGCAAAACACTCTGTATGAATGTATCCACGTCTACAACACAGTCTGAGTTAAATGAACACAGTGTATGTGGATTACACCAGTGGTTCTCAATGAGGGGTCCGGGGACCCCCAGGGGTCCTTGAAGGGGGCTCCCCAGCTAAATTAATGATAGTCAATCCGCGTCATCTGTACAAATAAATACAACCAAATAACATAGAAGAATATATACATATATATGTCTGTTATGATCACAGTTTACCTGTTATCTCAGACAGACAGACAGACAGACAGACAGACAGACACTGTAGATATAGACAGACAGACAGACAGACAGACAGACACTGTAGATATAGACAGACAGACAGACAGACAGACAGACAGACAGACAGACAGACACTGTAGATATAGACAGACAGACAGACAGACAGACAGACAGACACTGTAGATATAGACAGACAGACAGACAGACAGACAGACAGACAGACACTGTAGATATAGACAGACAGACAGACAGACAGACAGACAGACAGACAGACAATGTAGATAGACAGACAGACAGACAGACAGACAGACACTCTACTATAGACAGACAGACAGACAGACAGACAGACAGACAGACAGACAGACAGACAGACAGACAGACAGACAGATAGATAGATAGATAGATAGCCTACAGACAGAAATGAATGAATGACGGACCAAATAACAGACCATATCGAGGGTGTGTGTGTGTGTGTGTGTGTGTGTGTGTGTGTGTGTGTGTGTGTGTGTGTGTGTGTGTGTGTCATATTGTGATGTGTTTCTCTAATTAAGCTATTATTAAGCTAGCTGGCTGGGCTAGGCTAACACAAGTTCAAATGTAACTGTATGAACATACATGTTCACACACACACACACACACACACACACACACACACACACACACACACACACACACAGAGGAACGTGTACATAATGTTCACAGTGTTTACCTCTCTCTCTCTCTCCACACAGTGCTACAGACTGGACTCCATCATGGTGGTGACTCCTATAGAACGTTATGTATTAATATCAGCTTTTCTTCTGTTTATAAAACACATTAAACACACTTTACATGAATGTGTCGCTTTGGCTGCTCGAGACATAAACACTCCGCTACGTCACGTCACGTCACGTTACGTTACGTTACGCTACGTACATTACGTCCGCGCGCCACCACGTGCGCGTCGCCGGGTCTCATTTCCAACTAGCTGCGATGGAACCTCTCCCTCCGCTGAGGTTCCTCGTTTGTCTCCGCCGCTTGAGGTCGACATTGTTGCACATTTTCCACTTTACATATTTCTTACCCCTTTCTGCACATCGTATCCAAAAAGTAAAGCATTTCCGCCACTCTCTCAGATGTTTTAAGTTCTAGCGCAACATAAAAGCTATCCAACGAGTTGAATAAAGTATTTAATGTGCCTCTGTCTTCATCCAGTTCCATAATATTTTGCATTAGAAGATGCAATTCAACATTTGACCAGTAGGGGAATCAGTAGTGTTATCTCTACGGGCGCAACTGATTGATTGATTGATGTACTTTATTTAGTAAGACATGAGAACAACAGTACATGGAAGTACAAATTCACAATACAAGGTCTACTAAACTGGAAGACTCATAAAAGCACAGAGCTTGTTTCAAATGAGTTCCCCATGCACACAAATCATGATGACATATAAGAGACAGACAGATATACACAACTACTATAGAATGTCATACAATCAGTTTTCAGGTTACTGGTATGAAGAGTGAGAAATATGTACAAAAGGAGAAGGAGAGAGGGGGGGGGGGGTAGGGGGGTAGGTTAGGTTAGGACTTAGACAGGGGCCATTTTCCAATTGCAGCCTCCTGAAGGTGTATCTTTAGGGCTGTTTTGAAAGAGAGTAGGGTTTTACACTCCTTTACTCCTTTTGGTAGGGCGTTCCACATTTTTGATGAATAGCATGAGAACGAGTTACTTCCCTTTGTTGAGCCAAAAAAGGGTTGGACAAGGTTTGTGGAGCTGCCTCTGGTATTGTGATCGTGGACATCATTAACATTTTGGAAGTATTTTGACAAATACAGGGGGATCCCAATGTTGTGATATATCTTGAAGACCAGGCCCATAGCAAGTTGCTGTACTCTGTCCGCAACCCTAAGCCATCCAATCCTATCAAAATGATCAGGGGTTAGATGGATTTTGTAGTTGAGGCCAAGAAGTAGCCTTACAAGTTTGTTTTGGGATAACTCTTGCGCAATGTCTTAAAAACATGTAACCGGATGAAGACCGAGGCAAATTAAATACTTTATTCAACTCGTTGGATAGATTTTATGGTGCGCCAGAACTTCTAACATCTGAGAGAGTGGCGGAAAAGCTTTACTTTTTGGATACGATGTGCAGAAAGGGGTAAGAAACATGTAAAGTGGAAAATGTGCGACAATGTCCTGCTCAAACGGCAGAGACAAACGAGGAACCTCATCTCTGAGCTACACAGCGGAGGGAGAGGTTCCGTAGGGGCTAGTCCATTGGTTCTCAAAGTGGGGTCCGGGGACCCCCAGGGGTCCTTGCGGGGGTTCCAGGGGGTCCCCAGCAAAATGTGTTAATATAGCATCACAATAATTTTAACCTTTTATACTTTGGCTATTCAAAAATAGCAGATCTACAAGCTCATAGCGCGGCACCGAGTGCCGCGCTATGAGCTTGTATATATGCTATTTTTAGAAAAAATGTGATTTTTTTTTTTTGCAAATCTTTGAATATATATATTTTTAAAGACAACATTTTAACTCAAATCTTTGCTTCTGGGGGGTCCCTGGAACAACATATTTTGAGATGGGGGTCCGCGGCCAAATACATATAATTTTGGGGGTCCTTGACATGAAAAAGATTGAGAACCACTGCACTACTAGACTACTAGAGCATTAGAGAAAAGTGGGCACCAGGACGACTATGCACTAGGGAAATGTGGGCACCCGGAAGAGTGGGCACTTTGGGGGGGAGAAGAGTGGGCACTAGAGACATGTGGGCACTAGGGAAATGTGGTCACCAGGAAGAGTGGGCACTTTGGGGGTGGGGGGGGGGGCACTAAAGAAAAGTGGGCACTAGGGAATTGTAGGCACCAGATTGATTCAATTGATTGATTGATTGATTGATTGATTGATTGATTGATTGATTGATTGATTGAATACTTTATTAACAATGCTATTCAATACAAGGTCGAAAGTCTTGAAACAGGTTAAAAAGTCACTTATAAACATTGGGGGTGCATGTTCTTGGGGCTTGTTTGTTTCTAAAGTGTAGTTTTGCTTATTTGGCCTTTATTTGGGTGTTGTTTAAATATTGTGTGTATTTAAAATGTTTCAAAACCATTCTTTAAAAAGAATAGATCAGATATTCTTTATAGTCACTTCTTTTGGGCTTTCGTAGCGTGGTTCTCTCGCAAGATCTGGCAACACTGTTTCTAGGTATTTTTACTTTACTTGAGTGTTTTATTATTTCTACTCTAACTACATCTCAACTATCCTACTTTTTACTTGCATATTTAGATTATTACCATTAGCCCACAAAACATAGTCTACAGTCCACAGACAATTAAACAATATGTAGTGACCCGCCCCCCTGCCCCCCCGCAGGGCTCCCCCCCCCCAAGGACAGTCGTGATAAAACGTGTAGGAGGAGTCTATGGCGTGTTTCCGGCCAACTTAAGTACTGTACACCAAGGATGGTACCGTGACGTCATGAACAACTAGCCTGTGGCGTGTAGCAGCCAGCCAGCACTGAGCACTGGTACAAAGTAGTTTTCATAATGCATTTTACTTTTATACTGACATTAACCAAGATATTACACATTTATTGAATAGAAAAAAATGATAATAATAATAATAATAATAATAATAATAATAATAATAATAATAATAATAATAATAATAATAATAATAATAAATAAATAGGCTAAAGAAAGAAAGAAATACATAAAAAATGGCTTTATAAATAAATAAATAATACATACATACATAAATTACGCGATAACGTGACCATCCCAGTGTCATTATCATGTGTCTTCTTTTTTTTCCTTTCTTTTTTGTCCTTTTTTCTTTAGAAACATAACCAGTCCGACGCACTTCCGCCTCCTACGTCACGGACGCATCCTTGGCCTCCTGGCCCGTGGTGTGTTTCCGGTAAAGAGCTTGGAGCTCCAGGCCTGTCGAGAGACAACATCATGTCTGTCATGTTACTGCAGACTAACTAACACACACTCCTTTACATCAGTACAACCCGGTGTGGGATCGAACCGTCCCGGACCGGTTAGGTTAGGTTAGGAGGACCGAGCCGAACGGAACGGAACGTTCGCGGAACGTTCGCGGACCACCGCGATGGAAGCAGAGTTCAGGGACATCGATGAGCCCGGCGGCTGGAGCTCCGTTTACCAGGTAATGTATCTGATACATTATGAGCCGATACATTGTGTCCGTTCATTAATGACTCTGATCTGATCTGGTTCAGCTCACTGGACTGACTGCTGATCCGCTACATGAAGGAAGGTTGTAATCAATGAGTTAGTTGATTGATTGATTGATTGATTGATTGATTGATTGATTGGTCCTGAGGTCCAAATGTAGACACAACGTTAATGATCACCAGTCAGTATTGTGTTTAGTTCCTCTATTAGTTCAGACCATGATCCTACATGATGGATGTTCTGTCTCCTAACACCGTTTATACTGGACTTAGCAGGCCAAGGACCCCTTAGCTGAGAGAGAGAGAGACCCCCACTACATAGTATATAGATGAAGCCGGGACCCCCACTACATATTGTATAGATGAGAGAGAGATGAAGCAGGGACCCCCACTATATATTGTATAGATGAGAGAGATGAAGCAGGGACCCTCACTACATATTGTATAGATAAGAGAGATGAAGCAGGGACCCCCACTACATATTGTATAGATGAGAGAGATGAAGCAGGGACCCCCACTACATATTGTATAGATGAAAGAGAGATGAAGCAGGGACCCCCACTACATATTGTATAGATGAAAGAGAGATGAAGCAGGGACCCCCACTACATATTGTATAGATGAGAGAGATGAAGCAGGGACCCCCACTACATACTGTATAACATTAAACCTTTTCATAGATTTCATAGATAGCTTCATAGACTTGTTTGACAGACACTGTCAACAGTGTTGTGTAAATTCTTGTTTTTTGTTTGTTTGTTTACACATGATCATCATTACACATGATGAAGCTCGGCACCGAGTGCCGCGCTATGAGCTTGTATATCTGCTTTTTTTTTTTATCGTGAAGATGTGTGCAAATCTTTGAATGAATTGTATTTTTTTTAAGCTAACATTCTTAACTCCACTATTTGTTTCTGGAGGTCTCTGGAACAACATATTTTGAGATGGTGTTCCGCGGCCAAATACATATAATTTTGGGGGTCCTTTCACATGGAAAAAGTTTGAGCACCACTGATATGGGGCGGCCATAGCTGAGTGGTTAGTGAGCCCGCCTAGGGAGCCAGAGGCCCTGGTTACCCCAGGTTCGATTCCCGGCCATGCCAGCATATGTGTCGATGAAATGAAATTTGTCCCTGAGCAAGACTCTTAACCCCTAATTGCTCACAGGTTCTCATTGGAAACAAGACCGCAAGGACTTTCATGAACGACCTGTTAAAAGGAATTATCCTTATTATCCTTACACACACACACACACACACACACACACACACACACACACACACACACACACACACTTATGTCCAACGGTTGAACGTTACACTTTTTAAGTGTAGAAAGATTGTCAGTATGTGAGCATGATAACCACATGAACCCCAGCATCCATATTCTGGTGGAAACCTTTGCCAAAGATAGCCGATCTACAAGCTCACGACGCGGTGTGTGCTTGTAGATCGGCTATTTTTGGCAAAGAGATTTTGGCGTACTGTAGACGTCTACAGGTCTAGAGGGTTTAAGTGTATTGATTGCTGAACATTTTGTGTACCAGATTTAGACCTAACCCTAGGTGAAAGTGTACCAGATTTAGACCTAACCCTAGGTGAAAGTGGACCAGATTTAGACCTAACCCTAGGTGAAAGTGGACCAGATTTAGACCTAACCCAAGGTGAAAGTGGACCTGCTGATCCATAGGCCTGTCACAGTTATTACACAATCAATTATTTTTGCATAATCGTCATAATCGTTTCCATGTTGAAAAACGTTCACACATTTTCAAATATTTAAAAAAGCAAAAATAGCAGATCTACAAGCTTACAACGCGTCACGAAGTGCTTTATGCTTTTTTTTACATGTATAAAATTATTAAATATGTCAATAATTTCTTTGTATATTTCAGTTATTTGTCATATCCGCCCTGTGCGAGGTTTGATTACGAAGCCTAAAAGGCAAACAGAATTTTTTATTCATATGTTCAACGGCCAATCACACAATTAAATCGTTCATCACAATTATTTGAGTAACAATTAATTGTCAACTTAAATGTGTAATGGTGACAGCCCTACTGATCCATTTATTGTGTTATTGTAAACGACCAGAGGAACTAAACCTCACAAGTCTTAACAGAATGTGTTTTTTATGTCTTCACACAGGACATCCGTCAGCAGTCCAGTGAACTGCCGTGCAAACTCGCCAAGTTGCCCGAGAACAAAAGTCGGAATCGTTACAGAGATGTCAGCCCATGTAAGTCAAATGTTTACTTTTCTTATAGTACTGGTTTTCAAACATTTTCATGTCATCATTTTTTCCAAGACTTTTCAAAAATAATTTCTTATTTGTTTTGGGGGGTTTAACTGATTTTGATGCTATAATATTAACACATTTCACTGGGGAACCCCCTTAAGGACCCCTGGGGGTCCCCAGACCCGTCTTTGAGAACCAGTGTCTTACAGCACTTTTTATCCAAAGCGCTTAACAATGTGCATTACATTCACACATTCACCTCACACATACATTCACACATTCACACACACACACACACACACACACACACACACACACACACACACACACACACACACACACACACACACACACACATTCACACACACATTCACACACTGACGGCGGAGGGAAACCACACAAGGCGGTCTTGCTCAAGGACACTTCGACAGTAACACAGGGGGATCCCGGGTTCGAACCGGAAACCCAGGGACGTGCACAGATAGACTCTAGGTGGTGCTAGAGCACCTGCCCTTTGCCCTCTTGACCAGAAGTGCCCTTTTTTTTCAGTTTACAGCAGGGGTCTTCAACAGGGGGTCCGGGACCCCTAGGGGGTCCTCAGAGTTACTACAGGGGGTCCGCCAAATCTTTATGTGATATGATTTTTCTTTTTACCATAACCACTCCAAACCTAGCATCCCTTTTTCTGAGGAGAACTTTAGCCAAAAATAGCAGATCTACAAGCCCACTGAGCTTGTAGATCTGCTATTTTTGGCAAAGAGGTATAGGTGTAGAGGGAAAAAAGAGCAGACCAAGTAAACAAAAAAAAGTATAATTTACTTGAGCACCTGCCCCTCAAAATGTCTGTGCACGCCACTGCAAGCGACCCCCTGCAGTGCTGAAGACCACCACGTGCCAGCAGTGTATTTATTGTGTTTTGTTTGATCAGTTGACCACAGCAGAATCCGCCTGCAGCTGGGAATGAACGACTACATCAACGCCAGCCTCATCACCGTGGAGGAGGCGGACAGGAAGTACATCCTCACTCAGGTACTACCCATGATGCTCTCTGTTCTGCTCTGGTAAAGACCCTGTACCCATGATGCTCTCTGTTCTGCTCTGGTAAAGACCCTGTACCCATGATGCTCTCTGTTCTGCTCTGGTAAAGACCCTGACACCATACTAATCATGTGATGCTGTATCCAACATGACAGCCATGTAAACAAACACACCATGTCATCACCCCCCCCCCAGCTTTGATATGAGCTGGGGGGGGGGGGGGGGGGGGGGGGGGGGGTCATAGGAAATGGGATTTACCTTCTGAAAAAACCTACTATGCAGCATTTCTAGTTTTAAAGAATGTTTCAGTTCCTTTTTTCCAGAATGTATAGCTTGTGTACTAAATGGTTCCTTCCTGTGTGTACTAATGGCACTTCCTGTGTGTACTAATGGCACTTCCTGTGTGAAAAAAAGAAGGTCATGCCATCTTTACTTCCCCTCTCTGTGTGAAGTACTGTAGGTGGCTCTGCCTTTTTTAGGAGAGCAGAAGCAGGTTGGAGTCAATTCATTCCAATGGAAGAGTGAACGTGAACACAGCTTCTGAACCATTCTATATTATTATTATTATTTCCCTTATTATTATTATTATTATTATGAGTCTACGAACACAGCTTCTGAACCATTCTTTATCTCCATGGTTACTGAACTAAATATTGGAACCAATCGTCATAATATTCCCAAGATTTTCATACTGAAATGGCTTTTTGTTTTAGAGACAAATCAGGAGAAAATAAACTTTGTTACTGACCGTTCTCTGTCCCGACAACACACTCTCATGAGATCTAGCACCAGTAAACATATCTATAGCAGTGGTTCTCAAACTTTTTCATGTCAAGGACCCCCAAATTGACACTTGTTAGCCCGTGGACCCCCATTTGAAAAGATATGCCAGGGACCCCCATAAGAGAAGATTTTTTTTACGGCTCTAGCAGTGATTCTCAATCATTTTAATTTGAAGGACCCCCAGTTTGACATGCATTAGGGCTACGGATCCCCATTTAATGGCATTTCTATCTCTTGGACCCCAGTTTATATCGTAAAATCTATGTTAATTTAACTCTCAGAGTTACAGACCCATAAGGGTCCATTTGGTGCCTAATATATCATTTAGCTGGGGACCCCCTGGAACTCCCTCAGGGACCCCTGGGGGTCCCCGGACCCCACTTTTAGAACCAATGATCTATAGCACCAGTAAAATAGGAGGACGTTGGCGATATCTGCCGTCAGACGCCGGCACCCACTTAGGAGACCATTTGTGTGATGTGTGTACCATCTCGCCCATAGCGGCTCCATCCAGCGGGATGGTGTATCTTTTCTGAATCAACTTCCTGTGTGTCTGTCCAATCAGGGCCCTCTTCCCAACACGTGCGGTCACTTCTGGGAGATGGTGTGGGAGCAGAGGAGCGGGGGCGTGGTCATGTTGAACCGCGTGGTGGAGAAAGGATGTGTAAGTGAAGCCACGCCTTCTGGTCACGTGACATGAAAATAACAAGGTTTCTGCTAGAGTCATGCCAGTGTCTGCCATTCCGATAGCATTATATTGATATGAGTTGTGTTGGTGTAGGTGAAGTGTGCTCAGTACTGTGTTTGTGTAGGTGAAGTGTGCTCAGTACTGTGTTTGTGTAGGTGAAGTGTGCTCAGTACTGTGTTTGTGTAGGTGAAGTGTGCTCAGTACTGGCCACACAGGGAGGAGGGGGACGCCATCTTTGAGGACACCAACTTCAAGCTGACCCTCCTGTCGGAGGACGTGAAGTCCTACTACACCGTCCGCACGCTGGAGCTGCAGAACCTCTCAGTAAGATTCTAGTCCACCAAATAAATCTACAGTTGATTTAGTTCACAAAAACACACACACACACACACACACACACACACACACACACACACACACACACACACACACACACACACACACACACATATATATATATTTGGCGTCCCGTGATGGCGTCCTCATTTATACTTGGCTGTGTGTTGAAAATAGCTGATCTACAAAAGCTGATCTTGTAGATCTGCTATTTTCAGAGCGTGACACCCCCCGTGCACAGCCAAGTATAAAATGACTTGTCTTAGTTCTACTGGATGTCTTCTCCACTAGTCCCTCCATATTATTTTAGTGTACCTAGTTTTTATTTGTAAATTGTTGACAAAACTGTCAGTATATTTAGTTTTAGTCATCGTAGCTTTTACTTTTTATTTAGTTTTTATTGTCTCCGCCAGGGCGAAGGCATGGTGGAAAGTATGTTTTCGTTCCCGTCACGCTGTGTGTCCCCCCCCCTAGCCAAGCTAACATTGGTCAAGCTCCACGTGACACGTGACAATATGTTGTCACCAATGCTTTTGATTGGCTAGAGGGACGCATGACAAAATAAAATCCTATAAATAGGCGTGTCACTTCGAAACATTGTTTACATGTTTTGAAGTGACATCAGTGCCATCAGCCAAGCTAACATTGGACATGTTAGCTTGGCTGATTGAACATGTTAGCCAAGCTAACATGTTCTAATCCTTAGATGTTCTAATCTAAGAATCAGAACATTTCTAGAAAACTATGGTTAAAGATAGGGTAAGTGATTTCCTTTGGTTAAAATAGCACGGGTCTGCTGGCGGAGACTTGTGCTCCGAGGAACACATTTTCTAGTTTACTTTTCGTCTGTGAAAAAAAAGGCATGTTGATTTCGTCGTGGTTTTAGTCGTCAATAGTAACACTGCATCACGTGACTGATTGACCCCCCCAACCTGCCGCCTCTCTCCCCTTGCAGACAGACGAACGGCGGGAGATCTTACACTTTCACTACACCACCTGGCCCGACTTCGGGGTCCCGGACTCCCCCGCCTCCTTCCTGAACTTCCTGGTGCGGGTCAGAGAGTCGGGGTGTCTGCAGGGGGACCAGGGCCCTGTGGTGGTCCACTGCAGCGCCGGCATCGGGCGCTCCGGGACCTTCTGTCTGGTGGACACCTGCCTCCGGCTGGTCGGTACTGGTCACTACATCTCTCTTTGCTGTCACTTAATAACTCCTTCACCTTTTATCCTGTGTGAAATATGACCTACAGCAATACAATAAGCTTAACCCATTAAGAGCTGGAACGCATCTGTGTTACTTTTTGATTTGAGCTAAAAATCTTATTTCACACTCTGAGCTATTCAAAAATAGCAGATATACAAGCTCGTATAGCTTGTATATCTGCTGTTTTTGAGAAATTGTGAAAATGTGTGCAAATCGTTGAATATATATATTGTTTTAAAGTGAAAAATTTTAACTCAAAGCTTTGCTTCTGGGGGGTCCCTGGAACAACATATTTTGAGATGGGGGTCGGTGGCCAAATTTTGGGGGTCCTTGACATGAAAAAGTTTGAGAAGCACTGACATAGAAACATACGTTTGTTTCAGAATACTGTTGGGATTTAGAAAACATTTGTAGAATCGGCTTCAGGTCAATAAGCTTAAAGCTCCATGATCCTTTTTATTTGTGAATAAATTGGTATTTTGACTAATACTACTACTAGTATATGGTAGACAGTGGTTCTCAAGGACCTCCAAAATGATATGTATTTGGCAGCGGACCCCCATCTCAAACCTATTTTGAGTCATGGACCTCCAGAAGAAGAAATATTTGAGTTAACAATGTTTGCTTGTTTTTTTTTCAAATATTTGCACAAATCTTCACGATTAAAAAAAAATAGCAGATCTACAAGCTCATGGCTTGTACTGTATATTGGCTATTTATGAATAGCCACAGTATAACATATGGTTAAAAGTAGAGTAAGTGATATTTCTGGGCTAAAACAAAAGTTTTTTGTTAAAAGGTTAAAGCTCTATATTGTGATAGTAATCATTGCTATAGAGTGTTTGTTCAGTAACAGTGTTAAATAGCTCTATATTGTGATATTAATCATTGCTATAGAGTGTTTGTTCAGTAACAGTGTTAAATAGCTCTATATTGTGATATTAATCATTGCTATAGAGTGTTTGTTCAGTAACAGTGTTAAATAGCTCTATATTGTGATAGTAATCATTGCTATAGAGTGTTTGTTCAGTAACAGTGTTAAATAGCTCTATATTGTGATATTAATCATTGCTATAGAGTGTTTGTTCAGTAACAGTGTTAAATAGCTCTATATTGTGATAGTACTCGTTGCTATAGAGTGTTTGTTCAGTAACAAGCTTTTTAATAAACAGAAAATACATTTTAAGGTGGGTGGCCAAATTTCTGTCAATCAAGGAGAGAGCACCCATTTATCAGCTTAAAGTGTATAGTGTTCCATTTCCAATGTTGTGTCTCCTCATATCTCTGTGTCATTCACTTGTTGTGATGACACAACAAGTGAATGATGTTCATCCTTTATCCTGTTTGAGTTCTCTCTCCTGATTGGATCAAATTGATACCGACATACACGGTATATGCCTTTTCTGGTTTCTAAAAAGCTAGAGAGAGCCATGGAGACTCCTGTTACTGAACACACTATAGCAATGCGAATATAGAGCTATTTAACACTTATTTTTACAAGAAATAACACTTACCCTACCTTCTAGCTGCAGTTCATAATCCTTTTTTAGTGAATAAAATGTTATGTTGATAACAGGTAGAGTATATTAATACAATATAACTTGGTTGTAGTTGTTGGTCTTTCTGCTCTTCTATTGAGACATTTAGATCCTGTGGTCTGGTATGACACCTACTGGTTGACATGTGGTATTACATGAAAGTCAAAGCCCAATGTATAATGCCTGTCCAAGCAGCCTTTCGTTACGGCTTAATATATACTGTGTTACCTTGCATGAAGAATAGTGAAAATAGGCCATTTTCTTTTCACTGTACAAAAACTGGAGAAAAGCCGACCTACAAGCAGTGGTAGAAAGTAACTAAGTACATATACTTAAGGTACAGTACTTCCTTTTCCTTAGTAGGGAGCGAGCACTTACTTTCCTCCCTTGCAGTCTCTAAGTCGCGATAATGTCCGTATATAATCTCAGACCACACTAGGTCTCCGGGGACCCCCAGGGGGTCCGCGATCTAAACATTATGAACCACGTTAAGTGGCCCCATGTGGTCTGTGTGTTGTTTTCCTACAGTTGCCAGGTTTAGCGAGAGAACAAGCAACCAGGTTTAGCGAGAGAAACGAGCAACCAGGTGTATGAAAACGAGCCCAAAAGAAGCGAGCCCTTTGCCCCGCAGTGTTGAACTCTAGAGGTTGGGGCCGCGTAGCCGCCCAGATCTATAGTATTATACACATGAAACTTCTCTGTGACTGAAAGACATCATGGGGTAAACCATAGAAATAAAGTAAATTCTCTGTGACTGAAAGACATCATGGGGTAAACCATAGAAATAAAGTCAATTCTTGGGTGAACTACTCCTTTAACACATCCACTGCCAGGCCCGTAGTCCTACGGGCCGTTAAATCCAACCGTTAACTGCCGTTCCCGTAGTCCCGTAGTCCTACGGGGCGGGTGTTTTCCCATGTTAAATCGTGCAGGTGCAGATTCCGGATTTTTTTTGCACTTCCGGTCTCGAAGTGGGCGGACCGGAAACGAAATAATACTGTTTCCGGTTTTTCTCCCGCCTCCGTTTCCTGTCTAGCGGTCAACTTTGGACGCCATTATCTCTGGCTTGTTGTTTTTCTCACCGCATCCACCATTTTAGCGTTTTCCTCTCGTTCTCCAGAATGCAGTGTCGGATCGCCGCACGGTTTTCAGCGTTTTGTTCGGTCGGGTCCCGTGTTTGTGTCGAACCAAATGAACGCGGATTTTAAACGGATTTAGCGGGGCCTATGACGGAATCAAAAAAACAAAAAAGGTAAGATTGCTTGGCACTACGATGGACGTTCTGAGATTAGCCGATGGCAGTCAATGTGTTAA
The DNA here is from genome assembly GCF_963454915.1 of Gymnoscopelus microlampas. NCBI lineage: Eukaryota > Metazoa > Chordata > Actinopteri > Myctophiformes > Myctophidae > Gymnoscopelus > Gymnoscopelus microlampas. The sequence goes on along the minus strand of NC_139947.1, from coordinate 53,344,306 downwards.
CGTCCAGCTGTGTGTTGTGGTGTTCAGATGTCCATCCGGGAGGACCCGTCGTCTGTGCGTATCCGTGACGTCCTGCTGGAGATGAGACGCCATCGCATGGGTCTGATCCAGACCGCCGACCAGCTGCGCTTCTCCTACCTGGCCGTCATCGAGGGGGCGCGGCTTATCAACGGAGACCACACCCTGAAGGCAAGTTCAATTTCACCGTGCCCCGCCCCCCTACACGCTCACAAGGCGTCGCATCTTGTGGTTTTTGCAGTGGGTTTTAAGCTCAAGACCAAAAAGAGAAATTTGATGTCTTCACCGTGACCCAAGCTAGTGAAAATAGCAGATCTACAAGCTCACAACGTGTCGCGATGCAACACGTTGTGAGCTTGTAGATCTGCTACTTTCACTACTTCTTAAAAGTTGTGTTTTTTTGTTTAGATCTTTTGATTTATTTGTGAAATTCTTTGTAAAACAAATTTTGAATTTGTTTCAAATGTATGCTATTACACGTTTTTATGAGCTATATCCAACTTTTTGGTCCTCAGAACAAAATGTGTATAGATGCCAAATTCTAGTATGAATGTGTATTTGCATATCGGTCGTTGGCTCGTATCCATAACGCTGTACGTTCTGTTTTGTTCAGGAGGAATGGAAGGAGCTGTCCAACGAGGAGGATCTTCCTCCACAGTTCTCTCCTCCCCCTCCTCCTCCTCCTCCTCGGCCCAGAGACCCTCACAACGGACAGCCTGAGGCTGAGACCACCTCCTTCTTCCCACAACACCACATCCTCCAACACAACGACCATGTCCAGAGTCTCAGGTCAGTATTAAGGCCGTTGCAGACGGGGTGCGATTTTTCGCACGGAAAAAACGGACAATATCATGTTTTAAATGAACACATGGTTCTCTATGACCTCATGCACACCGGCTCACAATTTACCGTGCGGTGATGCCATGCGGCGATGCTTTTTTTCCCTATCAAACCCAGTTCGATTGGTGCGTCTTTTCGCATGCGGTAAAAACTGATTGACTAATCTCACCCTGTCTGCAAAGGCCTTTAGAGTTCTCAAATTCTGCCCGAATCCGATCCAACCCAACGTTTTTGGGCCGAGCCGGGCCCAACATCTATGCTAATTAGTCTGGTTCCGAGAAGAAAAAATAACTTAAGAAAATAAATCTATTACCCCCAAGAAAAGACATTTCTACTGCTCCTAACGGCCTAACGGTAAGGCAGACGGAGATGGCAGTGGTCCAGTGGATGTGTTGGATGCATCTCAAAGTGAACTCTACTCAGGTTCGCCCAACCTTCCTAGCCCGTGTTATTAAAGAGAAACGGGCGACAATGGTCAAAACTCAATCGAAAATCGGCGAACGAAAATTGGCGAAAGTGAGCGTTTTCAAGATGTTTGGTCCGTTATCTCTGGAACACAAGGTCCAATCTGCTCAGTTCAAAGCTTGTTGGATGTGTGACTTTGAGGACATAAAGCACATAATGTCGGGTTTTCGGGCCTAAAAGTACGGTAATTGTTCGGACGGGCCGAGCCTCGGGCCAGCCCAGTAGGGCCCAGTTAGGGCCGAGTTAGGGCCGGGCCTTAATTTTCCGGCCCGTTGAGGACTCTAGTCAGTATCAGCCATTTTCTTTTGACTTAAGACTTTGTTTTGTTTTGGGTGAGTGATATTGTTTTGGTTAAAACAAAAAGGTTTTTGTTAAAAGGTGATAGTAATCATTGCTATAGAGTGTTTGTTCACTAACAGGAGTCTTCCTGTGTCTCCAGCTCTTTAATAAACAGAAAATACATTTTCAAGTACTTTAGGTGACAACATTGCAGCCAATCAGGAGAGAGTACCCAACCATTTATCAGCTTAATGTTTGTGTAGTGTTTGTCTGCTCGTTTATTTGTGTCATCACTTCCAATGTCACTTGTTTAATCTGTATCCTGTCTGAGTTCTCTATCCTGATTGGATAAAAATGCTTGAAAATTAGTTTTCTGTTTAAAGATATTTTTTATATTTTTTGTTTAAAGGATCTTTCTGCCTTTTATTTATAGTTTATACTTTATAGTGGAGATGAACAGGAAACGGGGAGAGAAAGATGGAGAGGGAGCCTGCACTGTCAGGCTACATTAGAGCCTAAGTGTCTGGACCGCTAGGCCAGTAGTCGGGGCCAGATCTGCTACTTTTGATGCCTTTGTGTGACTCTGTAGTATGACCAAGTAGGACGTTAATTTACCAAAAAACACAAAAGGTTAAAATATGAAGATAAGAGGTTTCTGCCCGACAACAACGATATGGTTCAGTTCCTCATACATGTGTGTATCTATCATATGGTACAGTTATTCATATAATGAATATCATGTGTATCTATCATATGGTAGAGTTATTCATATAATGAGTATTTGTGTATCTATCATTGTTACAGTTCCTCACCGCCTCAGCCGGAGCTGCGAAGGAGGACTGTCGCCGAAACCCCGCCTCCTCCCGCCGAAGAAGCCCCGCCTCCCGCCACGAAACCCCCAATCCCTGCCGAAGCCCCTCCCCCTCCCGCCGAGCCGACCTCCTCCTCCTCCTCCGATCAGCGTGAATGTCCGGCGGTCCGAGAAGAAGAACAGACCTCCAAACCCTCCAAACCGCAGCCCACGACGACGCACGACACAGAAAAACAACAACCAGAGTCCTGGAGCCCCCTGCTGGCCAACGTGTGCGTGGGCACGGCGCTGGCCTTCGGCGCCTACGTCTGCTACCGAGTCTGTTTCCACTGATGTGGGTGTGTCTTCTTCTTCTTCACACAGAGCCACGCCCACCCAGCCCGGCTCCTCCTCTCCTCTCCGCTTCCACTACTACCGGGGTCTTTTATACTGCAGCGCCCCCCAGTGGATTGTTGTTTGGACTTTGAGCGGATCTCCTTTTTTTTTTTTTTTTTTTTTTTTTTTAACCACTTGAACCCTAATAGCGTCTCTATTTGGAAGAGAAAATACCGCATTCCAGGGGGCGGCCATTTTGTTTACCCTGGCCCTGGTTCCACAGATGGAAAGCCCATCCGTTTATACAACTTGTAACTTTGCCTTTTTGTTTTGCGGTTTTCAAATATGTTTTTGACACAGAATCAGATGTTTTATGGTGCTGGATGGCTTGGTTCCAGGCTTAACCCTTTAAGCCCTGAAGAAGCATCTGTGTCACTTTTTGATTTGAGCTAAAAAAGCATTTTTTTAGCTAAAAAAAAAGCATTTTTACTCTTTGGCTATTCAAAAATAGCAGATATACAAGCTCATAGCGCGGCACCGAGTGCCGCGCTATGAGCTTGTAGATCTGCTATTTTGGAAAAATCGTTATTTTTTTTTGCAAATCTTGAGATTTGAGTTAGAAAAGCGAACATTTGTAACTCAAATCTTTGCTTCTGGGGCATTCAACAGTTTTTTGAAAAAACTTATGTCGCCATAATATCAGTGGTTCTTTTTTCCATGTCACGGACCCCCAAAATGACGTGTATTTGGCCACGGACCCCCATCTAAAAATATATGTTCCAGGGACCCTCAAAAGCAAAGATTCAAGTAAAACATTTTCGCTTTAAAACACTATATATATTAAAAGATTTGCACACATTTTCACGATTTTTCAAAAATAGCAGATCTACAAGCTCATAGCGCGGCACTCGGTGCCGCGCTATGAGCTTGTAGATCTACTATTTTTGAATAGCCCAAAGTGTAAAATAATGCTTTTTAGCTCAAATCAAAAAGTGACCCAGATGCTTCTTTAGGGCTTAAATGGTTAAAATAATTCATATGAAACATTTCGTAAATCTCTTATGGGCTGAATGAATGGGCTTTCTATCTGTGGAACCCGAGCCTGTAAACAAAATGTCCGCCACTGCTATGCTCCATACATACATACATAGCCCCGTGATCTACAAGCTCACATCACAACACATCTTGTGAGCTTGTAGATGCTATTTTCGACAGGGAAATACTAGAGTATCTAGTACAGAGCCCTGGGGGACCCCGTGTTTAAGTGGTTAATTTCTGCGGGTCGTCGGCGCGTCCCGCTGGAGATAGACTCCTCCTCTTCTCCTCCTCGCCACCACCTCGTCTTAAACCCCGCTCCTTCAAAACTGTCACTTTTGGATGCTCAGGACGTCACTTTTTTCAGGTGTCACTCACACCCACACCCCGCCCCCAAAGGCACACGCGTGTGCGTGTGCGCGGGCCCCGGAAAAAAAAAGAACAGTCAGTGTGTTGTCGACCTGTGAAGCCTGCGCTGTAACGTGCACTGTAACGTGCGCTGTAACGTGCACTGTGACGTGCGCTGTAACGTGCACTGTGACGTGCGCTGTAACGTGCACTGTGACGTGCACTGTGACATGCGCTGTAACGTGCGCTGTGACGTGCACTGTAACGTGCGCTGTAACGTGCACTGTGACGTGCACTGTAACGTGCGTACGCCTCTATTCACGTACCAAATGAAAAACGCAGAAGTGTTCTTCCATTTCACTAGAACCCCCCCCCCCCCCCCCCGTTACAGTCTAAAAAGCAGTGGTTCTCAAACTGTTTCATGTCATAGGGAGGGACCCCCACATTCACATGTATTTGGCTGTGAATGTTTCTTTGAGCCAGGGACCCCTCAGAAGAGAGAGATTTTTCTCAATTATTTTCAAGATGAAGAAATAAATAAATCAAAACGTCTAGAATATGAATAAAATGGTTCAAATGATTATGATGCTGTGTCAACCACTTTTGCTGGGGGACCCCCAGGACCCCCCCCCCAAGGGGGTCCCCAAACCCCACTTTGAGAACCACTGGTCTATTAGAGGCTGGACTGTGACAAACGCATACTAACACATGTAGGGCTGTGGGTCATATGGACAAAAAATATATAACGACAACAATAATAATACGATAATAACATCATATTTGTGACTTAAATACCTCAAAGTTGACATTGTGACGATAAGGTGGTGATGTGGGGGCGAAACCGTGTTCTTATAAACAGGGCTTTTACGTGATTTAAAACCAGGAAGAGAGACGACACTGAGCTCATATGTCACCATATTACCACCTCTAGTACCGCATCGTGATGGATGGATTATGATAATTTGGATATCATCGCTGTCGGGCGCGGAAAGCTTGTATGTCCTAAATCGGGGGTCTTCAACAGGGGGTCCGGGACCCCTAGGGGGTCCTCAGAGTTACTACAGGGGGGTCCGCTAAATCTTTGTGTGATAGGTTTTTTTTTTTTTTACCTTAAACCACTTGAACCCTAGCATCCCTTTTCTGAGGAGAACTTATGCCAAAAAAATAGCAGATCTACAAGCTCACAACGCCTCGCGCTGCGAGGCGTTGTGAGCTTGTAGATCGGCTATTTTTTGGCAAAGAGGTTTAGGTGTAGAGGGGGAAAAAAGCAGAGCACGTAAACAGAAAAAGTTGAATCTGAAACACAATTTTATACAATATAGAGGAGGGGGTCCCGTTACTTTCCAGTAAAAAATAGCAGATCTACAAGCTCATAGCGCGGCACCGAGTGCCCCGCTATGAGCTTGTAGATCTGCTATTTTTGAATAGCCCAAAGAAATGTTCAAAATGACACAGATTACGTTCCTGTAAATTCAGGAAATGGAAATAAAGAACCTTGTTGTTCCTAGAGATTGAATGTAGTTGTTTTATTTCATCACAAACGCTTTATTAATACTTTTCATTAGTTCTATATTTATAAAATCCAAATGCAGGGAACACATCTGTGTCATTTTTAGATGTCTTTGGCTGTTAAAAAATTAGCAGATCTACAAGCTCGGTGCCAGCGCTACAAGCTTGTAGATCTGCAATTATCTTTGGGGGGAAACAATGTGCATATTGAATATATGTTTCTTTAAAGCGAACATTTGTAACTCAAATCTTTGCCTCTGGGGGATTCATTCTACAAATGTCTTCTAAATCCTAACCGTTAAAAACCCAACTTTTTGGTTGCTGTTGCTATAATAATATAATATCAGTGGGTTTCAAACTTTTGTCATGGCAAGGACTCCCAAAATTATATGTATTTGTCCGCGGACCCCCCCATCTCAAAATATGATGTTCCAGGGACCCCCCATCTCAAAATATGTTGTTCCAGGGACCCCCCAGAAGCAAAGATTTTAGTTAAAAATGTATATATGTGTTCAAAGATTTGCACACATTTTCAAGATTTTTTTTTTTTTAAATAGCAGATCTACAAGCTCATGGCACGGCACTCGGTGCCGCGCCATGAGCTTGTAGATCTGCTATTTTTGAATAGCCAACGAAATCATAAAATGACACAGATGTGTTCCTGGATTGAATGTGTTAAACCAACTTCACTTTGACTTTCAAAAAAAAAATCAAAAATAGCAAGTCGTAGGACATTTAATTTACGGGTGGAAAAAAACCTGTTCAAATATGTTTTTTTTTCTGCCCGACAACAACGATATGTTGCCCCAGCCCTGAGAGAGAGATACCAAATGATTTAGTTGTACAGATATACGTTAAGCTGGAGCGAAAACACGGAAACTGGAGGGGGGGGGGGGGGGGCGTGGATCTGGGATGCATGCAGAGGAATCCAACATTGAGGAACCAGGGTATGGGGGGTTCCATCACTTTTTTTTTTGGAACCGTTATCCAGAACCAGGTTTTTTTTATGGACACTGTCAGAGCTGGTTATGACGGACTTCATGTCTGATACAAGGGCGCCGATACTGCGGGTGCCTCGGGGCTAAAGCACCCACAGGCCAAATGATGAGCACCCAGTGGGCGAGGAGGGCGTGCGTGCAGCCGCGCGCTCCTACCCGCAGCGTGCAGCCGCGCGCTCCTACTCCCAGCGCGCAGCCGCACGCTCGTACTCGCAGCGCGCTCCCATTTGTTTGTGTTTTGCCGGCTCCAGGCTTTGTCTTCACCTAGCAGGTAATTAAACCCAATTAAAGTTACAAAACCCCCCCCCCCAAAAAAGTAAAATATCCGCCCAGAATGCGTGGGCGCGCACGGGGCACTCACGCACGCACACACGCGCGTGTGCCAGGTAGCGCACCCAATAGATCCAACAAATATCGGCGCCCCTGGTCTGGTGTGTGGAGTGTACAAATGGAACCAAATGGACCTGTAAGGGTCCATTTGGTTCCATGTGTACACTCAGAGTTACAGACCTGTAAGGGTCCATTCATTGGAACCCCATCGGACCCTTCACACTGTCTGAGTGTGTAGGAGGGAGTGTGTAGGCGTGTGCACGCTCAGGCGTGCACGTGAGAAACCCCTGTGAGCGGTTCTGGTTCCTTAATTTGTTGGGAGTTTGTTTTTTTCTACTGATGCTTGAGTTGGATCTGCTTTAGTGAGACGTATCAACACTTTACCATCACAATGTGACATGTGTTCTGGTGCCTCCTGTCTGTATGTACAGTCTGTTAGAGGACAAGGCAGTGGTGCTCTAAACCTTTTCATGCCAAGGACCCCCCAAACCTTTTCATGTCAAGGACCCCCCCAAACCTTTTCATGTCAAGGACCCCTCCCAAATTCATATTTGGCTGTGGACCCCCATCTCAGAAATATGTTGTGTATTTGTTGACTTCCAGAAGCAAAGATTTGAGTTGAAAATGTTAGCTTAAAAAAAACAAAAAAAAACATTACATATTCAAAGACTTCTTCTAAATATTCGTGAATATATTAGCTGATTTTGCTGGGGGACCCCCTGGGTGCCACCCCAGGGACCCCCGGACTCCTCTTTGAGAACCGATGACATAATAAGGGTCCGTGTCCACATGAAGAGGCATGTGAGAAGAACCTGTGATTTTACAACCATGAGAAGTCCTTGTTTACGTTGTTTCAGCCACGCCAGTGGTTCTCCAACCTTTTCATGTCAAGGAGCCCCGAATTGATATGTATTTGGCCCGCAGACCCCCACCTGAAAATATGTTGTGCCAGCCAGGGGACCCCCAGAAACAAAGATATGTGTAAAAAGAAAATGTAGCCTTTAAAAGAAATTACTTTGGATATCATCATATTTTTGACTGAAATACCTCAAAGTTGCGTTTCTGTGTGTGTGGACACAAACCCCTCAGAGTCACACCGTCTGTCTGTAGCCACAGGTTTGAGTCTGTCTGGAGCCACAGGTTTGAGTCTGTGTGTAGCCACAGGTTTGAGTCTGTGTGTAGCCACAGGTTTGAGTCTGTCTGTAGCCACAGGTTTGAGTCTGTCTGTAGCCACAGGTTTGAGTCTGTCTGTAGCCACAGGTTTGAGTCTGTCTGTAGCCACAGTTTTGAGTCTGTCTGTAGCCACAGGTTTGAGTCTGTCTGGAGCCACAGGTTTGAGTCTGTCTGTAGCCACAGGTTTGAGTCTGTCTGTAGCCACAGGTTTGAGTCTGTCTGTAGCCACAGGTTTGAGTCTTCAAGCTGTTCTGTTTGACATGTTTTTTCCGGGACTTGTCAGAATGTAGTTCTGACAAGTCTCGGAAAAGACGCGCTGTGATTGGCCAGTTCGCAGGAAGCGTGCCCCCCCCCTCTAATATGGCGGCCGCGATACAGACGGCCCAGAGTGGGAGGAGGTCGTCTACCTTTTATATGTCTATGGAGCTTACTGGGGGGGGGGGGGGGGGGGCGTGTGAATTATCATGTTGCGTCATCACTTCCTGTTGTGAGTCATTCAACGCTTTGAGTTGAGTTGATGTCAGTCACAAGCTGACAGAAAAGAGGGGATAAAGGGTCTACTTACCCTACAACAGAGGTCTTCAACAGGGGGTCAGGCACGCCTAGGGGGTCCTCGGAGTTACTACAGGGGGTCCACCAAATCCTTGTGTGGTGGTGACAACATTACCTGAAAATAGCAGATCTACAAGCTCACAACGCCTCGCAGCGTGAGGCGTTGTGAGCTTGTAGATCAGCTATTCAGGGATCAGGGAAAAGAGCAGACCAAGTACAGAGCCAATGGTCAAGTTGACTAAATATTGAGGGTTTAAAAGTTAACTGTCTGACAACAATACACATTAGCACGAATCCAGCTATCTATGAAATCTATGAAAAAGTTTAATCTGCGACCCAATATATACAATATGTAGAGGGGGTCCCTCCTTCATCTCTCTCTCAGCTAGGGGGTTCTTGCCCTAAAAATACAAGAGACCAGAGATACAAATGCCATTCAATGGGGGTCCGTAGCCCTAATGCATGTCAAACTGGGGGTCCTTGAAATGTAAAATGGTTGAGAATCACTGCTAGAGAGCCGTAAAAATATTCTGTTATGGCGTATCTTTTCAAATGGGGGTCCGCCGGCTAATATGTGTCAAGTTGGGGGTCCTTGACATGAAAACGTTTGAGAACCACTGGTGTTCAGTTTACCTTCATGACTCTGAATGATTGACAGGACTTATAGAATGATTGACAGGACTTATAGAATGATTGACAGGACGTATAGAATGATTGACAGGACTTATAGAATGATTGACAGGACTTATAGAATGATTGACAGGACTCATAGAATGATTGACAGGACTTATAGAATGATTGACAGGACTTATAGAATGATTGACAGGACATATAGGATGATTGACAGGACTCATAGAATGATTGACAGGACTCATAGAATGATTGACAGGACTTATAGAATGATTGACAGGACTTATAGAATGTATACATAATGTCTCACAGACACACATATATTTTTTCACATCAGGTTTTTTTCCGTTTCTTTTCCCCGCTTCGCAGTGCCCCCTACAGGCAGCCATGATGCGTTGCTTCAGGTTTTTCTATACTGAGCTTGTGGAAAGAAAAAAAAACATGTATTTTTTATTTTCATCAGTCATTGTTTTCCTTTTTTTTAAATAAAAAGAAAAGTCTACTGCAGATTTTGTTCTGTGTTTTTTTTTGTATCTTTATCCTCAATCTGTGATAATAAAATGCCATGTTTCTCGGCAAATATCGCATCAGTGACACGGTCCTGCAGATTCCTCCTCTACAACATCAGGAGGATTCGCCCCTTCCTCACTGAGAAGGCAGCCCAGGTGCTCATCCAGGCTCTTGTCATCTCCTGCCTGGACTACTGCAACTCCCTCCTGGCTGGTGCTCCGGCATCTGCCATCAGACCTCTGGAGCTTGTTCAGAAAGCTGCGGCTCGTCTGGTGTTCAACCGCCCCAAGTTCTCCCACACAACCATCCTTCTCCGCTCTCTACACTGGCTCCCCGTAGCGGCTCACATCCAGTTTAAAACCCTGGTGCTAGCCTATAGGGCAGTGAAAGGAACAGCTCCTTCTTACCTCCGGGCTATGGTCAATGCTTACACCCCTCTGCCCGACCACTTCGGTCTGCCGCCTCGGGGCGACTGATTGCCTCGTCACTCAAGGGTCCTTCTGGCCGATCCACACGGTCACAACTTTTTTTCTGTTCTGGCCCCACAGTGGTGGAATGAACTTCCCACTGATGTCATGACAGCAGAGTCACTGCCCATCTTTCGCTGCAGGCTGAAAACCCACCTCTTCAGGAAACACTACCCTTCCTCTTTGTCTGGCTTACTTGTTGTTAACTAGTTGTACGAATTGTTGTATTGTTTTATTGGATCTCGTTTGTTGATACACATATTTGTTTTAGCTCCTGCTCATTTGATTTTGCTATTTTGTCTCATCTGTTTAAGAAAGGAGGTAGCTGATATATTGCACTTTTACCTTAGCGCTAGGTATAATCTTAGTTGCTTGTCTAATTTGCTAGACAAGCTAAGTTGCTTGTCTGAGCAGAAAATGCACTTAAGACTTCTGGTGATTAGTAGTTTTCGTTCCCTACCGATGTTGAATGCACTTATTGTAAGTCGATTTGGATAAAAGTGTCTGCTAAATGACTGTAATGTAATGTAATAATGTCACAAGAATGTTTTAATCTCTTAGCCTGTGGGTTGTCAACAGGGGGTCCGGGACCCCTAGGGGGTCCGCAGAGCTACTACAGGGGGGGGTGGTCAAATCTTTGTGTGATAAGAACTGGTCAAACATTGGCCAAGTTGTCAAATAATATAAGAGGCAAACATTTTGAAAATATTTGCACAATATTTATCTGTGGAACCGAGTCAAACTAAATGTAATACCTTAACTATAATTCCAAGTGCTTGTCAGGGTGGAGGGTCCCCGGTGCAAATATGATTATTTAGGGCCTAAATAATCTTGAACTGGGGACCTTGTAGATTCTGAAAGTGGTTCCAGGGGGTCCCCATAAAAATCAGTTAATACACCATCAAGTTTAACCCCTTCAGCCCTATTCGATCGGCTCACCGCCCCAAGATGATGTGACGGATTGTGAGCTTGTAGATCTGCTATTTTCAAAACAAACAAACAATCTTGGGAGATTTTTTTTTTTACATATTGTAATATTTTTTAACACAAATCTTGTATGGGGTTTCCCTGGCTTTTGTAATTGGGGGTCCTTGACATGAAAATGCCCATTCGCAATGTGGGAACGGGCAGCTTCTTGTGTCAAATTAATCTTCAACAAACAACATTGTGTATGTAACCAGGGCCCTTCCGGGCACTTAGGCCCAGAAACAGAATCCCAGACTACGCCACCCTGGGAGTTTCACCCACATAAATTCATAGTTCAAAATGAAAAAGGAGAGAGGAGCAGAGACATGTTTCCAGTACAAAAAAAGATAATATTTATTTTATTTAGACTCAGGGCAGGCACTTAATACTTCAAACACTTAGATCATCAGGATCACAAGGTTCTTGTGAATCACCTGGAGTCATGGGTGGGTCTTGGGGGCACTGCCCTCTAGGTGGCACTGCACTGCCCAGATCATTAACGAGTTTTAAATCCCTCTTAAAAACACAGAATGGCCTTTTTAACTCCTTGAGATAAATCGTGTTTGTTATTGCTCTGTTTTTCTATTGTAAACTTAATATATTACTGTTATTGCATTGTTGTTGTTTGATTGTTCAAGCACTTTGTAACATTGTTTAAAAAAGTGCTATAAATAACGTTTTATTATTATTATTATTATTATTATTATCAGATTAGAAATATAGTTCTTAATTACAAAACTATTTAAAATGGAATGACTACTAAATGTATCAGCAACAACAAGGTTAAATGTCATTAGTCACTAGTTCCATCATAAGGCAAACACAGCTGATACTCTGATGGTGATTCCCTTCTAATCAGCCTGGTGTCTCAGCTGTCATGAATATGTGTGATTAGGGGCGACGACACGACGCTGAATTCACGATTAGATTTAGATCTGCTGTTTTCAGAAGACATTTACATTTGAAAACTTGTGAAATGGGTCATTCTGCATAATGAGTACTTTCTACTACATTTGGTACTGTAAGTACATTTTGATACCAATACTTTTGTACTTTTACTTTACTTTTTAAGTAAACTTTGAATTCCGGACTTTTACTTGTAGGCCTACAGAGTATTTCTAACATTGCAGTATTGATACTTTTACTTAAGTAAAACATTTTAGTACTTTTTCCACCACTCCATTGGTGTGGTGCATTGGTTCTCAAAGTGGGGTCCGGGGACCCACAGGGGTACTGGAGGGGGTTCCAGGGGGTCCCCAGCTAAATGATGGATAGGAACCAAATGGACCCTATAGACTCCGGGCAAAAGGCGTGGCCAAGCTTAGGCTGAAGTAGTTACGGTGGCCATATTAAGGGAGCTCCATAACAACAGCTAGTATCAACAACATTGACAGTTACCCACGAGTCACGACGTGTCCTGAACTACAGCGAATTTATTGGTAAAGGACAGAAGATGGACCTGGCAATGCGTGACAGAGAGTTACCATACAGAGAGAAGCTGAATGCAGACGCAAAGGCACGCTACCTGCGATCAGTGTTGCCATATTTTGCGAGAGAAATAAGCAACCAGGTCTATGAAAACAAGCCCAAAAGAAGTGGCTTAGATACATCGACTACTTGAAAATAGCCGATCTACAAGCTCACGTGAGCTTGTACATAGGTTATTAAAAAAAACTCTTGCAATAAAATAAAGAACATTTGGAATATTTTTTAAAACATTCTAACAACACAAATGCTCCCTGGCACAAAACATTTTCATGAAAAGATTTGAGAACCACTGGTTTAATTTTTTTTGTTTTTAAAAAAAAGCCTAAATAAGCAAGCACCTAAATAAGCCTAAATAAGCAAGTACACTTTATAAATAAGCCATACAAAACTACTAATTTTACAAGCAACTTCACATAAAAAGAAGCCCAAAGTCGCTTATAATAAGCCGACATGGCAACGCTGATGCTGATCCTAACCTCGCCTCCAACAGATGTTTATATGTTTGATTGTGTGCTGTCATGCTCGTTTGAGCTTATATGTGTTTGGGAATGTTGTTGAAGGTTATGTTATTTCGTCAGCTGACACCCAAGCCATACTACATTTATTTGATATCTCCGACGTCTGAACACTTGCTGACAGACAGACAGCTGTTTACTCAGCCACCGTGACCGTGAGCCACCCACGTTAGACCCACGTTAGACTACGTTTCTCAGACTGGACACATAGAGAAACACAATTTAGCTGTTAGCTCAATCTCATTGTATGTAAGATACCCATTTGTATTTAAGATACCCATGCCAAGCCGTTTCTTTGATATCTCCGACATCTGATCTCCAACAGCTTTTCCTCCAGGTTGGAAATGTGTGCAATTTAACTTTTTTAATTTAACGTCTGAAACCTTGGCATTGCATCCGATAATGCAGCACTGTCGTACCATTGCTAAATTAGAGCAACAGACAAGTTAGAGATAGATAATAATGTACACCGTCTACTTGCTGGACAACAAACACAGGACTACAGACTACACTACACTACTCTACACTTGTGGCAGCTGTCAATCTACTCCCTCAAGATGGCGGCGGAAGTGGCACGATTTAAGGGCGTGGCGACCATGTTACGTCGCTATGCCCGGAGTCTATATGGGTCTGTAACTCTGAGACTGTACAAATAACGGGTCCATTTGCTTCCATTTGTACACTCTCAGAGTTAAATTAGCATTGATTTTACAATATAAGTTGGGGTCCCAGAGATAGAAATGCCATTAAATGGGGGTCCGTAGCCTAATGCATGTCAAACTGGGGGTCCTTGAAATTAAAATGGTTGAGAATCATTGCTAGAGCCGTAAAAATCTTCTCTTATGAGGGTCCCTGGCATATCTTTTCAAATGGGGGTCCGCGGGCTAATAAGTGTCAATTTGGGGGTCCCTGGCATGAAAAAGTTTGAGAACCACCGGTGTGGTGAACGGACAGGCGCGTCTAAGTTGACTTTTTGTATTTGTACAATTCTTCACCACCAGATGGCAGTATGTCCTATCTGAACATGTTGATGCCAGAACATTGAGCACATAATGCACGTATTACACGTTTAAAAGATCATTAACTGTTGAATTATTATTACATTTTATTGCTCGACTATTTAATATTTTGTTAAAAACCTGTGTGTGCACTGATTCTGACATTACTTTCAATGTGTGTGTGTGTGTGTGTGTGTGGGGGGGGGGGGGGGGGTTATTGAACCATAAATATAACTTCTTAGTTTTCATGGTGTAATAAATGTGTGCTTGTGCGTGCGTGCGTGCGTGCGTGCGTGTGTGTGTGTGTGTGTGTGCGCGCGCGTGTTGAGCAACCCCCCCAGTCCCCTGTTGTGTTGTTGTTGTGTAATGTTCTTGTGGTTTAACACATTGAAACAGAACATAGTTTGGTGTGAGTCACACACGTCAGTCCTTCGACACACACACACACACACACACACACACACACACACACACACACACACACACACACACACATTACACACCACCACCGACGTCACGAAGCCCTACCTGTCAAAACCTAAGCCCCGCCCACTCTTGAGGTTTGGACACACCGCCTATAAAGTGCAGTCAGTGTGAGTGTCAACAGTCAGTCAGTCTGTCTGCACTTTATACTGCTTTAAGAAAGTTACCCTGTAGCCTATTGAACACACACACACACACACGCACACACACGCACATACACACAGACACACGCACATAGAGCTGTGTCACTATTTATCAGTGTGTTTTTAAAGCTATACAAACACCAGGCTCTCACATACATCCAGAAGAAGCAGAGCCTATAGCAAAGATATCCGACCCGTCCCGCCGCAGCAGCAGCAGAAACAGGATTCCTATGGAAGTGGCCGCGGGGTCGACGACGACGGGGCTGCTGTACGACCACAGAGGCACCGTGATCAGCCCCTCTTACAGGCGGCTGAGCGACTCCATGACGGAGCTGCTGAGCATCGACGACCAGAAGACGGTGGATTTCTGCGCGGTGTACCTGGACCCTTCAACAGGAGGAGGACGAGGAGGAGGAGGAGGAGAACCCCCCTCCCTCTCCTCTTCACACCAGAACATCTGTCAGCAGCCTCACCAGCCTCTGGCCGCGGCGGAGGCGCACCAGCACCTCCATCAGCACCTCCACCAGAGCCTCCAGAACAACCAGCAGAACCAGCAGTCTTTCGCGGAGTTCCTCCTGGAGAAGAGAGGAGTCACCACCTCCTCCTCCTCCTCCTCTTACCACCACAACTATAAGAGCTACGCATTCATGAATGAGCTGGAGTCCTCTCAGTGCAGCAACAACACGAACTTCAGGCTGGGCTACCCGGAGGCTCTGCAGGAGACACGGGGGGGCTCCGACTCCTCCGTGTTCAGCCCGGAGCTCCTGGAGGAGAGCCGCTACCACCAGAGAGAGAGAGACCAGGAGTCCAGCCAGAGCCAGGAGGAGGAGATCAGAGGGAAGATGGACGGAGGAGGAGGTGGAGGTGGAGGGTTCGACATGCGCTCCTACCTCCACCAGTACCAGTCCGTGTCCGGCAGCCTGGGCAACATCTCCTCCGCCACCTCCGCCTCCTCCACCTGCTCCACCAGCCCCCCCGGGACCCCCGGGCCGCCCGGCTCCTCCTCGGGGACCACCTCGGCCAACAGGTCGCCCTCCTCCTCCTCCCACACTAAGCACCATCACATGTCGTCGGGCAAGAAGAAGCGCCTGGACAAGGACAGCGACGAGTACAAGGTGCGGCGCGAGAGGAACAACCTGGCGGTGCGGAAGAGCCGCGATAAAGCCAAGGTGAGGAACATGGAGACCCAGCACAAGGTTCTGGAGCTGGCGGCCGAGAACGACCGGCTGGTGAAGCGCGTCGAGCAGCTGAGCAGAGAGCTGACCACCCTGAGGAACTTACTGTCCGCTACCGGGCAGTGTTAAAGGTACTTTTACAACCAGGGGTTTGAACGCGGTTATACGGTTAGTCAACCGCTTCATTAACCGCACCGTGCCGGCGTCGATCAATCGATTCCTCCCCCCCCCCCCCCGGTTAATTGAAACCTTTGATTGACTTGAAAGCTTTGGCTGGAGGGATATTGACCACTTTTTAAAAAGCCCTTTTTATTGATGTCTGTCTGCAGCATTATTATGGGTCAGATACAAAGAAAAAGTGGACAGTAGGCTATCTCATCATCATCATGGACTACACTAAATGTCTTTGCCACCCAGAAAAACATGGCTTATATCTTGTATATCTGCTATTTTTTGGGGGGGGCGAGGAGGATTGAAGTGGACAATGTTTGGGGGGAGAGAATGGTACGATGTGCAGACACAAGCTGCCACTGTCAGTTTACAAGGACACTTTGAAAACGAGTGAAGACTTGATATGTCAGCTTTTTATTGATATGTCGCCTTTTTATCGTAATTTGTATGAATGCAGTATTTCCCTGTGCAGCTTTGACACACATGAGAGTGATTTTCTTTTTCTTTTTTGTACATTTTTTCCTCCTTATCTGGAGCAATGGTCGTGCAAAGGAAGAGTTGCACTGCGGTGAAATGATGCAACTCATTGTAACAGTATTGGCAATGAATGAAATAAGTCTAATTATTTAATATTCCCAAGGTGAAATGTTTTAATTGCATTTGATATTTTATTGAATTAAACAAATTTATACTTTGTATATCATGACATTGACTGGTATTTATTTTCCGTATATTTTTCTGTATCCTTTGGGTGGGAAAGCGTGTCTTTTTGCAGACACAGACAGACAGGACTGGTGCATGTTTAAATGCTAGCCTCAGGTCTACGCCATGCAGGCACATGATCACATATAGACCGCAAGAATATGTTTTCACTTTCTATCTCACATTATTCTGCAAACTATCATCTCAGACCACGCTCTGGGTGATGTGTGGATGCTTTATTCAGCTTTTATGGTTAAAATACCCCCCCCCCCCCCCCCCCCCATGCAGTGTAATAACAACATTAATGCCACAGGGATATGCTTCTACGTGGGGGTGTATTTCATCAGTGCAGACAAAACTAATAGTTCTGCACAAATTATTGATTGTGACTGTGTGTGTGTGTGTGTGTGTGTGTGTGTGTGTGTGTGTGTGTGTGTGTGTGTGAGCACTCAGCAGTCCCTGTGTTTGTTTTACAAATATTGACAATGCCCCCCCATCCTCAGAATAGGACAGCTTATCTATTGGCTTCAATAGCATGACTGAAACGTTTGTCATATATGCTGTCAGTCAGAAAAACCTCCTAACTCCATATTTTAACTGGTTTTATTTTTGTAAATGAATGCCCTACTTGATCATTCTACCCTACAGCATCACACAAAAGTAGCAAAAATAGCCGATCTACAAGCTCATGCTACTTTTGCACATTTGAATGGTGCAAAGTAACAGCTTTGGGACATATGAGGTTTACACATGACAGCATTAATCTGCAAACATCCCAGTAAGTTATTATCTACATTTTGAAGGTACAAGCTTTTTTTTCCTTCTAAACACTGGCTTTGTCTTCTGGTATTCACAGTTCAAAGGCTCTCCACACAAACACAAAGTCATGCTTTTATTATTGCTGATGTTTTCATTTAGTTTTGACCATAATGCTTTGAAACTGACCAGGGGGGGTATTCCACTGTGGTTTGAGACACTTTAATCCAGTTGTAAATGTGCATGCTGAATGGAAGAGACACACAGACACACAGACAGACAGGCAGACGGACAGACAGACAGGCAGACAGACAGACAGACAGACAGACAGACAGACAGGCAGACGGACAGACAGGCAGACAGGCAGACAGACAGACAAACGGACAGGCGGACAGGCGGACAGGCGGACAGGCAGACAGGCAGACAGGCAGACAGGCAGACAGGCAGACAGGCAGACAGGCAGACAGGCAGACAGGCAGACAGGCAGACAGGCAGGCAGACAGGCAGACAGGCAGACAGGCAGACGGACAGACGGACAGACAGACAGACAGACAGACAGACAGACACACACAGACAGACAGGCAGGCGGACAGACAGACAGACAGACAGACAGACAGACAGACAGACAGACAGACAGGCGGCCAGGCAGCACACACATATATATTGTTAGCTTTATCTTTAGCACACTCAGCCCTGTCAGCAAACAGACTGCAGGAGGGTCCACTGGTCCAGGAAGGGGTTCAAGGTTGCAGGGAAATTAATCAGCAACTAAAACGCCACACGCAGCCTGACACACAGACAGGGCCTCTAGGATGATCTGACACACAGACAGGGCCTCTAGGATGATCTGACACACAGACAGGGCCTCTAAGGATGATCTGACACACAGGCAGCGTTGCCAGGTCTGCTTATTATAATTTCCCCCCCAAGATTGTATTTGAAAATAGCCGATCTACAAGCTCACAACGCGTCGCGATGCGACGCGTTGTGAGCTTGTAGATCTGCTATTTTCGAATGCTGATGTATATGTTTAAAGCGCTCATGTGGCCGGGTGGCCCTATAGTCGCTTCTTTTGGGCTTGTTTTCCTAGACCTGGCTGCTTGTTTCTCTCACAGAGTCTGGCATCGCTGCACAGAGGGCCTCTAGTAGCTGGGGGATGACAGCCACTTGAACACTAACTATCCAAGCGAGTGGTGGAAGAAGTACTTAGATTGGATTATAATTATTGATCATTACCTTTTAATATTTTATACTTTTCAAAAATATCCGATCTACAAGCTCACAACGCGTCGCAATGCGAGGTGTTGTGAGCTAGTAGATTTTCAAACTTGTTGGATGATTTGTGTTTAATAATTTGATTGAATTAATAATACTCTAAATCTGCAAAGTAACATGTAACTAAAGCTGTGAAATATATATGTAGTGGAGTAAAAAGTGCAATATTTGCCTCTGATATGCAGTGAAGTAAGTATAAAGTGTCAAGAAATGGAAATACTCAAGTAAAGTCAAAGTACCATGAAATTGTACTTAAGTATAGCACTTGAGTAAATGTACTTGTGTATTGTAAATGTACAAAGAAATGAGAAGCACAATCAGTTCCAGTCAGCAGTGATACAGTATGCAGTCAGTAACATTCACACAATGTGTTGAGGAAAAGTGAATTGAATGAATACGTCTTGGCCACCAGACCCAGATAAAGGAGAACTCTGTTGATAATTAACATGAACTGGGAGTGGAGTGCTTCTATAACCACATGAACTCTAGTGTCCCTATTCTGAGGGCCAACGCTCTGCAAAGATAGCCGATCTACAAGCTGACAACAGCTTGTAGATCGACCATTTTCTACAAAGATACTTATAGTGTAGCAATCAAAAATAGGAATTGAAAAAAAAAAATCCCCAAAAGGTAACACATCCCAAATCTCACAGTCCTCACATTTTCACTTCTTTATTGGCACACACAGTAGTGGAAAAAAGACTCCATTCTTTTACTTAAGGAAAGGTATCAATACTACAATGTAGAAATAGAAATTTACTTGATTAAAAGTACAAAGTTATTGGTATCAAAATGTAGAAAGTACTCATTATGCTGAATGTCCCATTACACAAGTTTTCAAATGGATAAAAATCTTTTGAAAATAGCCGATCTCCAAGCTCACAATGCGTCGCATTGTAGATCTGTTGTAGATCTGCTATTCCTTTTGAAAAATCGTGAAAATGTGTTTGTTGTTGTTTCTTAAATCTTTACTTATGTTGCTATAATATCAGCGGTTCTCAAACTTTCTTCATGTCAAGGACCCCACAAAATGATGTGTATTTGCCTGCGCACTCCCATCTCAAAATATTTTGTTCCAGGGACCCCCCAGAAGCAAAGATTTGAGTTAAAAATGTATATATATTAAAAGATTTGCACAAATTTTCACGATTATTTTCCAAAAATAGCAGATCTACAAGCTCATAGCAGCACCGTCGCACAGAGTGCTATGAGCTTGTATATCTGCTATTTTTGAATAGCCAGAGACATCTAAAATGACACAGATGCGTTCATGGGTTAAGCTATAATCATCATTCAGTCCATTGGGTGTCAGAGTAGTGAGTGTGTATTTCCACTGCATTTCCCTCTGGGCTCAGTTTCTGTAGAATATCACTCCCTCTGATGGGCCACGCCTCTCTCTTAATCCCACAGAATTGAGGTGTGACATGATCTGCTTCAGCATAATGTTTTGCAATCACATGATACATATTTCCTGGACGGTTTTCACTTTTGTGCTCTGATATACTTTGTTTTTAACGGGTGGATTAGTTTGTCCTGTATACGTATGCTAGACCAGTGGTTCTCAAACTTTTTCATGTCAAGGACCCCCAAATTGACACTTATTAGTCCGCGGACCCTCATTTCAAAAGATATGCCAGGGACCCCCATAAGAGAAGATTTATACGGCTTTCTAGCAGTGATTCTCAACCATTTTAATGTCAAGGACCCCCAGTTTGACATGTATTAGGCTACGGACCCCCATTTAATGGCATTTATACCTCTGGGACCCGAATTTATATTATAAAATCAATATTAATTTAACTCTGGGAGTGTATGGAAACAAATGGAACCAAATGGACCCTAACGGGTCCATTTGGTTCCATTTGTACACTCTCAGAGTTACAGACCCATAAGGGTCCATTTGGTTCCATTTGTACACTCTCAGAGTTACAGACCCATAAGGGTCCATTTGGTTCCTATCCATCATTTAGCTGGGGACCCCCTGGAACCGCCTCAAGTACCCCTGGGGGTCCCCGTACCCCACTTTGAGAACCAATGTGCTAGACCACAGGGACATTATTTAGCGTAGCCTATGCTGTGAAAACAGACGGAGGCCAACTAAGGTCAACTATAAGTACAGGTACTATATACTTAAAGTATTTA
Source organism: Gymnoscopelus microlampas (assembly GCF_963454915.1). Lineage (NCBI taxonomy): Eukaryota > Metazoa > Chordata > Actinopteri > Myctophiformes > Myctophidae > Gymnoscopelus > Gymnoscopelus microlampas. The sequence continues at coordinate 53,323,212 of NC_139947.1, read as the reverse complement.
AAGTTTATTTAAAGTACTCATTATGCAGAAGGGTCCATTTCACAATCATATTTGTTGTGTCTCAGCAGCACCGCACACGTTCAGAATCAGAATCAGAGTTATGGTCACATCATCACAGGTTTACAGGTTGGTAAACAAGTGGGCAGTGGTGTAAAGTAACTAAGTACATTTACTCAAGTACTGTACGTAAGTACAGAGAGACAGCAAGGTATCTACATATTTACACATAGCATATTCATCCAAACATCATGTATGCTGCGGCTGGTTTATACTGCTGTTAATAACACAGACATTAATGCAGGAAGAGTTTCAATGTGTTGTACATGAGATTAAGGTGCAGAGTATCAGTGAGTGTCAAATTCAACCACATAGTCCACAAAAGATTACTTATACTGGTCTAATCCACTGGTAGATCCATGAGGAAAGATGTTTACTGGTATAATCCACTGGTAGGTCCATGAGGAAAGATGTTTACTGGTATAATCCACTGGTAGGTCCATGAGGAAAGATGTTTACTGGTATAATCCACTGGTAGGTTCATGAGGAAAGATGTTTACTGGTATAATCCACTGGTAGGTGCATGAGGAAAGATGTTTACTGGTATAATCCACTGGTAGGTTCATGAGGAAAGATGTTTACTGGTATAATCCACTGGTAGGTTCATGAGGAAAGATGTTTACTGGTATAATCCACTGGTAGGTCCATGAGGAAAGACCAGCCTGATGAGGGTCATGCCTTGTTGAACAGTGTGATAGATAGGTAGGTAGATAAATAAACATGTATAGGCCTACATACTGTAGACACACAGACACATTCATGAGAATGATAGGTGTGTATTAATGTACATGCATATCATTGTTATCCAAATGTTTCTCCTTGGAGGCCCGCCCCCTTGTTACATCTGACACAACCTGAAACTGAAACCCCCACATGCACGCACACACACACACACACACACACACACACACACACACACACACACACACACACACACACACACACACACACACACACACACACACACACACACACACACACACACACACACACACACACACACACACACACACACACACACGTAAACACACACACACACACACACACACACACACACACACACACACACACACACACACACACACACACACACACACACACACACACACACACACACACACACACACACACACGTAAACACACTCTCTCTCACACACACACACACACACACACACACACACACACACACTTTGGCGACCCCCCTCCCCGAGGGGACCAGGACCCCATATTGGGAAACACTGCATTGAAAAAAAAGCAGCATAGTAACCAGTGTCGCCAGATTTTGTGAGAGAAATAAGCAACCAGGTCTATAAAAACAAGCCCAAAAGAAGCGACTAGGCCACATGAGCACTATTGGCAACTTGAAAATAGCAGAGCTACAAGCAAGCTCATCCTTGACATGAAAAAAAAATACAACCCACAACTACCAATATTTAGAAGCAACTTTACAGAACAACAAGCCAAAAGATGCTTATAATAAGCGGACATGGCAACACTGCTAGTGACAGGTAATGATGTGGTAATTGGGTTAGAATCTAACCCAATTACCACAACATTATCTGCTGTCTAACCTTTAGATAGCACAGTGGTGAAGTGGGGTCTGGGGACCCCCAGGGGTCCTTGAGGAGGGAGCTCCACCCCCCCCCCCAGTTAAATGATTGATGGTTAGGAACCAAAATGGTTCAAAAAAAGAGTTTAATTAACATTGATTTTACATTGTAGATTATTGGGGTCCCAGAGATGAGACAAAGAGGTATCAAACCAGTGTTGATTTCGTCGACTAAAACTATGACGAAAAATGCTTGTCGACTACCTTTATTCACTGACGAAAACTAAATAAAAACTAAATAAAACTAAGCTTTAATGACTAAAACTAAGACTAAATATATTGACAATTTCGTCAACAAATAAAAACTTGACTAAAATGTTAGTGAGGGAAGTCATTTTATATTTGGTTGCACTCGGGTGTTGCGCTTTGAAAATAGCAGATCTACAAGCTCACAACGTGTCGCGCTGCGACGTGTTGTGAGCTTGTAGATCGGCTATTTTCAGCATGCAACCAAGTGTAAAATCAGCCATTAAGACGCCATCAAGGCACCGACGAAATACATTTTAGTCGACTAAATCAACTGTAGATTTAGTCGACTATAATTTTGTGATATTTAGTCGACTAAAACTAGACAAAAACTAGAACATTTCAGATTACTAAAAATGACTAAAACTAAATGGAATTTTATTCAAAAGACTATGACTAAAACTAAATCAAAATTTGCTGACAAAATCAACACTGAGTATCAAACTGAGGGTCTTTGTAATAAAAAAACATTTGAGAATCACATTTGAGTTAGCAGACAGGTGGTCCGTAGCACAACTCATTAAACGTATGACCACATGCAAATGTGATTATTATGTGACTTGGAAGAAATATACTTTTACTGTCCATTATAAGAGGAATTAAGACATTTTTTTGTTTGGTAAAATGTCATCTATTTGTGTTCTTTGGTTAGAACAGTGGTTTTCAACCTTTTTTGCGTCAAAGGACCCCCAAATTTACATATATTAGCCCAGGGACCCCCATTTGAAAAGATATGCCAGGGACTCAACCATTTTGATTCCTTGGGGGTCCCAATCTACACAGTAGTATCATCATCAGTGTTCATGTAACTCTGAGAGTGTACAAATGGAACCAAATTTGGTTCCATTTGTACACTCTCAGAGTTACCAACATATAAGGGTCAATTTGGTTGCTAATTATTAATTTGGCTGGGGACCCCCTGAAACCCCCTCAAGGACCACTGGTGGTCCCCGGACCACTGGTTGAAAACCACTGGGTTAGAGGATTATGAAAGAGTTGAATAGTGTTTTAGGAAAGGTATTTTCTTTTAAACAGATTTTATAATGCAAGGTTTGGGAAGAAAAAAAAGACAGCATGTTCCGCATGTATGAAAAACTTAATATTTCTATATTGTTCACCTGTGCAATGATTTATATGTTGTGTGTTATAAATCCATGTGGGCTGGGCACGGTTGGTGCATGACGCCAAAAAAAAAGACATCTAATCTAATCTAAACAAATCTAAACCAATATTCAATAATAAAACAGGTTGTGAATAAAACAGGGAGAGAGAAGGGTGTATTTTCTCAGGGCAGACGTGATGAGACATGACGCTGTGTTTACAGTCCTTCTCCGTCTCACTAAAACAACACTCACTGAACCAAAGCTCTGACGACAGACGTTCAAGACGGGGCACATTTACAACATTATGACACGTTATGGCATTATTATATGAAGTACTATAAGACACATTATGGCAGGGGTCTTCAACAGGGGGTCCGGGACCCCTATGCGGGGGTCCTCCAAATCTTTGTGTGATAAGATTTATTTTTCACCTTATAACCACTTGAACTCTATAGCATCCCTTTTCTGAGGAGAACTTTTGCCAAAAATAGCAGATCTACAAGCTCACAACGCCTCGCAGCGCGAGGCGTTGTGAGCTTGTAGATCGGCTATTTTTGGCAAAGAGGTTTTGGTGTAGAGGGAAAAAAGAGCAGACCAAGTAAAAGAAAAAAAGTCTAATCTGAAACACAATTTTATCCAATATAGAGTAGGGGGTCCCTGCTTCATCTCTCTTTCAGCTAGGGGGTCCTTGGCCTGAAAACTTTGAAGACTCCTGCATTATGGTATTTATTATATGAAGCACAAAACACAGTGAGATCACCCTATTTAGACCAGTGGTTCTCTGGCTATTCAAATCTCGTAAAGTTTTCGCGCAAAGTGTTTTGTACTTTATTATTCTTATATTAATGTTATATTATCGTTAAAATCGTAGTGTTTTGCCCATCACTGTGGAGGTTGTGGTTTCGAACCCGTCGCAGTGCATCCGGCTTTTTGGGGCTTCTATAGCTATACGAACACAATGGGCCCGTGTTCAGGGGAGGGAAGCCAGACGGGGAGGAGGGTGATATATTACATTACATTACATTACATTACAGTCATTTAGCAGACGCTTTTATCCAAAGCGACTTACAATAAGTGCATTCAACATAGGTAGGGAACAAAACTACTAATCACCAGAAGTCTGAAGTGCATTTTCTGCAAAAACAAGCAACCAAGAGTATACCTAGTGCTAAGGTAAAAGTGCAATATATCAGCTACCTACTTTCTTAAACAGATGAGACAAAATAGCAAAATAAAATGAGCAGGAGCTAATACAAAAAGCGTATCGACTAAACAAGATCCAATAAAACAATACAACAATAAAACAAGAGTTCGTACAACTTAACAAGTAGGCAAAGGCGAAGAGGATTACAAGAGCATTACAATCACATGAGACTGAAGGCCCTCCAGGCTCTTTGATCCGGTACATTAAGCTCCATATTTAATTTTAGGATCAACTTGTGCACGGACGAAGGCTCTACGTCCTCCCGGTGGAGGCTCCTCACTGGTATGAGTCATTAGGAAACAGCAACACAGACATGTGTGTGAGGAGGATGGGCATAACGACTAAATTGGGGAGAAAAAGGGGGTAAAAAAATGATGAACTACAACAAAAAAAGTTTGTTTTGCCAATTGATTTGCCAATATCCTAACGACCCACCAGTGGGCCCACGAGCCACAGGTTGAGGACCCCTGAACACCATTCCTGTGTCAGAGGAGAGAGAGAGAGAGAGAGAGAGAGAGAGAGAGAGAGAGAGAGAGAGAGAGAGAGAGAGAGAGAGAGAGAGAGAGAGAGAGAGAGAGAGAGAGCCAGAGGAGATAGAGAGACAGAGGAGAGAGAGAGAGAGAGAGAGAGAGAGAGCCAAAGGAGAGAGAGAGAGAGAGAGAGAGAGAGAGAGAGAGAGAGAGAGCCAGAGGAGATAGAGAGACAGAGGAGAGAGAGAGAGAGAGAGAGAGAGAGAGAGAGAGCCAAAGGAGAGAGAGAGAGAGAGAGAGAGAGAGAGAGAGAGAGAGAGAGAGAGAGAGCCAGAGGAGATAGAGAGACAGAGGAGAGAGAGAGAGAGAGAGAGAGAGAGAGAGAGCCAAAGGAGAGAGAGAGAGAGAGAGAGAGAGAGAGAGAGAAAGAGAGAGAGAGAGAGAGAGAGAGAGAGAGAGAGAGAGAGAGAGAGAGAGAGAGAGAGAGAGAGAGCCAGAGGAGAGAGCCAGAGAGAGAGAGAGAGAGAGAGAGAGAGAGAGAGAGAGAGAGAGAGAGAGAGCTACAGTGGATTTCTCAATACTTCCCATGCATGTGAAACAGTGAAATGTTTTATATATTGTGCAACATCCCCCTGGTTTGAGCACATCACTGTTGTTACGCCCTGAACACAATGTTGAACTCATTACACACACACACACACACACACACACACACACACACACACACACACACACACACACACACACACACACACACACACACACACACACACACACACACACACACACACACACACACACACACACACACACACACACACTGTAGTCACTTAGAAAACCATTATATCTCTGCTGTCTGTCGAGCAGAAAACAACTATGTCCAAAGTATTTGTAAAACAACACAATACTGTCTCATCAAAGTTGGTATAGTGACTTTATACACTGTCAGATACCTGACTGTGTCTTTATACACTGTCAGATACCTGAATGTGTCTTTATACACTGTCAGATACCTGAATGTGTCTTTATACACTGTCAGATACCTGAATGTGTCTTTATACACTGTCAGATACCTGAATGTGTCTTTATACACAGTCAGATACCTGAATGTGACTTTATACACTGTCAGATACCTGACTGTGTCTTTATACACTGTCAGATACCTGAATGTGTCTTTATATTGTCAACGGCTCAAGTGGAGGTTTTGGACCATTAATGTGGAGATGTTGTTTTGTCCATCATGGAATAGAATGAAAAGTTGGAGTTAGCTGCTTTGAACGACAGTTTGACAGAGTCAGGAGATTTAGTCATAAGAGCTTTTTATTCTTTTCATTGCTTCAATATTTGTAAAACCCCCCCCCCCCACACACACACACACACACACACACACACACACACACACACACACACACACACACACACACACACACACACACACACACACACACAGAGTAAAGGGTGTCCACTGTCCAGTAGCACTGATTTATTTTCTGCCTGACAGCGACAATATATCGTCTCTATCAGGAAGCCTTATACGACCAAAACCGTTCATTTTGTATTATACTTCTTTTTCTTTTTGTGAAAATAGTGAATATTGATGATCTATGAGCTTATAGATCTGTCATTTTGACTACACTTGTACCACCCTCTTGTGTGACGATCAAAGTCGGGCGTTCATTTACATAAAAAACGTAAAACGGTCAATGATTGATTGATTTAATACTTTATTAGCTGTTTCCAAAAAAAAAGCACAGGAAAGTACTGTTCAATACAAGAATAATATATACATTATGTTGTTGTTGTCTCGCAGAAACCTCTTATCAACATGTTTGAACTTTTTGTGTTTTTGTCTTCGTAAATTAACGCCCTACCTGATTCCCCACGAGATTTTACTTGAAAATAGCCGATCTACAAGCTCACAACGCGTCGCATCGCGACGCGTTGTGAGCTTGTAGATCTGCTATTTTCAAATAGCTGATGTATATGTTAAAGTGCGCATGTGGCCCATATAGTCGCTTCTTTTGGGCTGGTTTTCCTAGACCTGGTTGCTTGTTTCTCTCACATAATCTGGCAACACTGAGCAGATCTACAAGCTCGAAACACAGCACGAAGTGACGCGTTTTGAGCTTGTAGATCTGCTACTTTGGATGCATTTGAATCCTGAAAAGTAACAGTTTTAGACGTATGAGGTTTCCACGAGCAAACAAGTCATCAAGTGAACCATCTCAACTCTGACCTCTCTAATTTAAATGCTGATCTGCAAGTTTGCACCACGTCACATGATCACAACATGATGTGAACTTGTAGATCAGATAAGTAGTGGTGGTGCTCCCAGCAGCACTCCACCAGTAGATTAGATAAAGAAGGTCAGATAACGTGTAGATTAGTTAGATTTAGTAGATTAGAAGTTAATGGCTGCTTAAGTGGATGACAGCAGGACAAAAGTGACATAAGCCTGTATCGTGTGTGTGTGTGTGTGTGTGTGTGTGTGTGTGTGTGTGTGTGTGTGTGTGTGTGTGTGTGTGTTTTTATAAATCTTGTTTCAGTTCTGAAACAGAGGGATTCAAGCATTCTAAACATTCTTTCTTCGATACGGCCTCCTTCCTGCTCTCTCCCCCCACACTCACACACACACACACACACACACACACACACACACACACACACACACACACACACACACACACACACACACACACACACACACACACACACACACACACACACACACACACACACACACACACACACACACACAGGGAACTTCCCACTAAAACAGGACAACCTCTTTTTGGAAGTTTTTAGGCCCAACCCCCCCGCCCGCCCCGTTTTTGCACATTTTTACCGGCAGCCGACAGTGTGTGTCCGTAAAACTGAGCCCGTTGCATCACAACCCCCCCCCACCCAACCACCCATACCCCCCCCCCTCCATAACCCCCCCCAAACTGCCCTCTGGAAGACTCTGCTGATAAAGCAATACAAACAGAGCAATCCCCCTCCATCCTCCTCCTCCTTTCATTGTAATCTGTACTGAGAGAGTTTTATATGAACATTTGTTCCTTATTGTTACTTCTGAATTGTTCTTCTTCTTCCTGCACCATAACATTATGAAGAGTCATAATTAATCATTAACCACTTCAACCCCATATGGGTGACCGGAGTCCGTCAGGGCTCAATACCTGTGTCTTTTCTGTTTTTTTTTCTGTTATTGTGGGGAAAGCTTTCGGCTGAAATTAGCAGATCTACAAGCTCACGACGCTCTGCTATTTTCAGCCAAAGCTTTCCCCACGATACGGATGTTGCGGTTTGAGTGGTTAATAATTAACTAGTTCTGCATTACAATACTTTATGAACCACTTGTTCATATTATTTTGAGGCCATGATGCCATTATTATAGGTAATATATATATTACATCATGACATTATTATAGGTAATATATATATTACATCATGACATTATTATAGGTAATATATATATTACATCATGACATTATTATAGGTAATATATATATTACATCATGACATTATTATAGGTAATATATATATTACATCATGACATTATTATAGGTAATATATATATTACATCATGACATTATTATAGGTAATATATATATTACATCATGACATTATTATAGGTAATATATATATTACATCATGACATTATTATAGGTAATATATATATTACATCATGACATTATTATAGGTAATATATATATTACATCATGACATTATTATAGGTAATATATATTACATCATGACATTATTATAGGTAATATATATTACATCATGACATTATTATAAGATTTAAGATTTTCCTAAATAATTTGGTCAGAGGTTTTTCCAAATGAATTAATGAAAATAGCAGATCTACAAGCTCACCCAGCTTGTGAGCTTGTAAATCAGTAATTGGTTCTCGAAGTGGGGTTCGGGGACCCCCAGGGGTCCTTGGAGGGGCACCAGGGGGTCCCCAGCTAAAGTAGTTAATGCAGCAACACAATCATTTTAACCACTTCATCCATTTATATGTTGGCTATTCAAAAATAGCAGATCTACAAGCTCACAGTGCTGTGAGCTCGTAGATCTGTTCTGAGAATTTTAGAAAAATATCGTTTAAAAGAAAACATAAATCTTCTCTTTAAATCTTCATAAATCTTCTCTTCTGGGGGTCCCTGGCACAAAGCCCTTTCAGATGGGGGTCCCTGGCACAAAGCCCTTTCAGATGGGGGGTCCGGTGCCAAATACATATCAATTTGGGGGTTTCAGGTTTCAGAACCAGAGGCTTAATTAAGTGGCTACTGCATGAGACACATGAAGTGTGATCTCAAACCCATTATAGACTGAGAGGTACATGTGATAAGCCCTTATAACAACATGATGTCTGTCTGTCTGTCTGTCTGTCTGTCTGTCTGTCTGTCTGTCTGTCTGTCTGTCTGTCTGTGGCTGATATTGGGATGGGACGGCAGGAGAGACGTCGTTTATGCAACTAAAAGCCTGCAGATAAAAGCGTCTGGTCCTTATCACCGGCGGTGCAAAGTAACTAAGTACATTTATGTGTGAATACTCCTTCCATCATGGCTTATCACTGTCCCTGATTGTCTCTCCAGGGGGTTCAGTGAGCAGACACGTCCTGGATTGACTTACAATGTGAAGCACTGTGTGTCCCAGAAGATATCTATCTACCTGACTAACCATCTATCTATCTATCTATTAATCTATCTATCTATACATATCTTCTCTTTCCAAGATACTGAGTGTCTTCACCAATAAGTCTGACTGACTGACTGACTGTCTGACTGACTGACTGACTGACTGACTGACTGACTGACTGACTGACTGACTGACTGACTGAGTGCGTCTAAATGCATATGAGACCTGATGATGTCATTAATTGGCTAACAACACCATGCACAGGCCCCTGAGATGACTTGTTAATGTCTTGTTTATATATATATATATATATATATATATATATATATATATATATATATATATATATATATATATATATATATATATATATATATATATATATATATATATATATATATATATATATATATATAAACGCCCTACTTTGCCATACCACAGTGTCAAAGAAAAGTAGCAAAAGTAGCAGATCTACAAGCTGAAGACATACTTGAGCTTGTTGAGCGATTAAAAAGCTCAAGCTCACACTTAAGCGATTAACCACTTAAACCCCAGCAAACGCTTTTCTGGGGGGGTTTTAACCCATTAAAACCGGGAAAGCATCTTAGATTTTTGCATCGGCTATTCAAAAACAGCAGATCTACAAGCTCCATGCAGCTGTGAGCATTTTAGAAAAATCTTGAGAAATGTTGAATAATATTTGAATTACGAACAACTGATTTATAGAAGGCATTTTGTAGAATCGGCCCCAGCAGGTCTTAATGGGTCGATCTGGAGCAAAAACAGAAAAGACACAGTAGTACAGAGCCTGTACTTAGTATGGTTGACTCCTGGTCAACCATACAGGGGTCAAGTGGTTAGAGCCCACAGGAGAACCACATAGCTCACACACCCACACACCCCCCGGAGAGTTGTACCAAAAGCCATGGGAGGATTTGTCTATGTGTGTGAAAAAAAAGAACAAGCGGATATCCGCTTTTACACAGGGTGCAATAACGGGAACCCGAGAGGACGAGCTACCGTAAGCCAAAGTGACCAAGACATGATCTGAACCCAGATTTCAACATCTTCCTCCTAAACTTCTGCTATTTGAACGTTTGGACGTTTGCTGCAGACGCAGAGCCCTGACGCTTGTGGTAACGGCATGGCAACCTGCGGCGGTGTTGTGAAACACCAGGCAGGCCGGGCCCTGGCTAAGCCACCCTTGGCCTTGCAAAAAAGAAAAAGGAGAACTTATATTACCCAGAGAGAGGTTAAAGGTGGTGATGGAAGAAGTACTCACATGTTTTACTTTGGTTAAAATAAGTGTTAAATAATAATAATAGCTCTATATTCTGATTGCTACATAGTGTTTGTTCAGCTCTTTATTAAACAGAAAATGCATTTCTCATTTTCAGTGCTCGCTCCTGATTGGCTTAAAATGTTGTCACCTACCTGAAAATGTATTTATATTGTGTTTACTAAGAGCTGGAGAAACCCCTGTGACCGAACAAACACTCTGTAGCAATGATTACTATCACAATATAGTACTTTAACCTTTTTAACAAAAAAAAAACAAAAAATACCAAAAAATATCACTTACCCTACCTTTAATAAATAAAATGAAAACATCTAATAATGTCCACAAATAAATTAAAACAAATGTTTATAAAGTCGTGAAAATAGCAGATCTACAAGCTCACAAGGCGGCACGAAAGCGACACGTTGTGAGCTTGTAGGTCTGCCATTTTCACTAGTTTGGGTCCCTGGCAAAGGTCTAATTTCTCCTTTGTGTCTTGAGCTAAAAGGTTTGACTTCTTCTTCCTTTAGAAACAAAGATGGTTTGTTGGCAAATGAACCACACAGTCAGATAAGAAGTCACTTCCTGTGTGAGCAGACGGACAGATAGACAGATAGATAGACAGACAGATAGATAGATAGAAGATGTTCTGTGAGCAGGTCCACAAAGATAAAGTAAAAATACACAAGCTGTTGTTACTTTTGCTACTTTAAGTATATTTTGGTGCCAATACTTTTGTACGTTTGTACTCAAGTAACATTTTGAACACAGGCCTTTTACTTGTAACAGAGTATTTTTTATATTCTGGTATTGGTGCTTTTTAGAGGAGTAACGATATAGTAACTGCATCGGAAAATCGTTTTGAATTTTCAACGATCTACTATATCGATATGCAAACAGCAAAATATCGTATCGTTTGACTTTGTATCGTATCGAATCGTTTTGCAATGCAAATAATCACAATTTTATCAATACTAAGTACTTTTAAGAAGAAAAAAGAAAAAGAGGGGTTTATATCCAGTATCCAGGTATTTATTTTTCTCACTGAATTTTTGGGTAAATAAATAGTTACTATATCGATTTTAAATCATTGAATCGAATCGTATCGTTCTAAATTAACCTGTCCTGTATCGTTCATGTATCGTATCGACTAAATCCCTGAATCGAAGCGTATCATATTGTTCTATATTAACCTGTATCGTTCATGTATCGTATCGACGCCCAAGTATCGTGATACGTATCGAATCGTTGTTAAAACGTATCGTTACACCCTAGTGCTTTTCTAAGTAAAATATGTGTCCTTTCTTCCACCACTAGCCTCTCTCTCACACCAATGCCAGGGTGCCAGTGATCGCCCTCCCCTGTGCCAACATGTTGGCACCCTGGGCCTAAAGGTTGCCCAACCCCCTGATGTAGAGCATGTTGTATGAATCAGGGAACAATCCCAACGGCGGCTGAGTTTCGATGAGCGACGGCCCTGTTCCTCAAAGGACACAAAGGCCCACCGCTCAAACATTCCTAGATGACCAGAATAGCTGAGGGTTCTTTGGTTCAGTTCTACATCCTGTTCTGTTTTCACTGCAAGAGGATGAAGCTCCACACCTGAAACATGAACTCTGAACTCTGTTAAATAAGTAGTAGAGTTCTCAAACTGATATGTATATTTGGACACATTTCGGAAATGTAAAAAAAAAATAGCAGATCTACAGGCTGCACGAAGTGACGCGCTGTGAGCTTGTAGATCTGCTCTTTTTAACTAGCCTAACGTATAAATGGATAAAGTGATTAAATAAAAGAACCTTGTCCAGGTGTGTGTGTGTGTGTGTGTGTGTGCGCGTGCGTGCGTGCGTGCGTGTCAGAGAGAATGTTGGTGAAAAGGAAAGGAAAAATAAGCAATTGGATTCAGCCTTCCTTTTATGATCAAAATAAACTACTACTATTACATGCATAGCTGGCTGGCACAATGTAACGTGATATTAAAACGTGACAATATGTATCGTCAAAACAAAAGACTATCACAATATTTTTTATTTATTTTCTGTTGTATTTAGCTGGTGAAAGTCACAGGAGTGGATATGGTGTGTTATATGAAATGAAAGCTGACTATGAACACATTCCATCCTCTTCAAGGGCTTTTTGTGGAGAAATGAAACTGACTCACAGCTGACATGCTTCCTGGTTGACCTACTTCAGTGTGAGGTCCAGCAAGAGGCAATAACACTGCATTTATGTGTGATTAAATACATAGCAACCTTATTTATGTGTGATTGAATACATAGTACCTTTATTTATGTGTGATTAAATACATAGTACCTTTATTTATGTGTGATTAAATACATAGTACCTTTATTTATGTGTGATTAAATACATAGTACCTTTATTTATGTGTGATTAAATACATAGTACCTTTATTTATGTGTGATTAAATACATAGTACCTTTATTTATGTGTGATTAAATACATAGTACCTTCATTTATGTGTGATTAAATACATAGTAACCTTATTGAAAGGACAAACCCTTTAATAATACATCTAAGATTGCATCAAATGATTTAGGAGCACAACTCTCTGGTATCATGGAATCAAGGGCTTTAAATAGTTAATTAATTGTATTGTTAAAGCAGCACTATGTAACTTTTTCTTAATTAATTAAAAGCAATTTTGTCCAAACTGATTGATAGAGTATGTTAACACAATATAACTTATACAATCTGTATGGTAGAGTATGTTAATACAATATAACTTATACAATCTGTATGGTAGAGTATGTTAATACAATATAACTTATATAATTGGGGTGGTTGTATTTGGTCTCCCTGCTCTTCTATTGAGACATTTAGATGGTGTCAAAGGTCATGTCTCACCTAGACACAGGATCTGACACAGATTTGGACCTGATGGTCAGGATTCAGTTTATCCCCTGAGCAAGCAGGCCGGCTCTATTAGCTCAATGGAAAAAAAAGTCAGTATTTGTGCAGGAAACCGGGTTCAAATCCGGGGTAGAAGAGGAAAGCTACGTACTGTAGTGCAGCTTTAACTGACATTCCACCACAGAAAAGTGAAGATGACGGGCAATAAGTAAATACATTAATAAATAAATAGAATACTGCTTCACGTCGTTATTGTGAGCCTAATATCATGTTTCGTATCGTGAAATGAACGTCGCAAAGCCACATGATAGTAGCATTATGACCTAACGAACAGCTAAACCCATTAAGGCCTGAGGCCGATTCTTACTAATGTCTTCTAAATCCTAACAGTTTTCTGAAAAAACATATGTTTTTATATCAGTGGTTTTGCAAACTTTTTCATGTCAAGGACCCCCAAAATGTATATGAATTTGGCCGCCGACCCCATCTCAAAATATGTTGTTCCAGGGACCCCCAGGAGCAAAAAAAAATGTTAAAATGTTCGCTTTAAAAGAATATAAATATATTAATTTGCACACATTTTCTCGATTTTTCTAAAATAGCAGATCTACAAGCTCGTAGTGCCGCGCTATGAGCTTGTAGATCTGCTATTCTTGAATAGCCAAAGTGTAAAATAATGCTTTTTAGCTCAAATCGAAAAGTGACACAGATGCGTTCCAGGTCTACAGTATCAATTGTTTGGTCATTCAATTGTCTTCATGTATTTATCTATGACAGAGAGTCCTGCTCGGGGGCTGATGATAACACGAGGGTAGATGTCCTACAGTACGGCGCGTGGCTTCCTTCCTTCCTAAAATGTAGTATTTATGGCCCGTCGGTACATCGTCATGTGACAATCACACATTGAAGTTTCAGATTGTTTTGACATTAACCTGGACAGATACACTGTTTCTCACCTGGTTACATTTAACCTGGACAGATACACTGTTTCTCATCTGGTTACATTTAACCTGGACAGATACACTGTTTCTCATCTGGTTACATTTAACCTGGACAGATACACTGTTTCTCATCTGGTTACATTTAACCTGGACAGATACACTGTTTCTCATCTGGTTACATTTAACCTGGACAGATGCACTGTTTCTCATCTGGTTACATTTATCTACACTGCCATTTGCACAAATGACAATTTATTTGAACGTAAATATAAAATATAATAACAAAAAAAAAGGCAGAATTATTATTGTTTTGTTCACATCACAGGTGAGTGTCTTACATTAGGCTACACTGCCAACGAAAGACTATGACTATTGCACTGTAGATAAATAGTTGTAATGCGATGCCTTTCTATGTGACTTTGTTATGGTACTTAAGACCGGGAGAAGCATCTGTGTAATATTTTGATTTGAGCTAAAAAGCATTATTTTACACTTTGTCTATTCAAAAAAAAAACGCGAAAAACTGTGAAAATTTGTGCAAATCTTTGAATATAAATATATTTTTAAGCAAACATTTGTAACTCAAATCTTTGCTTCTGGGGGGTCCCTGGAACTGTATATTTTGAGATGGGGGTCCGCGGCCAAATACATATACATTTTGGGGTCCTTGACATGAAAACGTTTGAGAACCACTGACATAGTAATATACGTTTTTTCAAAAAACAGTTAGGATTTAGAAGACATTTAATGCCCATAGGGATGCAGTCAGCCTAAGGGCTTTTCATTAGGAACCCTTTGAGAACACACAGCTCTCCCCTGATCTGTGACTTTTAAACCAGCGGCTATTTTTAAACACTTTGTGTTCCTTTTTGTCTGTGTTTTTTACTTTTACTTTTCTTTTAACTGCAACACTGAGCGCCTGAACAAAACACCAGTTCCACCAACTTTTACACAATAACTGTGATGTGACTATATGAACTCTGATCGGTTCAGCATTTAAGTATAAAATAAATGATATGAAGCAATACTATGGCGTCCATTCGCTGTATTTTCAGGATATCACAAATTCAACTCTGTGTGAACCTCCAGCATCATGTACACATGTTCTTTACTTTGACCTTTCACCTCTACAACCCCCGCCCCAAAAAAGTCAATCATCTCTGCTGAGAGACATTTATAACTGTAGTCAGTGGTGGGAAAAGTACTCGAATGTTTTACTTAAGTAAAAGTCCATACTGCAATGTAAAAGTCAAAGTCCAGAATTCAAGATGTAGTTATGTAGTAAAAATGTACTTAAAGTACCAAATGTAAAAGTAGGCTACTAACATGTTTGAAAATAGCAGATCTACAAGCTTGTAGATAGGCTATTTTCAAATAGCCTAGGTATAAAATAGGGCTGGGCTAAAGTGGTTAATGTATGTTCTGTAATGTAATAATTTATATCTGCAAAGTAACTAGTAACTAAGGTTTTCAGATAATTGTAGTGGAGTAAAAGTGCAATATTTGCCTCTGAGATGTAGTGGAGTAAAAGTAAAAGTATAGACAATTGGACATACTCCAGTAAAGTAAAAGTATACCTCAACATTTTACTTAAGTAGCCTACAGTACTTGAGTAAATGTACTTAGTAACTTCACACCACTGAGTAGACAATCATTTTTCTCTGACATCATTGACACATATATGAATGTTTTGCTACTGTTGATAGACTGACCACCCCCCCCACCCAACCCCCCCGTCCGTCCGTCCGTCCGTCGAACCTCGCTACGACAGATGCAATGAGTTTGAAATGTTTCCACATCAAACAGAAGATTTATGTCTGCAATCGAAACAAAATCACTTTGGCAAAGAGTGAGGGATTCTTCAGGCCACTGACTGACTGTGACTATACAGCAGCCTTGAGGAAAGTGCCCTCTAGCTTCCTAAAGCATGTTTTCAGCCCAGACACACATTTTACTGCAACGTGTTCCAGTGATGGAAGACATACTCAGATATTTTACTTAAGTAAAAGTAGCGATACCGCAATATAAAAATACTCTGTTACTAAGTAAAAGGCCTGTGTTCAACATGTTACTTGAGTAGAAGTACGAAAGTATTGGCATCAAAATATACTTAAAGTACCAAAAGTAAAACAAGATAATTGAAAATAGCAGATTTACAAGCTTTCTTTCTTTGGCTATTTTTTTGGGAAAGATTGTGAACATTTGTGTTTTAAAGTGAACATTTTTAACTCATGATCTGTGTTTCTGGGGGTCCCTGGAACAACATTATTTTGAGGTGGGGGTCCGCAGCCAAATACATGATAAGTTGGAGCACCACTGATATAGCAACACTGTTAGGATTTAGAAAAAAAACATATTTGGCCGAGGACCCCCGTCTCAAAATGTTTTGTTCCAGAGACCCCCCAGAGGCAAAGATTTGATTCGCTGATCTGCTGTTTTTGAATTGCCAAAGAAATCTTAAATTGACACAGATGCGTTCCCGGTCTTAATGGCTTAATAGTTGTAATAGAAAGTAAAAATGTAAAGTGCGTTATAAATAAAAATGTCTTAATATTATTATTATTACAGGGTTACATTAATACTAAGGATATGTATTGTGTTAGAGTGTAACATAGGCTGTACTTGCATCATTAACCTCTTCTATTCACTGATACACAGGCCATGTGACGTCACCATTCTTAATAGTTTCTATGAACAGAAGTAGGTGAAAGGTGAGGCTGGTTGTAAACGTGAGTTTGGTCACATATTTCTGTCAACGTGGGAGGGAGGAGTGACAGCATTCTACACACACACACACACACACACACACACACACACACACACACACACACACACACACACACACACACACACACACACACACACACACACACACACACACACACACACACAGCTTTGATGTGTATTTGTTTATTAATCATGGTGAACGGGTGCTTTTGGTCCACCTAATATACTTTTGTACTTTTACTTGTCAACAACTTGTAAACTGTAAGATATTTGTACTTTTATTTAAGTAAAAATATCTGAGTAATTCTATCACCACTAGCACAATGTGGGGCATCTACCAATGACACCGATATTTACATTAAAGATTGAACACCAACTCCTTACAGCCCAAAGTTGTTGACAAGGTGAGGTACTTATGTATTACACAGTGGTGGAAAACGTACTACAGTTTTTTACTTAAGTAAAAGTATCAATACTGCAATGTAGAAATACTCTGTTACAAGTAAAAGTGGACATCATACATACCTGCATAAGGCAGCGTGTGCAGGGTGTTTGTGTCTGAGGTGTGTACGTGCGGTGTACGCAAGGAGGTCATGTATGTGTATGTGCACACGGTGTTTTGTTTATGTGTGAGGTACGTGACATACGTACACAGTGTGTATGTTTGTGTGAGGTGACACACGTACACAGGTCAAACATACACACACAGTGTGTATGTTTATGTCATGTGCACGACCCCATGTCTGTCATCACACACGCCTGCGTCAAGTCAACGCACACGACAGGAAGGAAGTAGGTTGAGGTTGGGGGGGGGGGCATGACCTACATTGCATGTCAAATCATGTCACAAGCCACCAGCGCTACGCTAGACTACGCTAAGCTACGCTGTGCTGTGGTGTGGTGTGGTGGGGAGGCCTTCCGGTTTAGCAGGGTGACAACAAACAATTTGTCCTGTTCACAAAATGTCACCGTCAGCACAGCAGTGATTGGAAGAAGTACTCCGATTTCAAACTGATATTCTACATATGCCTTCAAAATCGTAGTTTTTTTGTTATGTTTAAAAATAGCAGCTTGTGAGCTTGTAGATCTGCTATTTTTGAATAGCCAAAGCAAAAATTCAAAAATGACACAGATGCTTTGCCGGTTTTAATGGGTTAAGTAAAAGTAGCAATACCATAATATGAAGATACTGTGTTACAAGTAAAAGGCCTGTATGTTGACATGTATATGTTGCATACATACTACAAGCTTATAACTAGTCAAACTAAAGCTTTCAAAGAATTGTAGTGGAGTAAAAAGTACAATATTTGCCTCTGAGATGTAGTGGAGTAGAAGTATAAAGTACATGTACTTTCCACCAGTGGTGACATTGACAACAAACAATGTGTCCTGTCGCCAATCAGGGACAGGAAGAGGAAGTGAAAGGACAACCGCTCATTGGTGGTCGCCATGACAACCGCCACCGCGGAGATCAAACCTTGCGCACAGAATGATCCGCTGTGGGTTTCCACAACAACAACAACAACAACAACAACAAACTGTTTTTTTCCATTATTTGTGCAAAAACGAAAACAGCTGTTCTAGAAAAATATGGCATCAAGTGAAAAAAATAAAACATCTAAATCTAAATCTAAAATGACACAGATACTGTCCCGGTTTTTAATGGGTTAAGTGGTTTTAAACCATGCTGTTAGTCTCAGGCTAGTCTACCCGGCAACATCAGAATCAGGATCATCTTTATTGTCACATCACAGGTTTACGGGTGTAAAAAAAGAAACAAATAAAGAAGGAGGTTGATTTTCTTTTCTTTGTGAAAGTTCAGTGAGTTTTTGAAACATCATATTTACACATCAGAACATATTATCCATATCCAGTACAGTGTGTTCATGAGGTTAAGACATATGATACATGAGCATAGCAATAGGTATGCAGGGGCGGCAGTGGCTCAGGGGTAGAGCGGCCGTTCCCAGTTCGATCCCGGGCTCCCCCAGAGTTAGTGTAGAAGTGTCCTTGAGCAAGACACTGAACCCCTAACTGCTCCTGATGAGCAAGGTTGGTGCCTTGCATGGTTTCCTCCTCCATGTGTGTGTGTGTGTGTGTGTGTGTGTGTGTGTGTGTGTGTGTGTGTGTGTGTGTGTGTGTGTGTGTGTGTGTGTGTGTGTGTGTGTGTGTGTGTGTGTGTGTGTGTGTGTGTGTGAATGGGTGAATGTAATGCACAATCTATGTACAGCGCTTTGGATAAAAGCGCTATATAAATGCACCATTTACCATTTATGCCACTGTATGCTCACAGGTTGACCTCCTGTTTTAGCTCATTAAGACCGGGATCTGTGTCATTTTAAGATCTCTTTGGCTATTCAAAAATAGCAGATCTAAAGGCTCACCGCACTATGATCCTGTAGATCTGCTATTTTTTGAAAAATCGTGGAAAATGTGTGCAAATCTTTGAATATATATTTCAAAGCAAACATTTTTAACTCCGATCTGTGCTTCTGGGGGGTCCCTGGAACAACATATTTTGAGATGGGGGTCCTTGACATAGAAAGGTTGAACCAACACTGATATAGCAACACACTGCTAGGATATAGACATTTGTCTATAGCAGACCTACAAGCTTGTAGATCTGCTATTTTTGAATAGCCAAAGAAATCTTAAAATGACACAGATGCGTTCCTGGATTGAATGGGATTAAAGGAGTGTGGAGGGAGGGAGGGAGGCACCGATATCCACCCAGGATATACACACACACCACACTGGTACACCGTGCACTGGAATGTGCAACTTCCAGTGTGAGTAACGCACAACAACACAGCACTCCCTCCACACAGTCCCAGCTAACTCCACTGTACTGAGAGCACCGGGCCCAGGCCTCTCTCTCTGTCTCTGCCTCTCTCTGACGTCAAGGCTGCCTGACTGCACATGTCTGTCTGTGTCTGCACGGAGACATGGGAAAAGTACTGTCAAAGGGAGTGGCCCCCAAGCGTCACCCACCACCACACCGCTCCGGAAGTCGACCTTAAAGGCACAGAGCACGCTGCTGCTCCAATGGGCCTGGTTTACAAGATACACTAGACCGGGGGGTCTTCAACGCTTTCAGGCCAAGGACCCCCTAGCTGAGAGAGAGATGAAACAGGGACCCCCTACTCTATATTGTATGAAATTGTGTTTCAGATAAACTTTTGCTGCTCTTTTTTTCCCTCTACACCTATAACTCTTTGCCAAAAATAGCCGATCTACAAGCTCACAACGCCTCGCAGCGCGAAAAAAGTTCTCCTCAGAAAATGGATGCTAGGGTTCAAGTGGTTAATGTAAAAAGAAAAATCGTATCACACAAATATTTGGCGGACCCCCTGTAGTAACTCTGAGGACCCCCTGTTGAAGATCCCTGCACTACACCGATAAGACACCTGTCAAAGCACTTCAAAAACGTCAATGAAGTCCACTATCACAACACCAGAGGAAGCTCCACTGATCACGTTCAACCCAGATTTGTCTCAAACAAGGGTTTGAATTTGTTCTCCTGCTATGCCACAAAAATGTGGAATGCCCTACCAAATGCCGTGAAGGAGTGTAGAACCCTACTCTCCTTCAAAAACGCTCTAAAAGAGTACCTACAGGAGGCTGCAAGTCATAGGCTTCCTGGGGTTTTAAATCCCCTTAGCAGACCTTGTATTGAACTGTACTTTTTTTTTTGAAAACTGCTAATAAAGTATTCAATCAATAAATCAATTTTGGACATTTCTTTCAAGGTTTTTAATTGATTTCCACAAAAATATCAGATCCAAAAACCTTGCTTCCCCAGATGGTCTATTTTTGAATACTGATTGCGTTGCTGTATATTGAAATGTTTCTTTTTCTGGGGGTCCCACGGGACCATAATGTTAAGATGTTTGTTCCCATGACTCATCCATGTCTCATTGTGTATGTGGTGGATGAGGTTTATGGGTGGAGAAGAAGCACTGTTACACTATATTATTGTTACTGTCACAACCTTTGTACTGTACTGTATGTCCACAACCGTAGACTTTTCAGGAAATGGAAAAAAGAAAAGTAAAAAAAAATAACCTGTGTTCCCATGGATCCAGTGTAGATATTGTTTAGTCACAAGATACTTTTTCATGGGTTCAACATTCATGAAACCCACAGACAAACTTAACCAATTTCCACATTTTTCAAAACATACTCCAAATAGCTGGTATATTGGCAATTGTTTTCATGGTTCATGTGTTTATATATCAGTGGATATATAAACACATGAATGAACATGATTTTGTTTATGTGCCATGAAACATGAAAAGGTAGAAACATGGAGATAGAAGGTTGTGGGCGTGACAGCAGCAATATGTTTGTTACATAATGTTTGTATGTAAACAACGTCGGCTGCTTTCTAGGCCCGTTGACTCAGCTTGTTTGCAAGCAAAAACAAAACGACTATTACACAGTGGTGTAAAGTAACGAAGTACATTTACTCAAGTACTGTACTTAAGTACAATTTTGAGGTATTTTTACTTTTCTGGAGTATTTCAAATTTTCAGTACTTTTACTTCTACTGCATTACATCTCAGAGGCAAATATTGTACTTTTACTCCACTACAATTATTTGAAAACTTAAGTTGCTAGTTACTTTGCAGATTTTGTTATTAGAAAACATACATTAACCACTACAGCCCTACATACATTTCGGCCATTTGAAAATAGCAGATCTACAAACTCACAATGCGTTGCGACGCGACGTAAGCTTGTAGATCTGCTATTTTCAAAAGATTCTTATACATTTGAAACATTCTGCATAATGAGTACTTTCTACTTTTCGTACTTTAAGTACACTTTGATGTCAATACTTTAGTCCTTTTACTCAAGTCAATTTTGAATTCTGGACTTTTACTTGTAACACAGTATGTTCATATCGCAGTATTGATACTTTTACTTAAGTGAAATATGTGAGTACTTTTTCCACCACTGCGAGGTTGTAAGATGAACAAGGGGGGGACGAAGGGGGGAGGAGGATGAGAGGAAAGCATGGAGGAGGAGGAGGAACATGACATGGTGTTCTGCCATAGAACATAGACCATGACATGGCCCTCTCTGACGGCCCAACGCTGATTGGTTGGACCGGAGAGGCTGTCAGAAAAGTGCAGAGTCATTCCCATTGAGTCATTTATCATCCGGTACGAGTTTCTCATTCAGGAATTTCCTGATCCCTGCCTGTATGCCTGCTGCTTGGCTCCCTGCCAGAGGGTGATCTGGACCTACAGCCAGAGGCCGCCCCCCCCCCCCCCCCCACGCTCCCCCCCCCCCTCCCTTAAGGCTGACTGTGTTCCTGGGAAGTTCCATGTTATTAATGAGTAACTGCCAGGCACACATTGGCCCGTTGAGCAGGGCATGATGAGGTGACACCAACAACACTGCATGGTGATCAGGTCTGATCATCATGCAGCTCTGGTTCCTTCACTGTGGCTCAGGGAGACCCAGTTTTTTGGGGTCATCGTGGACCCATGGTTACAACTGTCATTGTAAAATGTCTGCCTTTTGTTATTATTTTTTTCTTTCCTAAAGTTTTGTTCTTCCTGATATTTCAAAAAATGTCCCAAAGAATTTCACGAATAAATAAGACAAATCAAAGAAATTCCATCAATTAGAAAAATAAATAAAAAGTTTAATAAGTAGTGAAACTAGCAGACGCGTTGTGAGCTTGTAGATCGGCTATTTTCACTAGTTTGGGTCCCGGAGAGAACATCAAATATCTCTTTTGGGTCTCAAGTTATAAAAAAGTTTGGGGAACACTGACCTATACAGCAATGGTTCCCAAACAATGGGTCGGGGCCCATTTCTGGGTAATGGACCCATTAATATGGGTCATGAGAATAATTAATATCCCTCCTTTTGCAACATTTCACACTGAAACACACACTAAACACACACTAATCACATGAACCCTGTGTTCATGTGTTTCAGTGTGAAGTATACTCACTGCCTCTGCACTTGGTCTGCTCTAGTTTCCTTCTACACCGGGGGTGATGCAACTTTGATGATGAAGAGGGCCAGTACATTTCCACACTCACTCCAGGGGGCCATGTTGTTGCATATCGTATCTGACGGGTGGAAACCTCATATGTTCCAAAACTGGTACTTTTCAGGATTCAAAAGCATCAGAGGTAGCAGATCTACAAGCTGGAAACGTGGCACGAAGAGCTTGTAGATCTGCTTCTTTTGATGCTTTTGTGTGACGATGTAGTGTGATCAATTAGGGAGTTAATTTACGAAAAACCACAAAAAGTTTGAATATGGAGATGAGAGGTTTCTGCTCGACAACAACTATATCTGCACTGTGTGTGTGATGAGCTGAGTGGTAGAGAGACACGCCTATAGGAAGGTCCCTGGTTCACATCCCAGGCCCGAAGGGTTACGTGTCTAAGTGTCCATGAGCAAGGCACTGAAGGCCTAATTAAATAATAACTGCCCCATGAGGAGTTAAATGCAGAGAACATTTCACTGTATATGCAAATGTTGTGTGGACCATATCATTATGAATTACACACGCACGCACGCACGCACGCACGCACGCACGCACGCACGCACGCACGCACGCACACACACACACACACACACACACACACACACACACACACACAAATCATTGATACTTCCTTCACAAACTGCACACTATGCACACTATACAGTAGTAAGTTCTATCCTCAGGTAGTCAGCATGAGGCAAGACACGTTTTTCCAAACAGGACATTTCTGTGACATAGAACATTATTACACATGATGTACAACTGTCTCTCTGTATCTGGAGACAAAAGGTTGCACAATCCAGCAAACAGCTTTTCCACTGAAACTACAGTCAGAGGAAAAGTATGACAGTTGAACACAACAGTGATTGATGATCCAATCTACTATACAGTGGGTACAGTAACACCACACAGGAAGAGGTGGGTTGCATCAAAACGCTGTTGGGCATCAACCATAGCATGAAACATAATGGTTCTCAAATGTCTCAATAAGTACTTTTACTTCTACTCCACTACATCTCAGAGGCAAATATTGTACTTTTACTCCACTACAATTATTTGAAAACTTTAGTTACTAGTTACTTTTCAGATATAAATTATGATATTATGAAACATACATTAACCACTGTAGCCCTATTTTATACACAGGCTATTTGAAAATAGCAGATCTACAAGCTCACAACGCGTCGCGATGCGACACGTTGATGACATTTTGATGCCAATACTTTTGTACTTTTGCTCAAGTAATTTTTTTATTCTGGACTTTTACTTGTATATTTTATGACCATATTTTATACTTTGGCTATTTATTTTAAAAATATCTTGAAAATGTGAGCACATCTTTGAACATGTATATGGATATATTTTCTTCTCTCTTTTTTAAGCAAATATTTTTAACTCAAATCTTTGCTTCTGGAGGTCCCTGGCACTAAATATCTTTTGAGACAGGGGTCCGCAGACACATGCATATGATTTTGGGGGTCCTTGACATGAGAAGGTGTTGAGATCCTCAACCATAAGGAAGCAGTGACTCTAAAAAAAGCTGGTCATACAGCACCACCTTGTGGTATACTTTCAAAACACTTCAGCCACCATTTGAAACTATTTCTTGTTGATTGTAGTGTAGTAGGCCTACATACTGTTTTCTCACTCAACAGTAAACAAACATTCTACAGTATAAGTGTATACAGGGTATCTGCACATTTATAAAGTGACATTTTAAGGACCTTAAAGACCTTTTTAATACCTCAAAGAAATTCAATTGAAAAATAGTCAAACATTGGACAAATATTAGAGGCAACATTTGTGAAAATAGCAGGTCTACAAGCTCACAATATTTATCCGTGGAACCGAGTCAAACTAAATGTAATGCCTCAACTCCTACAGTTCTAAGTGCTTGTCAGGGTGGGGGGGGGGGGGGGTCGAGCTCACAGCGTGGCACCAAGTGACGTGCTGCTGTGAGCTTGTACATCTGCTATTTTGAAGTCTTTGAAAAATATCGAAAATGTTTGGAAATGTTTTTAACATAAATCTTCTCTTCTGGGGGCCCCTGGCACAAAACCTTTTCAGATGGGGGGTCCGCTGCCTAAAAAGAATGTCAATTTGGGGGTCCATGACTTGAAGAAGTTTGGGAAACACTGCACTAGAATATGTATGATATATGACTTAGACAGACACATTTCCAGGCCCCGCTTTTAGACTTTTTGGTAACACATTTGTAGGAAGATGTGAAAATGTAACATCACATTGGATTGCAACATTTTCTTTTATTTAATTCATGCAATTAAAGTCCATTATAGGCCTCCAAAGAATATTAAAGACATTTATCTTCATTTATTTATCTAAGTGGAGAGACTTGGAAATAGACACTAGTGTATGTTTTGGTAAAGCCATAGTAATGTAATCAATATTGAAACTGGACTATTTGACTTGAATCCCAGGTGTTACATAGCCTATATACTCATTGACCACAATTAGAATATTTCACAATAATTTTTTTTACACTGTAAGAACATTTACAAACATTTGGATTTTTTTTTTTTTTTACAAATAACTCATGTTTAGTCCTAATTCTGCTTCATACATATTGTATAGAATGGTGTTGCAGATTAAACTTTTTCGTAGATTTCATTCACTGTCTATCAGTGTTGAGTAAATTAATGTTTTTTGTTTATTTCAGACATATCACTTAAACCCTCAATACTTAGACCTTTGGCTCCGTACTTGGTCAGCTCCTTTTCCCCTCTCTACACCAAACCACTTTGCCGAAAATAGCCGATCTACAAGCTCTCTGTGAAGCGTTGTGAGCTTAGATCTGCTATTTCCAGCTAATGTTCCCCTTAAGGGTTCAAGTTGTTAAAATGTAAAAATGTAAAATGTTAATGTAAAATACAAATCCTATCACACAACGATTTGGTGGCCCCCCTGTAGTAAACTCTAAGGACCCCCTAGGGGTTCTGGACCCTTGTACATCTGGCATTTTTGAAAAAATCGTGAACATTTGTGCAAACCTTTGAATATATTTTTTTAAGTTTACATGCTTAACTCAAATCTTTGCTTCTGGGCCTCCCCAGTCCCTGGCACAAAATAGTTTTGAGATGGGGGGGCGGGGGGGGGGGGGGGGGGGGGGGGGGTCTGCAGCCAAATACATGTCATTTGGGGATGTGGGTCCTTGACGTGAAAGTTTGAGAACCATTGATTTACAAACAAACATCCAGAGTGCCAACCTTCCAGATCAGTGGTTCTCAAACTTTTTCATGTCAAGGACCCCCAAATTGACACTTATTAGCCCGCGGACCCCCATTTGAAAAGATATGCCAAGGTCCCCCATAAGAGAAGATTTTTACGGCTCTAGCAGTGATTTCAACCATTTCAATTTCAAGGACCCTCCAGTTTGACATGCATTAGGCTACGGACCCCCATTTAATGACATTTATATCTCTGGGACCCCAATTTATATTGTAAAATCAATGTTAATTTAACTCAGAGAGTGTACAAATGGAACCAAATGGACCCTTAGGGTCCATTTGGTTCCATTTGTACACTCTCAGAGTTACAGACCCATAAGGGTCCATTTGGTTCCATTTCTACACTCTCAGAGTTACAGACCCATAAGGGTCCATTTGGTTCCTAACTATCTATAATTTAGCTGGGGACCCCCTGGAACTCCCTAAAGGACCCCTAGGGGTCCCCGGACCCCACTTTGAGAACCAATGTTCCAGGTCAACCTTCCAGGTCAGAGGTCACTTCCAACAATACTGACACCAAGTAACTCCAAGCTCCATTCACATTAACACCAGATGTTACACCACTAGGGGGCAGTTTGGAGTCACATTATGGAATGCTCATCCTACCTGTCAAGACATTACAAAGAAAAGTAATAAATAAACTGAACACTGACACAACGAATCAACCAGACATTACGTTACAGTAGTGCCTTTGAAACATCTGTTTTTGTACTTCTTCTTTGTATTTGTTGTTGTTTTTCTGTTTTGTTTTGTTTTAGTTTATTTTTTATACTTTGTGTTAATAATACATGTAATGTAATGTAATATAATGTAATGTGAGGTCCTTCCAGGGATTCTCACCTCACCAAACAAAAAGACTAATTGTTTATGCCATAATAACTTTAAAGGGATAGTTCATGTCTTTAATAAAACAATCATACTCTTTATACGTGGACTTTCATCAAACTCGACAATGTTGTGGTTCAATGAAGTTTGTCCTCCGCCGGTCGCCGTCAAAATATGACGTTAAAGGTCACGTGACTGCCGTCAGTCCGTTCTCGAGGTTCTCGAGAGCTCCGCCTACTAAGAAAACTAAACACACCGGTATCCGGTATTGTCTGTTTCCGTATCCGCTGATTCCTCCCTTAGACCGGATATGCAAAACCGGCAAAGTGAATCGATCCCAGTGCATGAAATACACTGCAGTCTTTCCCCCCCCCCCCGGCCCCCCGCAACCTCATTGGTTGTTTATTAAAATAATGATGATAATGATGATTATTATCATAAAAAAAGTAAAAAAAAAAAATAAAAAAAAAAGGAAAATGAAATGAAATCATAAATGAAATAAAATATACATTTAGCTCATTGGCTGTTTAATCGGGCGCGGGGGGCGTGATTGGTCAAAGCGTAGCTGACGCGTTCCGTGGGGCGATCCGCTGATTGGCTGTCCGTCAGAGGGGGGCGGGGCCAGAACAGAAGCACCCAAAAAACAACGGAAGTAAAATATAATAAAAAAAACAACATGACGACGAGGAGGAGAATGGAGGAGGAAGACACTGCTATGGACGGGCGTGGCGGTCCCTCAGAACCCCAGGGGCCACAGCCACAGGGACCCCCAGAGCCTCAGGGACCCCGGGGGTCCGCGGGACCACCACAACAGGCACAGGGGGGTCCGGCAGTGGGGGCCAAGAGATGGGGTCCGCAGCACGCCGGGGCCCGAGAACTGGCCACTCTGTACTCGTCAGGTGAGAGAGAGAGAGTCTCGAGTCAAAACGGTCTCAAACGCGCGACATATGTCAACCGGAAAATAGCTACAAGCTCACGACGCGTCGCTCTCGCAACGCGTAGTGATCTTGTAGATCTGCTATTTTCCCCGGGGCGGGGGCGGGCGCGAGCGTGCGACGCACCGCGGTACGAGCGAAGTGTTTAACTCGGGCTGACATTCTTTTATAACACTGAGTTCAGATGAATGTGATGTAATAATAATGTTTATGATTATTGTGATGTTATTGTTTTGATTCACATTTCAAGTCAAAGGATCTTTATTGGCATGAGTAAAACATACGTTTACATTACATTACCACAGCAAGTGTCAACATATTATAAAATGAATTATTATGCTTGTAGGGAGTAGACAGAGCATTGTGTTCAACACAACTATTCTACTGTCAAACGTTGCAAACTATTAGTTAGTGTGTAATAATAATAGTAGGTTAATGTATTGTATGTACATGAGAAACAGTACATGGATGGAAGTACAATTCACAATACAAGGTCTACTAAACTGGAAGACTAATGAAGCACTGAGCTGGTTTAAGATGAGTTCCCACACACACACACATCATGATGACATATAAGAGACATATAAATTATAATGTTATTACTCTTTATGTAAGAGTAATGTAAAGTACATGGCAGACATGGCTATGTACTGCTAATTTTGGAACTATGTTCTCTTGTATTTTGAGGAAAAATAAGTTATTTTTATGTTTAGTTTTGAGCACTGAGGATGACTTGTGTTCCTCTGACAGTAGCTTCTCTGTTTACCTACAGAGACAACACACACACACACACACACACACACACACACACACACACACACACACACACACACACACACACACACACACACACACACACCTGTGGCTTTGCTGGAACTCTCCTGTTTAAACCTCATTGTACTGTAATACCCGTGGTCCGGTTCGGGGACCCCCAGGTGTTTGGGGGGCATCACAATCGTTTTAACCACTTTATCCATTTGCACGTAGGCTATTCAAAAATAGCAGATGTACAAGCTTGTGCTGTGCTGCAAGCTTGTACATCTGCTATGTTTGGACATTTTTGGAAAACTATCGAGAATTTTGAATGATTTAGATTTGTTTTTAAACAGTTTTTACATGAAACTTCTCCTCTGGGGCCCTGACCCTGACACAAAACCTTTTCAGATATGGGTTTGCGTTCAAACACATATCAATTTGGGGGTCCTAGACTTGGAAAAAGTAACCACCACTGCTGTATGCTGCTAGTATGATGTAACCCAGGGTGATGCAACTTTGATGATGTAGAGGGCCACTATATTTCCACACTCACTCCAGAGGAACACATTACATATACTGTCAGGCAGACACCTCTCTGTATTTTAACTTTTTTGTAAATTAATGACGTACTTCACCATTCTATGTCACACAAAAGTAGCAAAAATAACGTTGCTCAAAACGCGTCGCAGTGCGACACGTTTTGAGCTTGTAGATCTGCTATTTTTGAATTGGCCGCATTAAGTGAAGGTGGGGGCCGCATGTGGCCCCCGGGCCGCCAGTTGCCCATGTATGATGTAAGCTGTTGAAAATCACTTCTTGGGCGGGGCCATGTGGTCACGTGACGATGATGATAATAATGATTTGATCCCCACTCCCTGGCGTGTTTTTGGGGTGCTGGTTCTGACAGAATGTGGTCGTCACCAGTTGTTACATTTGAAGCTCTGTTTTTTGTGTTTTTTTAAGAACTAGACGAGCATTATATTAACCAGCCCAGGTGCTTTTCCTAAAGTCCAACAGGCACTGTATCATATCTCGTACTGTAGCATGCAGCGTTGTCTCGGCTGTTAAAGAAAGACATGGGGCAGGGCGATAAACTGTACATGAGAAAGTGATAAAGCCTTATTGTTGACTTTTGGAGTGGTCGGTGTTATGTCACCATCAGGTGCTTGTAGGCAGGCCGCAGACATTTGCCAGTGATGTAACAGAAACCATTAAGACTCACATTCTGTGATTCAGTGCGCTGATTCAGAGAGTCAGCGCACTGAAGTCAAGGCACAGACGGCTGTGTTGTTGACAGACAACGGATGCACGCTTATGAGAAACAGTTGCGTGCATTATAGCAAGATGAGGATTAATGAAACATTCAGTCTAAATGTCCAGTTTGATAATTCACAACAACTACTACTACTACTTTTGTATTTGAAACTGGCTTTACATTTCTCTAAATATTATAAACTTTCAGGACAGCCTAAATACATCGTTTATGAAAAGGCCTCATCTTGCGCTGATGCACGCAACTGTTTTGCCAGGTTTTATTTGTGTTGTTTCTCATAAGCGTGCATCAGTTGTCCGTCAACAACACAGTAGTCTGAGCCTTGACTTCTCTCTCTCCCCACCCAGCCCCCCCCCCCCCCCCCCCCGCCCCCTTGCGCTTCAACAACACAGGAAAAGGCAGTTTGCATGTACACACTTCTACAGCCCTTTATCAGCTCTCCTGCCAGTCACTGTGTCATGACGTCACACAACCTACCCTGAGATGCCAGATCAATCAACAGGACAGGAAGTTTAATGTGTGACTCTAAATTGTCACAAAAAAGACATATTTCCCATAACCCATTAAGACAGAGAACGCATCTGTGTCACTTTACATTTATTTGGCTATTCAAAAATATATTTGTGGAAAAAACGTGAAAATGTGTGCAAATCTTTGCATATATATTTTTGTTTACATATGTAACATTTGTAACTCAAATCTTTGCTTCTGGGGGTCCCTGGAACAACATATTTTACAAATAAGTAAATATCACCCTCCCCGCCCAGGCTTCCCTAACCCCAAAGCCAGATGCACTGTGGTAGATTTGAACCCCCAGCCTCTGTGGTGGTGGGCATTGGGCAGGTCACTTTACCACTGTGCCACCACGATCTCATGATTCCATCTTCTCTATCGGATTAGACACGCATTAGTAGCTTAGTTATATTAATGTGTCTTTTAATTTTGTTTGAAGGTAAACGCTGTCAGGAGTGGATCTGTGTGCTGCTGTGTTTCTCTCTCATGGCGTTCAACTTCATCCACCTCCTCGCCAACTTCCACCTCGGCCATGTGACCAGCATCCTGGTGGCCATCGGTGAGTACTGCACCACAGCCCACCCACCTTGTTCTTTTCATTATTACTTTGTGTTCATTTTGAAAGCACAAATTCCTGCTCGTGCCCCTTCTTTTCTGTGTTTTATGTCTCTTCTTCTGTGTTTTATGTCTCTTCTGTGTTTTATGTCTCTTCCTGACATTGTTTTGTCTCTTCCAGCGGCAGGAATCCTCACAGCAGACTTTGCGTCGGGCCTGGTCCACTGGGGGGCCGACACCTGGGGCTCCGTGGACCTGCCGGTGTTTGGAAAGGTACGACAACATAGACCCACTCACTCATCTACTTTATACTGGGAACACTCATCTACTTTATACTGGGAACACTCATCTACTTTATACTGGGAACACTCATCTACTTTATACTGGGAACACTCATCTACTTTATACTGGGAACACTCATCTACTTTATACTGGGAAGTTGAACACTCATCTACTTTATACTGGGAAGTTGAACACTCATCTACTTTATACTGGGAACCACATGTAGAATAGAGCCCACATCACACTCATTTAGTCCATCAACCCATTCATTATATTTTGTCTGTTCAAAAATAGCAGATATACAAGCTCATAGTGTGGCACCGATTTCCAAGCGGACACTCTACCTCCTGAGCCACTGCATAGCCATATTTTATACGTTGGCTATTTAAAAAAATGCAGATATACAAGCTCACAGCGTGTTACTTTGTGCTGCTCTGCGAGCTTGTACATCTGCTATTCATGCATGTAAAAAAAAAAAAAATCAAAAGTTCCCAAACTTTTTATTTTTTTAAATAGCAGATCTACAAGCTTGCAGCGCACTTTGAGCTTGTATATTCTTTTTAAATAGCCAACATATAAATGGATTCTGGATAAATAAATGGATAAATGAGTACTATCAGAATATAGAGCTATTTAACACTTTTTTAAACCAAAGTAAATAACTTACCTTACCTTTTAAGATGATTGTGATGCTGTGTTAACTACTTTTGCTGGGTACCCCCTGGCTGGAACCCCCCCTCAAGGACCCCCTGGGGGTCCCCGGAGGACCCCACTTTGAGAACCAACTGGTGTTGACATTGTAAGTTAATTTGTCCCCTCCCCCCATGCAGGCGTTCATCAGACCGTTCAGGGAACACCACATCGACCCCACGGCCATCACTCGCCACGACTTCATCGAGACCAACGGAGACAACTGCATGTTGACCATCGTCCCTCTGGCTCACATGACCTACAGCTTCATGGTCCTCTCCCCTGGTGAGACTAGACACATCTGTGTCATTTTAACATTTATTTGGCTATTCAAAAATAGCAGATATACAAGCTCTAGCTTGTAGATCTGCCAATTTTTGAAAAATCGTGAAATTCTACAAATGTCGTCAAAATCTGTTTTTTGAAAAAAACGTATGTTACTATATATACAGTATCAGTGGTTCCCAAACGTTGTCATGTCAAGGACCACCCAAAATGATATGTATTTGGCCGCGGACCCCCATCTCAAAATGTTTTGTTCCAGGCCCCCCCAGAAGCAAAGATTTTAGTAAAACATGTTTGCGTAAAAAAAAATACATATGTTCAAAGATTTGCACAAATTCTCAAGATTTTTCAAAAAAATTGTAGATCTGCAAGCTCATAGCGCGGCACTATCTGGTTTTATTATATTTCTAGTGGAGGTGTATCATAACTATCTGTTTTTATTATATTTCTAGTAGAGGTGTACCATAACTATCTGGTTTTATTATATTTCTTAGTGGAGGTGTATCATAACTATCTGTTTTTATTATATTTCTAGTAGAGGTGTACCATAACTATCTGGTTTTATTATATTTCTAGTAGAGGTGTACCATAACTATCTGGTTTTATTATATTTCTAGTGGAGGTGTACCATAACTATCTGGTTTTATTATATTTCTAGTAGAGGTGTACCATAACTATCTGGTTTTATTATATTTCTAGTGGAGGTGTACCATAACTATCTGGTTTTATTATATTTCTAGTGGAGGTGTACCATAACTATCTGGTTTTATTATATTTCTAGTAGAGGTGTACCATAACTATCTGGTTTTATTATATTTCTAGTGGAGGTGTACCATAACTATCTGGTTGTATTATATTTCTAGTGGAGGTGTACCATAACTATCTGGTTTTATTATATTTCTAGTAGAGGTGTACCATAACTATCTGGTTTTATTATATTTCTAGTAGAGGTGTATCATAACTATCTGGTTTTATTATATTTCTAGTGGAGGTGTATCATAACTATCTGGTTTTATTATATTTCTAGTAGAGGTGTACCATAACTATCTGGTTTTATTATATTTCTAGTAGAGGTGTATCATAACTATCTGGTTTTATTATATTTCTAGTAGAGGTGTACCATAACTATCTGGTTTTATTATATTTCTAGTAGAGGTGTACCATAACTATCTGGTTTTATTATATTTCTAGTAGAGGTGTACCATAACTATCTGGTTTTATTATATTTCTAGTAGAGGTGTATCATAACTATCTGGTTTTATTATATTTCTAGTAGAGGTGTACCATAACTATCTGGTTTTATTATATTTCTAGTAGAGGTGTACCATAACTATCTGGTTTTATTATATTTCTAGTAGAGGTGTACCATAACTATCTGGTTTTATTATATTTCTAGTGGAGGTGTATCATAACTATGTGGTTTTATTATATTTCTAGTGGAGGTGTATCATAACTATCTGGTTTTATTATATTTCTAGTGGAGGTGTACCATAACTATCTGGTTTTATTATATTTCTAGTGGAGGTGTATCATAACTATGTGGTTTTATTATATTTCTAGTGGAGGTGTATCATAACTATCTGGTTTTATTATATTTCTAGTGGAGGTGTATCATAACTATCTGGTTTTATTATATATCTAGTGGAGGTGTATCATAACTATCTGGTTTTATTATATTTCCAGTGGAGGTGTATCATAACTATCTGGTTTTATTATATTTCCAGTGGAGGTGTATCATAACTATCTGGTTTTATTATATCTCTAGTGGAGGTGTATCATAACTATCTGGTTTTATTATATTTCTAGTGGAGGTGTATCATAACTATCTGGTTTTATTATATTTCCAGTGGAGGTGTACCATAACTATCTGGTTTTATTATATTTCCAGTGGAGGTGTATCATAACTATCTGGTTTTATTATATATCTAGTGGAGGTGTATCATAACTATCTGGTTTTATTATATTTCCAGTGGAGGTGTATCATAACTATCTGGTTTTATTATATTTCCAGTGGAGGTGTATCATAACTATCTGGTTTTATTATATCTCTAGTGGAGGTGTATCATAACTATCTGGTTTTATTATATTTCTAGTGGAGGTGTATCATAACTATCTGGTTTTATTATATTTCTAGTGGAGGTGTATCATAACTATGTGGTTTTATTATATTTCCAGTGGAGGTGTATCATAACTATCTGGTTTTATTATATCTCTAGTGGAGGTGTACCATAACTACCCGTGGTACTGCTACCTGTTTGCTCTGGCCATCTTCATCACGCTGACCAACCAGATCCACAAGTGGTCCCACACTTACTTCGGGCTGCCTCGCTGGGTGGTCCTTCTGCAGGACCTACACATCATCCTGCCCCGCAAACACCACCGCGTCCACCACGTGTCCCCGCACGAGACCTACTTCTGCATCACTACAGGTTCACCTCTATGATTATTAACACCTTATTAACACATCGGGTGCCGAACACGGTCTGAACCGTGAGTTTAGTCTTTTTGTTTTTTTCGTTTTTCTCCGCACGGGCGGGGCTAGAGCAGCTCTGGGAGCACCCATTGTAATCCTGCGAAGGAAGTGCCAGATCGCTCACTGGGAACACATTTTTTTCCCCATCCGCTTCCTGTCTATTTCCTACTTTGAAACGCCTATATCTCTGAATCTGTTTCTTGTGGGGAAAACCGGTCATGCGCGATGCGCGATCCCCCCCGTTGTAACTCGCGAGGGGAATGTTATGGTTCCAGGCTGTAGCCAGGCTCATGGCAGAACATGAATCGATGCTTTTTTTTGCGTGGATTTGCTTGTAACGCACGCGGAAACTTTAAACAGCAAAGCGCAGTCAATGGGGAGAATGCTGGCACCCACGGTAAGTTGTTATGAAAAAATGCTGGCACCCGATGTGTTAACACATTGACTGCCTGAGATTAAAACATCGTTTTTTTTTATCCCCATGCCATAGTTTTTTGTCAATAACGTTTTGACACAGACTCAAATTAGAGTCGACTAAATCTACAGTTGATTTAATCGGCGGTGCCTTGATGGCGTCGTAAAGGCTGATTTTACACTTGGTTGCATGATGAAAATAGCGGATCTACAAGGTCGCAGCGCGACGCGCTGTGACCTTGTAGATCCGCTATTTTCAGAGCACAACACCTGAGCGCAACCAAACATAAAATGCCTTGTCTTTTAGTTTCTCGTCATGGTTTTAGTTTGACGAAATCAACACTGGTGCAGTTATAAGTGATGGAAAAGTGACTGTGAGCTGATATTATTGTTACGTTGTGTTGCGTTTGCGTTGCCAGGTTGGCTGAACTACCCTCTGGAGAGGCTGGGCTTCTGGAAGAGCCTGGAGGACCTGATCCAGAGTGTGAGCGGAGAGAAGCCCCGCTCGGATGACCTGAACTGGGCTCAGAAGGTCAAGTAAAAGAAAGGCCTTCTTCAGCAGCAGAACCCCTCCCTCCTGTACCTCACAGTCACACACAGCTACCCTGGCTCTCTTGTGTCTGCTCTTTAACCTTACACACAGGCAGACAAAACTTTAACCAAACACGTTGCCAAAGCTTTTTACGTCTCAGCAAAGCAGCAGCACGTTTTCTCTGAAGAGTACTCGATGGGGAATCTGTCACAAACGACCAAAACGAACGAGCGGGAGATCTTCGTTTTAAATGGCGGAATCTCTTAAATTCCCTCGACGGGTTCTCCCCATACTTTGAACGCTGTTGTTGTTCCCTTAACAGAACTCACCCGCTTCCTCAAGGTGACGACCTGTCAGAATGTGTGGACAGACAGACAGACAGACAGACAGACAGACAGACAGACAGACACCGTTGCTAATTGGAGAAGAGTTTGGAAAACCCGCAAACCTTGTAACAAGCTTACTTGAAAAAAGAGAAAAGAAAACTCACTTCCTTTGCAGCGTTTATTGTATTTTCTCCAAAAGCCAAAGTTACATATTTTTCAGAGACGATGACAATGCGCCTGGGTTCCAAATAATCTTTTTCTTAAAAAAACAAAACAAAAAAAATCATTCCTATGAGTCTTTTCCAGTAACTACTGGCTTAATACATAAATAAATGTATACAGGACTAAAAGAAGTATGAGTGTAGTAGTAGGGCTCGGCTGACCATTCTGAATATTTTAAATTCAGAGTGAAGAATAATTAAGCCTCGTCTGGGCCAGGTCTCACTTGAAAATGAGGTCTCCATCCAACCTCAATGTGATTTCTCCTGGTTACCTGAAGGTTGCATACATTTACGAGCAAATTGCAATATTACAGTTTTCATAACAGGTTGTTTGAATTTAGTTACAACAAGGACAAAAAAAAAGCCTTCAGGTCAAGTTGTTTGTGCGCCTCCTGGCTTCTTTGCATTTTATCTACCGAAAAATAAGAAAGAAAGAGAAACTCTATTAGTTTGAAAATGAGCCAAGGACTCGGCTTATAGAACGATTTGGCCAAATATCTACTTGTTGTTAATTTGTATGTTTTTGCTGATGTAATTTTCTGGCCCTCAGATTATTGTGTGTGCTTTGGCCATCATCACGCTACACTGCAGGGGTTCTCAAAACGTTTTAACATTTCAAGGACCCGTTTCACCGGGTCCATTTGGTTCCATGTTTCTGAGTTGCATAACCTGTGATTAAGTGTAAAAGCATCCATTTTGGTTCCTAATCCCCAACTATCAATAATTTAGTTGGGAACCCACTGGAGGAACCCGCTGGGGGTCCACGGACCGCACTTTGAGAACCACTGCTCTACTGGGTCAACAGGTGTGTGTGTGTGTGTGTGTGTGTGTGTGTGTGTGTGTGTGTGTGGTCGCCGTGGAGACGGCTGCAGCCTTTCCTACCACACATGCAGTAATTGTGCGTTGTCTCATGTTTGCTTGTTTGTTTGTTCTTATTAGCAGCAGTGGTGGAAAAAGTACACAAGGTCTTTACTTAAGTAAAAGTACCAATACTGCAATATAAAAATAAATAATCTGTTACAAGTATGTCCAGAATGAAACATTGACTTGAGTAAAAGTACAAAAGTATTGGCATAAAAATGAACTTAATATACCAAAAGTAAACGTACTAAAATGTTTGAAAATAGCAGATCTACAAGCTCACAACGCGTCGCATCGCGACACGTTGTGAGCTTGTAGATCTGCTATTTTCAAATAGCCTATAGGTATAAAATAGGGCTGAAGTGGTTTATGTATGTTTTCTAATATAATCATTTATATCTGAAAAGTAACTAGTAGCTAAAGTTTTCAAATAAATGTTGTGGAGTAAAAGTACAATAATTGGATCCGAGATGTAGTGGAGTAGAGGTAATAAGTATTGTAAATACTCAAGTAAAGTACACATACCTCAAAATTGTACTTAAGTACAGTCCTCAAGTAAATGTACTTAGTTGCTTTCCACCACTGACTTAGCAGCACACTTTTGTAATGTTCTTGTGGAAGTCGTTGCTAAACTAGGATTTGTGTAGATATTAATCATATCTGTTACGTGCCAGGCATTTACACACCACATCTTTTTGTAACGTTTTTAGCACATTGAGTAATGTTGCCTAAGTGCAACATTAATGCCTTGATAAGTGTACTTGGTTATTAATGAGGGCTGGTAGTAACGAGTTAATTAATTGAGTGCTGAAGATGCATAACGTTAAAAGTTAGTTCATACTTTAGTGATTAATTTGTAAATGTATAATATAAAGAGATGCCCTCAACAATGTCTTATATCAGAAGCTAAAGTCGGATTAGCCGTCACGCCTTTTTCTCTGTATTTTACTCTTGATTTGCAAAGGAGGCAAATATTAGTTTAAAAAGTAACCGCTTGACAAACGTTTGCATGACAAAACTATTTTAAAAAATGCTCAAGATGTCACTTTACCTGGGCTTAGGAAACGCATGCACACATGTTAGCATGTCGGCTCGTTTAAGCAGAAATATCCAGTCACCGGCTTTCCTTAAGTTGAATTTATGCTCCATAGTGCAATGGGGCAGTGTTGCCAGATTTTGCGAGAGAAATAAGCAACCTAGTTTATGAAAACAAGCCCAAAAGAAGCAACCTAGACCAAAAGCACTTTAAACCTATATACGTCAGCTGTAGCAGATCTGCTACTTTCCCAAAACATCTTAAAAAAATAAATCCGATATTTGGAATATTTTTTAAACATTTTCCCTGTCCCTGGCAAAACTTTACAGAAAAACAAGCCCAAAGTCGCTTATAGTAAGCAGACCTGGCAACACTGCAATGGGGGTCGCTCGCCGACAAGAACTGACTCCTGTTGGCAAGCGACGCAGGCGTGCGATGGAGTGTAACAATACAGTTTTAGAATAGGTGTGAGACGGACACTGACCAGTGAGGATTGATTCGGTTCACATACTGTACTATTATTCTATAGAGGATATGCGCATGCTTAAAGTGAATGGCACATCGAGTGGCAAAGAAACATGCAAAATGAGTTTAACATTGTTTAATGTTGTTTAATGCAATCAGATATGACTTTTCTGTTTGGATGGATGGGCTGTCAAGGCCAGAAAGTATTTTTTTGACACTCAGTAGGCATTCCTGCATAACTTCCGGGTTTGATGATGATGTCACACGCATATCCTCTATTATTTTTGAACGATGGTTAGTTTGTAATTTGTGCTATAATTTAAATGAATGGAGATTAATGGATGATGGGCGTCGTCGGCCCACGTGATTATTTGAGGCTTGCATATTTCTTTCTTTCAGTCCATGTATCCAGTTTTACGTTATAAGAATGTTGGTAATCGTTATAAAAGCACTTAAACAGTTTGTGAGTTTTGTTTTAGGAGAGGAGAGCACTTAATTTTTTTATCATTATGGCCTTATGATGCCCTGCTTATGTAAAATGCTTTCGTTGGGTTAGTTGTATTGATGCAGTTTACGTACGCGGTCTAAATTCATTTTAACTGATGCCTTTTACATGATAATGGTTAGAATGTTGTGATACGACATACCTTAAATAGTTTGGAAATGAGGAAAACTTGACACATTTATTGAATACATTTTTATACCTAGTTAACTACTAGCTTCAGGAGTAACGTTGGTGTAAATATTTGTCAAAAAGAATTCCTTTAACGTCCTCTCTGTAATGTTGAGGAGTGTTGAGTTGTTTACTGCTGTGCTGAAGAGATTACGTTGTTCATTTTCCATCCCTGATTTGTCTTGGGCTGTGTGATAATCCATTCATTAAAATGACTTATAGGGCCTATAGTTGATAATTAAAAGAGAATGTTTTAGTTTTTCTTGCTTCAAGACAATGTATATATATTTTTTAAGTTGGGACATGTGAATTTTAAGGTTATAGTTGAACTGACACTCAAGATATTTAGAGATAAGAGATATTTGCTGCCCAATGCTTTTGATGCTTGTGTGTGACGCTGTAGTCTGATCAAGTAGGGCGTTAATTTACGGAGACAGAAACACAAAAGGTTAGAATATGGATATAAGTTCTGATAGGCTCTGTGCAGAACTGCAGTCCCACGTTTGCAGACTCTGGCAAACCGGTTTCTTGGTCACGGGTTTTCCTCTAGCTGTGTCTGATTGGCTCGGCAGCAGATTTGAAGCAGGAAACGCGACACCTTTCCAGTGTGTTTCCAGTTCAAATCGACTGCTGAGCCAATCAAACACAGCTATGAAAAGAATTCTGAAAACCTAGCCTGGGCAGCGTTCCTTTTCGGGTATATGATCCGGTCGGGAGCGGAAGTAAAAAAAAAAAGAAAAGTGGCCCGATGGGCAGAACCGGAAAGACGTCTCACCCCAAAATAGGTCCGTCCTAATAAAATCCTTGATACGGCATTGTTTAGCTTATTTTTTAAATGTAAATGTGCGTGCACTATCCGGAGACTATTTAGCGTCTGTATTATCCCACGGGGAAATTCTATTCCATTTAAATAGGGATTGGGGAACCAAAACAAAGCGGCACCGCAAAACCGGATGGGCAGAATCTGGAAAGATTCTTCTTTCTTTTTTTTTTTTCAGTAGGCGTGGCCTAGACCGGATCATATGGGTCTTTAGTAACGCAGACCAGGCTTTCCTCCGAGGTGGAAAGACTGGTGATGCGAGGGTTACTGAAAACCTGAACCAAGAGAAAAGGGGAAAAAAAGAAAGACATGCCATCTCCGGTTTACTTCCTGGATCTGCGTGAAGTAGGCGGTTGCCTCTTAGGACGGTGGTTTTCAACCCTTTTCATATCAAGGACCATTATTTATTCGGCATTTGAGCCACGGACCACCATTTGATGAGATTTAGACTCTTAGACCCAAAGACTTAGAATATTTTGTTATTATTGGATACGATTTTGTCCACAATTCCATCCTGTATTGATGTTGGTTCCATAGAAGAGATAACGGGCAACGTTGATCAAAATAACAGTTCTTTAATTAAGTAATGCAGATGTCTAACAATAATCTTACTCTTGAGAGCGTAAAATGAAACCAAATGGACCCGTAAGGGTCCATTTGGTTTCATTTTACGCTCTCAAGAGTTAAACATCTATAAGGGTCCATTTGGTTACCAACTCTCCATCATTTAGCTGGGGACCACCTTGAACACCCTCAAGGACCACTGGTTGAAAACCACTGTCTTAGGAGACCGGAAGCAGGTTCGAGTCTATTCATTCCAATGGAAGAGTGAACAAACGTGAACACAGCTTCTGAGCCATTCCTTAGCCCCACGGTCGCTGAACTAAAATATTGGACCCAATCGCCACAAGCCACACAATCTCCCCAACATTTTGATACTAAAATGGCTTTTTTTCAGAGAGACAAATCACATCACAAATGACTTTATTATCGACCTTTCTCTGTTCCAGCAAATCAACCGTCTTTGCCTGGAACTACAGTTACGCATAGAGCCTACTCTGCAGATTTATAAACAGAATTGTTGGTGTATATTGTACATACTGTGCAGTGATCCTTGGACTTTTATTACTGCCTTATATGCTCCTTATTCCTACATTTTATTGCTAATCTTGCTAGCAATCTTTGAAACTATTTGACTTATTAAATTGTCCTATTACTTACCATCTAATTTGTAAGGCAGGTATTTGTGGATGTTTGTTGGTATGATGGTGGTGATGGTAAAGTATGGTGTATGATGGTTAAGAAGGACTTTTAGATGTCATATAAAACGATACCTTGATGCCTTTGTGTTGTCTTCCATCCTGGAAGGTTTACGATGTGTGTCTACGATGCTATTTATAGTGAAACTAAATAAAAGATTCAATAATATCCAATGTGTTTTTCTTTACTAACCCTCGGCCTGTGCTGTCTTATACAGATGAACATGAGGCATAACTTTTAAAACGATTGTCGATGTAGAATATTGCAGAGTTTATATTCGATAAGCATGCACATAATTTATGTTGTGTAAATATTAGCGCATAGACAGGGTTGGACGTTGAACTGCCTACATGTAGGATTATGTAATCATTGTGAATAAAGATTGATTGATGGATCATTAATTCTCTTGATTCTTAACCCATTAAGTAAGACCTGAGGCGATTCTTTAAAATGTTTTCTAAATCCTAACAGTTTTTTGAAAAAAAATCTAACTTTTTTTTCCAAGATTTTTCAAAAATAGAGCCAAAGAAATCTAAAGTGACACAGATGCGTTCCAGGTCTTAATGGGTCAAAAGATAAGTAACGATAATCGGCCAAGATTATGTTTAGAAGATATGTCTTAGATATTGCAATATTAACACTGTATTTAACCCCACACTGATGATAGTGCTGTCAAACTAACCTA
This sequence comes from Gymnoscopelus microlampas, assembly GCF_963454915.1. NCBI lineage: Eukaryota > Metazoa > Chordata > Actinopteri > Myctophiformes > Myctophidae > Gymnoscopelus > Gymnoscopelus microlampas. The sequence continues at coordinate 53,280,917 of NC_139947.1, read as the reverse complement.
TAAAGACATCAAAGCTCAAACTTGGAGACAACCCATGCTTCTTCATCTCCGTCTCATGTACGGGGTCCTTAGAGCAAGGGTTGCCAAACTTTTCAGGCCATGACCCCTCCAAAATAATCATAAATCAACTGGGGAACCCCCACCCCACCCTGACAAGCACTTGTAGGAGTTGAGGCATTATATTTAGAATAATCCACTTGTAATATTTGACAATTTGGCCAATGTTTGACCATTTTATAGTATTTTCTAGTTTGTTGGCGTAGTAATGGATTTATTATTAGTTATTTTTTTCATTGTAGAGCCTCGGGGTGGGTGTGGGGAGTCGGTACCAGGGGTCCCCAGCCAAATTAGGCCCCCTGGAGTGTGAGTGTGGAAGTTTAGTGGCCCGGCCCCTCCATCATCAAAGTTGCCCACCCCCTTGCCCATATAAAGTATTACGTTATAAAACATACATTAACCACTTTAGCCCTTTTTTATACCTAGGCTGTTTGAAAATAGCCGATCTGCTATTTCCAAATATTTTAGTACATTTTGATACCAATACTTCCGTACTTTTACTGTCGATTTTGAATTCCGGACTTTCACTTGTAACGGAGCACTTCTACATTGCAGCATTGATACTTTTACTCAAGCAAAACATTTGAGTACTTCTTCCACCACTGACAATAGGACACTAGTCTAGGACACAGACAGAAGTAGCCCTGAAACTGAAACATGTCATGGAACCACTTGTTCCTGGTTTGCGATTTTTTTTTACATTTACAACTCTCACATGTACATAAACGTTCAGATTTCAGATATAAAGTGCTGACCCCACGGATACGGATGTAATACGTTGAGCCGCAACGGATCTAAGTTCCATATATAATCTGTATTGTTCAATAAAAAGCGTTTTAATCCGATCAGCGGCCATTTTCTATATATTTTTTTAATTTTTTGTAATGTATCAGAGTGCAATACACCTCCCAACCGATAGTGTCGCATAGTTGAAAGCATCGGAGGACATTTGGAAAAAATGGCCGGCGATCGAATTAAAAAGCTTTTTATTGAACAATACAGAATATACAGGTACTTAGACGGGTTGCGGCTCAACTTGTTACATCCGTGGCTTGGGGGGTCAGCACTTTATATTTGAAATCTGAACGTTTCGTAGATGTACGAGTTTTCAATGTAAAAAGAAGTCGCAAACCAGGAACAAGTGGTTCCATGACGCGTGTGACAGACGAACGTCATGTGAACCATGGCTGAGGAGACAGAGAGGGTGTAATTCAGGGGTCTTCAACGTATTCAGGCCAAGGACCCCCTAGCTGAGAGAGAGATGAAGCAGGGACCCCCTACTCTATATTGTAGAAAAATTGTGTTTCGGATTTAACTTTTTTTCCCTCTACAATAGCTGTAGTATACAACCCTCGTAGACGTATTTATGATTCTGACGTTTTCAATCTACGAGAGTTGTAGGGTTCACCCCCCATGGACACATGGACTTTCTGCACTATGCCCCTCAGATACTCCAAACGTGTATACATTGAAAATAAAGGTGCTTACCCCCACACCGCAAATGTTAACTGTCTCTACGGGGTAGTAGTTTAATGTAATAATCCATATCTTTCAATAAAGAAGTGTTTTAATGCCGTCTGTGGCCGATTCTGTCGGAAGTTCCCAATGGGCGGTAGTGACGGGTAGTGAGGGGGCGCATCCGGTGAAACCCGGAATTACACTCAATCTAAACAGGAAGTAAACGAGGGTGAAAAAATGGCGTTCGGCCACAGACGGCATTAAAACACTTCTTTATTGAAAGATATGGATTATTACATTAAACTACTACCCCGTAGAGACAGTTAACATTTGGAGTGTGGGGGTAAGCACCTTTATTTTCAATTTGTACATGTTTGGAGTGTCTACGGGGTATAGTGCAGAAAGTGCCTGTGTCCATGAACCCTACAACTCTCGTAGATTGAAAACGTCAGAATCATGAATACGTCTACGAGGGTTGTATACTACTACAGCTACCTCTACACCAAACAAACACCTCTTTGCCAAAAAATAGCCGATCTACAAGCTCACAGCGCGAGGCGTTGTGAGCTTGTAGATCTGCTATTTTTTGGTAAAGTTCTAAAAGAGAAGCTAGGGTTCAAGTGCCTATAGTAACTCTGAGGACCCCCTAGGGGTGTCCGTCCCGGACCCCAATGTTGAAGACCCCTGGTGTAATTATGTTTGCATTTGCATTGGAACGCGTCCTGCGCGGCCGCGTCACCGCGCCGTCACCACGCAGCGTCTCCATTGTAGAAAAAAACCAACGTGCGCGCGCACGTCGCCATTAAGCGACAAGATGGCGGTCGCCGCCGGATCAGGTAAAGCGAGACCCGAGATAAATAAACTATTTATTCTGTTAAATCCTAAACAGCCTAAACGCTACTATAGCGCTCACATCACGTTACATAACGACACGCCGTCACGGTGGGGGCTCCTTAGCGGCCGCTACCGCGACGTTAACCGACGTACGGCGTTTTAAAATGTAACGTAAGAAGCGCTACTTGTAACGCCGGACAGTTTGGATGAAGATGACACAAGAAGAGCTTCTTCTCGCGATAACGTGTCGTTTATTTGGACGTTTTATTGTGGCTTAATTAACGATTAAATGAATAATTAATGCTATTGCTAAAAGGCTATGTTAGTGTGAATAATGCTAGTTCACGTTCAGGGCGTGTGTGTGTGTGTGTGTGTGTGTATGTGTGTTAGCTTCTAAGCTAGCGTTAGCCTAGCTGCATGTAGGCGTTGTTGCGTCTATACTTCGCCGTACGGCGACGACGCGACCCTCTCTCGCGACAACGACGACACAAAAAAAAAATGTCGCGCGACACTAATGACGTCATTTTTGAACGCTTAATAAAAAGAACGACGCCACGCGGTCGTTCAGGTTCAGCCGTTTAGTTTAGCGGCGTCATTTTTTTTTTTTACTTGTCGTTGAAATAAGTAGTGCGTCACTTTGAGCAGAGAGCAGCATAAAGTACAGTCACTACATCATACAGGCGTCGACCAGCTGTCCCGTGACGTCTGTAATGATGATGACGTCATGTCGGTGTCCCTTGCCGAATGTATATGACACGTCTGTGATATCTGACGTGGTTGACCTGTTGTAGAGCCATCCATCCTCTGTTCTGTTTGACATGCCACACTAGGATGCTAGAGCAGTAGTACGCTAGGACATGGGACAGTCTAGGACATAGTAGTCTAGGGCAGTGGTTTTCAACCTTTTTCGCTTCAAGGACCCCCAAATTGACAAATATTAGCCCAGGAACCCCCATTTGAAAAGATATGCCAGGGACTCAACCATTTAGATTTCTTGGGGGTCCCAATCTACACTGTATCATCATCAGTAGGGTCCATTTGGTTCCATTTGTACACTCTCAAGAGTTACAGACATATAAGGGTCAATTTGGTAGCTAACTATTCTTTTGGCTGGGGACCCCCTGGAACCCCCTCAAGGACCACTGGTGGTCCCCAGACCACTGGTTGAAAACCCCTGGTCTAGGACATAGTAGACTAGGACATAGGACACTAGGAGACTAGAACATAGGAGACTAGGCCATAGGACACAGGAGAATAGGACATAGTATAATAGGAAATAGGACACTAGGATATAGTACACCAGGACATAGGGCACTAGGACATAGGAGAGTAGGACATGTCCCCCTAGGACAAAGGACACTCGGAGACTAGGACACTAGGATAAGCATGGACCTGGCTGTCTCTAATAATAATAATAATAATAATAATAATAATAATAATGATAATAATAATAGTAATAAGGTCCTGTGGGTGTGGCTAGCTGAACATGGATGACACATCTATGTTCATGTCTAGGTGGTTGACTTGTTGTAGTCAGACCAGTGGTTTTCAACCTTTTTTCGCGTCAAGGACCCCCAAATTGACACACATTAGCCCAGGGACCCTCAATTGAAAAGATAAGCCAGGGACCCGCAATAAGAGACGATTTTTACAGCTCTAGCAGTGATTTTCAACCATTTTAATTTCAAGGACCCCCAGTTTGACATGCATTAGGGCTACGGACCCCCATTTAGTGACATCTCTATCTCTGGTACCCCCGTTTATATTATAAAATCAATGTTAACCGACTAAAAGCCTTGTCATTGCCATATATGTCTTATATATTTATATATATATATATATATTCTTTAAAGCAAACATTTTTAACTCAAATCTACGCTTCTGGGGGTCCCTGGGACAACATATTTTGAGATGGGGGGGTCCTTGGCCAAATACATATCATTTTGGGGGGGTCCTTGACATGAAAAAGTTTGAGAACCACTGATTATAGCAACATGTTTTAAAAAAAAAACTGTTAGGATTTAGAAGACATTTGTAGAATCCCCCAGAAGCAAATATTTGAGTTAAAAATGTTCGCTTTAAAAAATATATATATTCAAAGATTTGCACACATTTTTCACGATTTTTAAAAAAAATGGCAGATCTACAAGCTCGTAGCGCGGTAGTGCCGCGCTATGAGCTTCTAGATCTGCTATTTTTGAATAGCCAAATAAATCTTAAAATGACAGAGAGGCGTTCCCGGTCTAAATGGGTTATGAATGAATCACACTCACTGCAGTGGCAACAAGAATGATGCAACATTTATTTTAGAACCATAAAAACCTGGCATTTATAGCAGCTTTGAACCGGCATACATTCATAATGTATGATACGAATGTATGATACGTTCTCAACCTTTTCAATGTGAAGGACCCCCCCCCCCCAGTTTGGGCATTATTTGATACCAGTCATTTCAGATCAATCTACAACACTGTAAAATCTTCAGAGTTCAGGGTTTATTTAACTCTCGAGACTGTAACGGGTCCATTTGGTTCCATTTGTACCCTCCCAGAGTTGCATACCCGTAAAAGGGTCCCCTAGGGCAGTGCTTCTCAAACGTTTTCATGTCAAGGACCCCCAAATTGACACTTATTACCCCGCGGACCCCCATTTCAAAAGATATCCCAGGGACCCCCATAAGAGAAGATTTTTTTTACGGCTCTAGCTGTGATCCTCAACCATTTTAATTTCAAGGACCCCCAGTTTGACATGCATTATGCTACGGACCCCCATTTAATGGCATTTCTATCACTTGGACCCCAATGTAAAATTGTAAAATCTATGTCAATGTATGGTTCCATTTGTACACTCTCAGAGTTACAGAACCATAAGGGTCCATTTGGTGCCTAATCTATCATTTAGCTGGGGACCCCCTGGAACTCCCTCAAGGACCCCTGGGGATCCCCGGACCCCACTTTGAGAACCACTGCCCTAGGGGTCCCCGTCCCGGACCCCACATTGAGAACCAGTGGTCCACATGACCGACTAAAAGCCTCGTCATTGCCACAGCTGTGAGTGACATTTACTTTGACTCGACCTGTCATCAATTTGTGTGAAATAATGACAAGAGGGGGGAAAGCTGTTGGTGACGGAGCTGTTTATTTATGACCATCTGTCTTATATGTAGAATTAAAGGTACTGGAAGTGATACTTTAAGTGTTAAATAGCTCCATATTGTGATAGTAATCATTGCTATAGAGTGTTTGTTCAGTAACAGTGTTAAATAGCTCTAGATTGTGACAATCATTGCATTAGAGTGTATTAAAGAGCTGGATAGACAGGGAGACCCCTGTTACTGAACAAACACTCTATAGCAATGATTACTAAGGCTGCAACTAACGATTAATTCCATAATCGATGAATCGGGCGATTATTTAAACGATTAATCGATTAATCGGATTATCGCACTTATTAAGCAATTACCTTATAATTTTGAAGTTTAAGGCATGTTTTATCTAAAAATAAAGACAATTTGTAGTTTTGTAGAAATATTAGACCTTAATTGTCGAATATTTAAGCATGTTCTAATCATGTATACTTTAATTTACTCAAACACTTTCCAATTTTTTATTTTTTTTTTAACATTTTGGATAAAATAGCCAATTTTACATTGAATTAATTACATTCCATTATCGATTAATCGATTATCGATTAATCGATTATCAAATTAGTTGGCAACTAATTTAGTAATCGATTATTAATCGATTAATCGATTAGTTGTTGCAGCCTTAATGATTACTATCACAAGATAGAGCTATTTAACACTGTTACTGAACAAACACTATAGTAATGATTACTATCACAATATAGAGCTATTTAACACTGTTACTGAACACACACTCTATAGTAATGATTACTATCACATTATAGAGCTATTTAACACTGTTACTGAACACACACTCTATAGTAATGATTACTATCACAATATAGAGCTATTTAACACTGTTACTGAACAAACACTATAGCAATGATTACTATCACAATATAGATCTATTTAAAACTGTTACTGAACACACACTATAGTAATGATTACTATCCACATACCAGTTCTGGCAGTGTGATAATCCAGTTCTGGAAATGGTTCCACATTTTATGGATTCCTCAATGTTGGATCCGGATCCTTCGGTTCCAAATCCCAACCCCAGCGCCCAATGCCCATACGGAAATTCTGGGGCGATACTGGATGTCAAAAATAACAATTTGGCCAATAAAACCAACACCAATACTGATATCTGATCATTTCGGTCTTGTTGTTCTTAATTCCCCCTTTTTTTGTGACCAAGGAGACATAAATGTTCATCATGTAGCGCTCAGATGACTCATGAGTCATAACCTAGCCAACACATAGCCCGCACAAAATGGATGCTGCATCACAGCAACAAAAACAACAGATAAACATCGGCCTCTGCCATCGGTAATGAAGGCGGGCCATAGCTGAATGAGTAGCGCCGACTTAGGCCCGCCTGGGGAAACGGAAGGTCCCACAGGTTCGATTCCCAGTGTGTCGAGGTGTCCCTGAGCAATGCACCACCTAACCTGGGTGAAGCTGAAACTAAATATCACCCTTGTGGTATCAAAGAGGTCTAATCAATAATAATTATCGGTGGTGAAGGTAAACTTATTTGCTGACACGCTGATGCTGGTCAGCGAGGTAAATATTGGCCCGAAACCCGGCATAGCGGCTGATGTGGTCTGTGTCGGGCGAAATGTCCAAGACTGTTGCTTTTCAGGATTAAAATTCCAAAAACGGCAAAAGTAGCTGATCTGCAACAAGCTTGAAATGCACCACGTTTCGAGCTTGTAGATCTGCTACTTTTGATGCTTTTGTGTGACGCTGTAGGTCAGGGGTCTTCAACAGGGGGTCCGGGACCCCTAGGGGGTCCCTCAGAGTTATAGGATTATTTGTTTTACCTTAACCACTTGAACCCTAGCATCCCTTTTTCTGAGGAGAACTTTAGACAAAAATAGCAGATCTACAAGCTCACAACGCCTCGCGCTGCGAGGCGTTGTGAGCTTGTAGATCTGCTATTTTTGGCAAAGAGTTATAGTTGTAGAGGGGAAAAAGCAGACCAAGTAAACATATAAAATAGTGTTTAAGATAACACTTTTTTTAATATAGAGGGGGGTCCCTGCTTCATCTCTCTCTCAGCTAGGGGGTCCTTGGCCTGAAAACCCCTACTGTAGATAGTATGATCAAGTATGGCGTTAATTCAAGAAAACAACTAAAAAGGCTAGAATATGGAGATAAGGATGTATGGGTACATCCCTGACATGGTGTTTGATCTGTCCTCCACAGGCGTTAAGGTTCCTCGTAATTTCCGGCTTCTTGAAGAGCTGGAGGAGGGTCAGAAAGGCGTGGGAGACGGCACGGTCAGCTGGGGTCTGGAGGACGACGAGGACATGACCTTAACACGATGGAGAGGGATGATCATCGGACCCCCGAGGGTGAGCGAGGCCCACCCCACTGCCCCACCCACCGCTTCACAACCAAACACATAACCATAGACCCAGTGGTTGTGAAACGTTTTTTTATTGTCAAGGACCTCCATAATGACTCTTGAGAGTGTACAAAATGGACGGGTCCATTTGTACACTCTCAGAGTTACAGACCTGTAAGGGTCCATTTGGTTCCATTTGTATACTCTCAGAGTTACAGACCTGTAAGGGTTCATTTGGTTCCATTTGTACACTCTCAGAGTTACAGACCTGTAAGGGTCCATTTGGTTCCATTTGTATACTCTCAGATAGTGCAGTAACAGGGTCTCCCCGTCTCCAGCTCTTTCATAAACAGAACATGTATTTTCAGGTGGGTTGACAATTTACTCCAATCATGATTGAGAATCCCACAAAGATCATTAATCGGCTTGTTGTTCCAGTTTAAATTGTCTCTGGTGACAGTCACACAGGATACAGGATAGACGAGTATAACTGGTGAGCTCTCTCCTGATTGGACGAAATGTGGTATCCCAGCCTGAAAAATGTATTTTCTATTTTCTAGAGAGCTGTAGACTAGAGACGCAGAGACCTGTGTTACTGAACAAACACTCTATAGCAAAGATTACTACAGGAATATAGAGCTATTTAGCACGTAAAAAACACAAAAAATAGCACAGCACCTTTAAACCCTTTAAGACCTGGAACGCATCTGTGTCACTTCTCGATTTGAGCAAAAAAAGCATTATTTTTACACTTTGGCTATTAAAAAATAGCAGATCTACAAGCTCATAGCGCGGCACCAAGTGAGCTTGTAGATCTGCCATTTTTGGAAAATTATGAAAATGTGTGCAAATCTTTGAATATATATTGTTTTAGAGTGACATTTTTAACTAAAATCTTTGCTTCTGGGGGGTCCCTGGAACAACATATTTTGAGATGGGGGTCGGCGGCCAAATAAATACAATTTTGGGGGTCCTTGACATGACAAAGTTTGAGAACCACTGATATAGAAACATACGCTTTTTTTCAGAATACTTTTGGGATTTAGAAGACATTTGTAGAATCGGCCTCAGGTCTTAATGGGTTAATGAAAAGCACATATACATTGTTGCATGTACGGTCTTAAGGTGGAAGTTTGAAATAATGTGTGTGTGATCCACAGACAATGTTATGTGAATCGTATGTACAGTCTTAAGGTGGAATGTTAATATAATGTGTGTGTGTTTGTGATCCACAGACAATCTATGAGAATCGTATGTACAGTCTTAAGGTGGAATGCGGGCCCAGATACCCAGACACGCCGCCGTTTGTCAGATTTGTGACGAAGATAAACTTGAATGGCGTCCACAACTCCAATGGTGTGGTGAGTAGAAACCTGTCTAACCTGACGGCTTGATGAAATGCAACGCTCCTGTAGAATGTCTACTTGTTGCTACAGCACAGCACAGGGGTGGAAGAAGTACACTGAGTTCCTTTTTTCTTTTCACTGAAGTAAAAGTAACCGTACGTACCAAAATATAAAAATGCTCTACCTCGAATCAAGTCCTGGTCTTCTTTCTAACACAGATGGCTAAAATCAACAGGAAGTTAACATTTTTGATTAAAACCCTCTTCGTATTGGGTTTTGTTATGTTATATATTGGCAGAATCAGCTTTGTTTGTGTGACTTTGAGAGCTGATTCACCCTACAATGTAAGTAAATGAGGAGAGTATTTGGGCTGATCCATTTCTAAAATAGTTAAGTAAAGTAAGTAAGCCTAGTGAGCCATGTGGCCCATAGGGCAGGAGCCTATCTCCTGTTTCTGTAGCGCGAGGCGCTTGATGTACAAGCACTGGACACACATGACGCTAGTATGTCACAGGGACTTACCCCCCCAATCCAATCCTTGCCCGCATAATTGCCACTGAAATTCTGACTCGACCCACCCGCGCCGCGGGTTGACCCGCGGGTTACGGGTCAACCCGCGCATCACTACCGCACACACACTGCCACTTGACCGTTCAAGAGAAGGTTTTAGTAAAGATATACCCGCACACTGCCTCTTGACCGTTCAAGTGAAGGTTTTAGTAATGCAACAACGTTTCCTCAGGTCCCTCGAACCTGAGGAGGAAGTTCTACACGACCAAAATATTTGTACTAAAATGAGAGCATGAAACACATGTGCAGTGAAAGTCATGTTTCTGCTGTCATCACCGACGAAGGTTGATCGGCCACCATCAGCCCAAAAGTCGCACATTGGCGATACATTCACACTAGAAAAAGTGAAATAATATGAGAACAGCTCCGCTCCCCAGCTGGACTCATACTTCGCCGTACAGTGGGCTGCGTGTCGAAAATGGCTCAAGCTCACAATGCGTCATGTCCGCGACGTGTTGTGAGCTTGTAGATCTGTTGTTTTCGGCGCACGGCCGTCGACCAAGTATAGATTTGTCTGTAAGGTGTTGTGCCAGTGTCGGGATACTATAGTAACATGACTGTGTGCTGTCAATGAACAGAGACCAGATGACATGACTGTCTTTCTGCTGCCATGCACTTCACTGAGTAAAACATCTTTATAAAACGAAGAATTGTAAAACGTATCACTCCATAGGCCCATAGGATATCATTTTCAGGACTAGGCTAAGATCACAAGCTAGGAGATGAAGTGAAGTTGAAGGAGAGTACTCTACCACACGTTGCACCATTCACGGCACGAATAATAAATAATAAATCCTGCCGCTGCTGGATCAATTAATCACCCACGGAGGCATTAATCACTCGAGGAGGCAGACCATTACATTTGCTAAATAAAAGGACAAAAAGAAAATCGGCCCATAAAAACAACCGACGATTGAACTCATCCAATCGCCGACTGCCAATATATTTGCCATATCGTCCAACCGTATCACTGACATGACTACTGCTGCTGCCCTTTAAGACTGTTTCCTCTCACATTTGTCAGTAAAAGACCAAGAACTATTTATGGTATGATTTAATTGGAGATTAACCGGTTCATTCTACAGTCTAGACCCACTAGTCAGTCTCTAAACACTTTTCTTAATGGATAATATGGACGATCTCCCCACTTGTATTTGAATGTAATCATTTAGGTTTTTCAAAAGTCTTAAAGGCAATTCTTCATATTGGTGCAGTGACATGATTGGTAGATGCAGGCTCATTGTTAGTAGGGATGGAGCTCGAAAACCGGGTCCATTATATACCCGGGCATGAATTTATCGAGACCCGGTTTTCGATAAGCTTTAGGCTTGTCGAGTCTGTTATCGAGTGTAGCGGCCCATGACGTCATGTCTAAACTATCAATACAAGAGGCGATCAAGAAATAAATCTAATCACCCACGCTGGCACAAACATGTTGGTCTAAAAGTGTATTGATAGCTGCAAGTTGTGCCAAACAGTGCTGTCCGTCCCTCAGTCTATCGTTGCCAAAAATGGCAGATCTACAAGCTCACAACGTGGTGCGAACAGACGCAGTGTGAGCTTGGAGATCGGCCATGTTTTGGTGCGTGACACCGTCGTACGATGAAGTATACATTGCGCTTTTAAAGTGACAGTACACACATTAACCGTTTCTTCAATATTATTTTCCAAAAGTAAAAAGGTCACTTGCCTTCTGTCTGTTAGAAAAGTACTGTATTTGAAGGCCCTAGTAAAATGTAGTGCAAGTGATATATTTTGGTTAAAACAAAGAAAAAAGAATAGAAAAAATAACTATGCATTTTTTGTTTATAAAAAGTTGAAGAGACATGGAGATTTTATAGTAATTATTACAGTACTATTCATAATATAAAGCCATTTAACACTTATTGCACATTATATGAATGGTTGTTTTAATGATAGGCAAAAATATTTTTTACTTTTGTCATCTTCATTTAATTTTAGATAGTGGTCAGCCACAAACTCACTGTTACAGCTGGCCAATAAAAAAAAGATACCGGTTCTGTTCAGAGTTTTTCGTCTCACGTCTTTTTTCTTAATAATAGAAAAAGATCGATAGTGGGCTCGATAAAAGCTCGGTTCGATAAGCGGGCTTGATAAGGTGCTCATTATCAATAAAAATTAATGAGCTCCATCCCTAATTGTTAGTAATGTGTTACTTATAATGATCTGTTATAAATAAAACATCACATGGATGCACCTGAGACGTATCATCAGTGTTGTAGCCTGGGTTCATCGGGTATTTGGGGGGTCTCGCAACAACAACATACGCCCTCGCCCAGGTGACCCAGCCGGGGTTGATCAAGCCCCGACCTACGACTCCCAGTAGCTACCCCACGGTCAGCCCTCTTAATAGGGCCAGACAGGGGCTCTGGCACGTGGAGGGACTAGGCTCTGTGGGTGGCCTCCTGGCTGGGCTCCTCCTTCGTCCGTTTAGATATCCCCACTGACAAGTCACAACATTTTATGGGTCTCTCTCTCTCCCCCTGATCGCAGGGTTGCATGCCACAGCAGCTTGCTTTAATGCGGCCATTCACTGTGCGATTATATAAATGTTTTATTTTTACTACCGCTCATACTGTACGAGTAAATCATTTGCGATGAGTTCATCATCATAACCTTTATTTCAGCTCGGAGTACATACAGTTGAGGGGCAGGCCCTCATTTTCAATGTAGCCGAGATACAGAACACAGTAATTCAACAGGAATAGACATTCACATACAGCAATAAATACATGAATCAGAATACAGAAAGAACTAAAAAACTAAAAATAGTCAAAGAACTAGAACATATATATGATAATCAATTAATTAAATAAAGCAGTTACAATCCTGAATAAAAATGTTGGAAATCATTTCCCTGAAACTGCCTAAAGATGATTTGATTTTCAAGGACCTCTGGAGCTCATTCCAGGCAGATGGAGCACTGACAGAAAATGCTGTCTTGCCTAACTCCGTCTGCGCAAAAGGAACCTTGAGCGTCAGGAGATCACTCGAGCGGGTCTGATATGTAATAGGGTTCTTTACAAACATAGAACAAATATAAGGTGGAAGCATTCCTGATATGGCTTTAAAAATAAATAGATACCAGTGCTTATCACGCCTCTCAATTAAAGAGGATAAGCCTGCATTCCCGTATAGTGTACAGTGATGAGTCCGAGAGACCGAGAGAAAAGTTGCTTCAATAATTGTTTTCCTACTGGATGCAGGAAAGCATGATTTATTTCTATAGAGAAACCACATTTTTTGTCTCAATTTGGAGACAAGGTTATCAATGTGAAATTTAAAACACAATTTCTCATCTAGCCAGATGCCCAGGTAATTGTATTCCGAGACCCTTTCTATTGTAGCACCACTTGAAGAGGTTATGACTATGTTGCTAAGGTTGGTGGCTTTAACTCTAGTGAACAGCATGAATTTGGTTTTGCTTGCATTTAAAACCAGTCTCAGCTCAACCAGGGCAGCCTGGAGAGCATTAAAAGCAAGCTGCAGCTTCCTGGTGGCAAGATGAGCCGAGTCAGCGACACAGTATATGACCGTGTCATCTGCATGGTCGCGGTTTGTGGTCTTACGGTACAGTCCAATTATCACGCCCGGTGTCATATATGTTGTTTTGTTACCAGGTGGATACCAGGGCGGTGTCATATATAATATGTTGTTTTGTTACCAGGTGGATACCAGGGCGGTGTCATATATAATGTGTTGTTTTGTTACCAGGTGGATACCAGGGCGGTGTCTGCGCTGGCTAAGTGGCAGAACTCGTACAGCATCCGGGTGGTTCTGCAGGAGCTCAGACGACTGATGATGTGCAAGGAGAACATGAAGCTGCCTCAACCTCCCGAGGGTCAAATCTACACCAACTGAACCCACAGTCCACCCACCCACCCACCATCAGAACCAACCAGAGGGTCAGAATCTACACCCAACTGAATCCAAACACCCCCCCCCACCCCCCCAGAGGGGTAAATTCTACACCAACTGAATCCAAACGCCCCCCCCACACCATCAGAACCAACCAGAGGGTCAAAATCTGAACCAAGCAGAACCATCAGAACCGTCGTCACCACTTCCAAACTCTCTGCCCAATGAAAACTTCCAAATTTCCAAACCTTCTGTTTTCCCGCTCCTTTCTTTTCTTCCTTCCTTTCTCTCTCTCTCCCGCCCTCTCTTTTCCGTTTGACTTCATCCCTCCATCTTCTCATCTCGTGACATTCAGTCGCCCGCCAACGCTTGGCCACACACACACACACACACACACACACACACACACACACACACACACACACACACACTATACTTGTGAAGACATCTACACATTCGGACGGTACATTTTCAAAAATGTCATCTTTGCCATTTTCGTTTTTTGCCCATTTTTATCCTGAAGTTAAAGCCTGAGTTTAATTTGTGCACCGGTGTCATCATGCACCCCCAAAACAGCAGATCTACAAGCTCACACCGCGTGTTGTGTGCTTGTAGATTGGCTATCTTGGGGGGGCGTGACCGCAGCGCAACAACTTGAGTGTAAATCAAACCTGAATGTAAAACAAAACAATAAGGTAACCATACAACGACCATCTTTACTGTGAGGACAAGTGTCCTCACTAGTATGTCTATTTCTGTCCCTCACAAGTATAGTCTCTCTCACACACACACACACACACACACACACACACACACACACACACACACACACACACACACACACACACACACACACACACACACACACACGCGCGATGAGAACAGATATACACAAGCATACATGGGTATATACCTAAATTAGCGCACACACACACACACACACACACACACACACACACTTACTGTTCACACATTCATTCTCAGGCGCTGACGCCCCCCCCTCCTCCTCTCCTCCTCCCCCCCCCTCCCCATCACTGGAGTTGTGTGTGTGTGTGTGTGTGTGAGACACACACCAGGCGCGATCATTCAAATACTGTACATCTTAACTAATCTTTTTTTATTATTTGTTATAAATGCAGATTGTACAATAACATAAATAATCTTATTGAGTGTACCACGGTGTGTGTGTGTGTGGCCTTTTGTTTTGGCATGATGACGTTGAGAATAATAGTATGTTGATATGATGTCGTTGGTTGTTCGGCCATAAAACTAAGTATCTCAACGTATTTCTACTGTTTTGTTTTGTAAATTAAGGCCCTACTTTAAGGCCCTACTGTTTTTTTCTCTCACGCTGTTAGGTAAAGCCCCCAAGGTTGGTGCTCTGTGCTGCGGCGCTGATTTTATCCGCCAGATTGGGACGTTCACGGCATATTTTGCACCATTACGGTGCGTTCATCATCGGTGACGAGTGCCTCTAACAGCCGCTGCTGGCTGCGTGCACGCAGCGAAGCGATGCGAGGCGATGCGAGGCGACGCGAGTCAACACTCATACAATCACGTGCAGCATGCGTCCTCTACCCCTGCGCCTAATGGCTGTACATGGGGCCGACGGGTGCTTTAGAGTGATTGTGTGAGTGTGGCTTCAGGAAGTAAATTCCTAGCCTCGATCTCCAGGCTTTTATTTTTTAGTTTTGCTAAAAAATAAAAGCTTGGAAATTCCTGTCCCAGCTGTTGGTACGCAAAAGCGCCTGGCGTCGTCTGATGTGGTGCGCATTATTTATTTTGGGTCTCTTATATCCGTATTTTAACTTTTTTTTCCCGTAAATTAATGCCGTACTCCGCCATTCTATGTCACACAAAAGTAGCAAAAATAGCCGATCTACAAGCTCAAAACGCGTCGCAGCGCGACGCGTTTTGAGCTTGTAGATCTGCTATTTTTGAATTGGAATCCTGTTTTTCTTTTTTCCATTTTTGAATTGGAATCCTGAAAAGTAACCTTTTTATGTAATTTCAAATGCATTTAGTTATACTTATGTTAACTTTATGAACTTAAATACAAATACATTGGACATAAAAAAAGACAAATAGAATGTTAATACTAGTCATTAAGCTACTAATATAGACTGAAGTAATTAAAGCGGGTCATGTTTGCATGTTTGTAATCGTAAACGGCTGAAATCAATAATATCTCACTATTCTGATATTAACCTGTGGGCCGCATTAAGTGAAGGTGGGGGCCGCCAGTTGCCCATGTACGTACTAGATTGTTGCGCAAAAATAAGCAAACGTAGCAATAATAACTACATTGGATCCATTGAAACACAGGTTCTTTATTTCTCCCTTTTTTTCCAGAAAAAAAACGTTGACATACATGGTTCCCAGCTGACAGACCATATTCATGCATAGTTCATTTTGCTGCTCGTCACCAAAATATCTATCTAGTCAACTTCCATATTTACGGGGTCAGATGGGCATGGCCGCCAACGCTTTGAAGATTTCAGAGTGGTCCCTGATCCAGAAAAGGTTGAGAACTTGTGTATTAAAGTTCTCAGTCTCCATGACTGATGAGTCGGTCATTTGCATTCTATGGAAGCATGTAGAGTAAAACAGCCGATCTACAAGCTCTCAATGCGTCGCTTGTTAGATCGGATATTTTCGGTTATTTTTAAGCATTTGTAGTCAAACTAGCCATATGTTAAGAAGCATTTTCCATCAAATCTTCATAGTCTAGGACAGGTGTCTTCAACGTTTTCAGGCCAAAGACCCCCTAGTTGAGAGAGAGATGAAGCAGGGACCCGCTACTCTATATTGTATAAAATTGTGTTTCAGATTTAACTTTTTTTTTTTTACTTAGTCTGCTCTTTTTTTCCCTCTACACCTATAGCCTCTTTGCCCTGTAGATCTGCTATTTTTGGCTAAAGTTCTCCTCAGAAAATGGATGCTAAGGTTCAAGTGGTTAAGGTAAAAAAAATAAAAATCCTATCACACAAAGATTTGGCGGACCCCCTGTAGTAACTCTGAGGACCCCCTAGGGGTCCCGGACCCACTGTTGAAGACCCCTGGTCTAGGATATTTCATACTTTTGTTTAAAAGCAAAAGTTAAAAGCCTCAGTCTGCCTGCGCCACCTGGTGGGCAGTATGTGGAACAGCAGGAACAATATTACTAAAACACCATTTTATATATATATATATATTGTTTTTTAGGAATTGGTGCTCGTGTGTGTGTGTATGTGTGGGGGGGGGGGGGGGGGGGGGATCCCTTTCATACTGTTTCACAAATCACACATTAGGACTTGGTCTTACAAACATTTTCAGTCGTGAACTTTTATTTCTGCTTTAATCCATCCAAAAAAAAAAACGAAGGTGAGAAATGTGGGTCTAATTTCCAGGTACAGAATTATTGGGTTTGGGATTTGAAATTCTGGTCCAAACATGGAATTAGGAGTTTACTTTTGCCAAATAATATTCCGTAGAGGACACCAACGGAAGGAACATCTATAACAATATCTATGGAGAAATGTTGACCACCATTCATGTAAAAGAAAACCATGCTTGACAATTTAACTGAAACCAGCAACCTCTCTCTGTCCAATGTAATGTCAATCAGTTGGAATCTGAATTCAAACTTCAGCATTCAGTTAATATGTAAGGAGGAGGGCGTGGTACCTTTCTATTTGCATGTGAAGATGATAGTCGTCTACTCATGATATTAATTATGTTAATTATTGAACTATAGGAGTGTTGTGGAGACCATCCGTGAAGAAATGCATGGGTGAATATTCATAAGTAGATATAGATGATAATGGGTGAATATTCACAAGTAGGAACCCATACATTTTTATATCTATTGTCTCCCTCTCCTGGTGGAGTGAGGTAATTGCAATTACAATAAAGTATTAAAAACAGTTGAAATGGGGAAATGTTGTAGGGGGAACAGCACTGTGTAAACAGCTATGTTATGTACATGTTATATCTACAGGGTATAGAGCTTTGGGACAGATGGCATTAATCTTTTGCAGTCACTTTGGGACAAATATTTTTTTCTCAAAACCATTTAAATAGTATACAAAAAAGCCTCAGATTTAAAGTGGGTTGGGTTGTATTTGCTAAACCTCATACACTTCTTCAACCCCTTCTTCCCGTGGTTTTTATTGATTGATTGAATATTTTATTAGGCAAAAAAAAAGTAAACATCACAATTACATTTATAATACTTTGTCTAAAAGGTCCGTCCAAAAAAGTCCTTGCGGTCTTGTTTCCATTGAGGTCCTTGGTATTCAGTTCATAGACATATATAGTAGCAACCAAACAGTTCAAATATCAACACAAAATACAGCGAAGATAACACTATATGTACAAAAAAAACAAAGATGCATTAAAAAAAAACATGTAAAAAAAAATGGGGAGGGGGGGGGGTCGTCTGTCTAACGGGAAAATGGTATTACCTCCTTTTTGCCTCCAGAAAGGTGAGTTTTAAATGCTGTTTTAAATTTCTGGTGGAAATACAAGCTTTTTGTCGACGTCCACTTCCATTCTCCAATTTGGAGCAGACCGCTGAATGCTTCCATCATTTGACGTATGCTGCTCTTGAGGTTGGCCTGCTGGGACGACTGGTGTGAAGTCGTCCTTTTTCTGATGATCTTTGTGTGGGAGAGCATTTACTGTGGTTCGCCTCTGTTCCGATGTTGATGCCACTACTTGATTATTTATGTGGCCAAGTGTATAGTGGCCTCGGGCAAGTAGGGCAAGCCTCCTAGCAGGGCACCCTGATAGAATGTGCCTTAGGGCATTGGTTCTCAAAGTGGGGTCCGGGGACCACCAGGGGTACTTGAGGGGGTTCCAGGGGGTCCCCAGCTAAATGATGGATAGGAACCAAATGGACCCTTGTGGGTCTGTAACTCTGAGAGTGTACAAATGGAACCAAATGGACCCTAATGGGTCCATTTGGTTCCATTTGTACACTCTCAGAGTTAATTTAACATTGATTTTACAATATGAATTGGGGTCCCAGAGATAGAAATGCCATTAAATGGGGTCCGTAGCCCTAATGCATGTCAAACTGGGGGTCCTTGAAATTAAAATGGTTGAGAATCATTGCTAGAGCCGTAAATATCTTCTCTTATGGGGGTCCCTGGCATATATTTTCAAATGGGGGGGTCCGCGGGCTAATAAGTGTCTATTTTTCTATTAACATGAAAAAGTTTGAGAACCACTGCCTTAGGGTTTCAGGTGCTTGACAAAGGGCACAGGCGGGATCTTCTCTGAACCACAGCTTCAAGTTTTGAGGTGAAGGTATAGCACGTCATACGTGGCTGGTGGCTCTGATGACAAAACTCAGCCGGGCTCCCTCCATCTCCCAAATGTCAGTATTAGCCTGATATACTCGTTATTACTATACTCGTGAGAACATCAATGTTATAAATAATGCCACATTATGAATGCCATTTTTAATTTGTTTTGCCAGCTCGGCTTGTACGTAGATTGGCTATTTTAGGTCCAAAGCACAGAATAGGCCTATACATGCCTAATCCTAACACTAACCTGAATCTTTTCCTAATGTAAGGTTAACTCTAAAGACAAGCATGTTTGAACCCCCCCGCACTCCCCCCCCATGTCAGTGTTACCAGTCAAGTTTGACCTGTCTGTTTTAACTGCTCTTAACTTAACACAAAACTCATAAATCATTACCGTCTTTGAACTGTGTGTGTGTGAGTGAGTGTGCGTACAGGTTGGTTGCAGTGTGCCTTGCAAACGTAGGCCTGCATGGTATTTGTGGCAGGCTGCTTTTGATGGGCCTCATTCACTAAGCTGTTCCTAATTAGCGTGTAAATAAAGTGACTAAAGGGGTGTAGTGTAGGTTTTTGATCAACCAAACTGACTTGAGATTCACAAAATGGCGTGTACAACCCATAGACTGTATAAATGAGATGGACAAACCCCCTCCGCTGCTTTCTACAGACCGAAAATGAATCCTTTGCTGCAGACTGTGGCTCCGCCATCTTTCACTACGCGTCAGAATGAGTTCAGACCATTATTGGTTGGGTAACTTGTCAATCAAGAGCGGGGGGCGGGGAATGAATGCTATTGGTTGTGTAGCGTGTCAATCAAATCATCCCGCCCCTCCTAGAGAATAGCCTACTTTATCGTCAATTTTATAATAAATAGAACCATAATTTAGCAAAACGCATATCCTGATGATTGAAAGGAGACTTTAAACTAGCGACTGGAAGCATATAGAATTTATGACAATTTTTATTACAGTAAGAAAATCGAGTCTGAAAGTTGGTAAAAACCCATAGGCTTGCGTTAAAATAAATTCTTTCTGAACTCACAGGTCGGCACGGGTGAAACAGCGCCTCTCGCTGGACATTTACTAAACATCCGGGTTGGCCTCATAGTAAATATCTCAGCCTTGCCCCTTGGTACAACCCTGATATGTGTGTATCGCAGATGTTCCTGATTTCTGTCTGAAAGGCTTGTTCACGTGGAGAATCATTTGCATTCTGCCACACCCCATTTAAGACCATAAAAGGTAATCGAGAACATCCTACGTCGGACGAAAAACGTCACCACTCCTCAAAATGGAGAGATCTACAAGCTTACAACGCAGCAACAAGCTTGTAGATCAGCGTAAGCTTTATTGTCACATCACAGGTTTACAGTAAAAAGGCCATCAGACTAAGGAGATCAAACAAGAGAACAAAAAAACAAACAAACAGATTATCTGCATATTTACACATGATACCTGAGATGAGATATAAAGGTGCGTGAGCATAGCATCAGATGTGTACTGTAGTATAAATTATATACTCATGGACGTTAGTTAAGGTGCTAGAAAACACACAATAAAAAAGACAAAAGTCAGTGCGTTGTACATGGGATTAAGGTGCAACATGTCAGTGCGTGTCGACCACATAATCCACATACAGTAGACTGACACTGGTGTAATCCACAAGTAGGTCCAAGAAAGAGCAAAGGTCCGAGACCAGCCTGACAGCACCGCCTGTCATCAGACTGCTGAACAAGGCTCATGCCTTGTTCAGCAGTCTGACAGCAGCGGTCGTTGTAGGGGTTTCAACAGTTTGTGACTTGGGTGGTGCTTGTCCTTGATGATGCGCTGGCTCAAGACTTTAAGTCTGAAGCCTACTCACTGTAGGCTTCTCTTTTCTCGGGCCGTACAGCGTACAGTTTCCATACCAGGCCGTAACACAGCCTGATAGAGCGCCTTCAACTGAGCTGTTGTAGTGCAGCCTGAGGATGCGGTGTCCTCAGGGCCGGTTCTAGGCTGATCAGCGCTCTAGGCGAGATTCCTCTGATAGGCTCCCGCACGCGCGGGTCCCTTGCGCGCCCGAATTTTTCGGGTTTTGGGCGGGTTATGATACGTTTTTGGCTACTTTATTTCGGTTTTAGGGTTAGGTTTAGGGTTAGGTTATTTAATTTTACCGATTTATTATTATTATTATTTTTTCCCGACTTTTTTTGCCGCCTCTCCAAACTGCCGCTCTAGGCGGCCGTCTAGGTCGCCTTAATGGACGCGCCGGCCCTGGGTGTCCTACTCCGGCGGAGCCAGTACAGTCGCTGCTGAGCCTTTTTCCTCACGTGTGTGTCTCCCATTTGAGCTCCTTTTCGACGTGTACTCAAAAGGAACTTGAACTCGCTGACCCTTTCCACTGCAGCGCCATCGATTGAGGATGGGCACATGATCTCTCCACAGCCTCCTGAAGTCCACGATCAGCTCCTTGGTCTTGTCGACGTTAAGGGCGAGGTCGTTCTCCCGGCACCAGAGTGCCAGTGAGTTGATCTCAGGCCCACGAGAACAACTACAGAGAGAGCTTTAACACCAAGCAGCAGTGCAAGACTAAAAACTTTGTTTCCTCTGGTGATCCAGCCTAGGACATACCCACGCACTGGTTGTTGGAGGGTTCGAACTTGGGATGTCCAAAGACGAGGCAGAAAGGCTGGCAAAGTATTGTGCTGTCTCTGCTGCCATATGTGGAGGAGCCGCTGCTACTTGGAGGGCTGAGTGACATGTGTGTTGTATCATGAGGACATACTGTATATCCATGAGTTTGTTAATGTAACCTTTACTGCGCTTATAATATGTGTGCCCCTGTATGCTTTCCCTGTGTGTGGACATAAATACATTGTTAAACTGTGTGTGTGTGTGTGTGTGTGTGTGTGTGTGTGTGTGTGTGTGTGTGTGTGTGTGTGTGTGTGTGTGTGTGTGTGTGTGTGTACACTTCAGCTTAGCCATGTGAAATTCCTCTTCATTATTGCATAAACTGTGAGCTCATCTGTGATTGGACTTTAGGTTTGTCAAGGTTGTATTATCTGTTTATGATCACAGCTGATATGAAGTCAAAGGCATTGCTT
This sequence comes from Gymnoscopelus microlampas, assembly GCF_963454915.1. Taxonomy (NCBI): domain Eukaryota; kingdom Metazoa; phylum Chordata; class Actinopteri; order Myctophiformes; family Myctophidae; genus Gymnoscopelus; species Gymnoscopelus microlampas. Next base: position 53,258,923 of record NC_139947.1, on the reverse strand, counting down.
TCAGAATCAGATATCAGCGCGGTTGTTGGCATTATTGGACTGTTAAATATTGATCTATCATTTCTTGATTGTATGCATATCATGAGGTTCCATTTGCTCCAAACCAACTGATGTGGGTGGCCAGGGGAGTAACTCTCGCGTGGACAAAGATCTGATTTGCCCTGGCCAGGAGGTATGACACCTCCTTTATGTCAATTCCTGCTTAGAAATTATAAGGTAAATGGTGCATTTATATACTGAGAGATGCTGTTTGCTTGTTGCTGTTCTTCTGAATAAACTTGGACTTATGCATTCACCTTCCGGATGGACAATATATTATTTCCATAACGCGGTACAAACCTTGTCACTGCTGCCCATTATTATTGAAGCACTTTCACAGACCTTTGATCAGACTTTGTGATGGCCACCAACGCACCAAGGGATAAATATCACGCAGTGTGGATAACCTTCCTCATCTTGGGCCTAGGAGGTGTGTTGCCGAGGAAATATTTCTTGACAGCAACAATGTACTTCACCAGTAGGTTGAAGGACCCACCTGTCAATGGGACTGTGGTTGGCGGGAACACACAGAACGCTCTGGAATCAATCTTCAGCAACGTGATGACGCTGTCTTCCATGGCGCCCATACTCATCTTCAGCTGCCTCAACTCCTTCATCCACCAGAGGATTCCTCAGAAGCTGCGTATCTCAGGCAGTCTGACGGCCATTCTGGTGGTCTTCCTGTTGACGGCCGTGCTGGTGAAGGTGGAGATGGCACCATTAACCTTCTTCTGTCTCACCATCATCAAAATCATCTGCATCAACTCCTTTGGTGCCATTTTCCAGGGCAGCGTGTATGGACTGGCAGGGTTGCTGCCTGTGTCTTACACCACCCTCATCGCGAGTGGAGAAGGGCTGGCCGGTTTCATGGCAGCTGTCTCCATGATCTGTGCTCTGGCCACTGGCTCATCTCTTCAGGACAGTGCCTTTGGCTACTTCATCACAGCCTGCGTTGTCATCCTACTGGCCATCCTCTGCTACTTCGCACTGCCCAGGATGGAGTTTTTCCAGTACTACATGGAGAGCAACAGACCCAGGACATCCACTGACCAGGAGAACAACCAGGACAAGCCAGGTGTTGTGGTCAGTCCGAGTGAAGAGGAGGACAAGCCAGTTGTTTCTGTTTTGGCCATCTTCAAACAGATCTGGGTGATTGCCATGTCTATATGTTTCACCTTCACCATCACCATCGGAATGTTCCCATCAGTCACAGTGGACGTCCAGTCCATGATAGCAGACGGAGGAGCCTGGGACACCTACTTCATCCCCGTCTCATGTTTCCTGATCTTCAACGTGATGGACACCGTTGGTAAGAGCTTGACGGGCGTCTGTAAGTGGCCGGGTGCAGACAGTATCTGGCTGCCCATCCTGGTGGGTGTGCGGGTGGTCTTCGTACCTCTGTTCATGCTGTGTAACGTGCAGCCTCGCCACTACCTACCTGTGTGGTTCGGCCACGACTCCTGGTACATCCTCTTCATGATCTTCTTCGGGTTCTCCAATGGATACCTGGCCAGCCTGTGCATGTGCTTTGGACCAAAGATGGTTGCACAGCATGAAGCAGAGACAACAGGAGCCATCATGGTCTTCTTCATATCCTTGGGACTGACGCTGGGTTCAGCGTTCTCGTTCGCCTTCAGAGCCATGATCTAGAACAGGGGTCTTCAACGTTTTTTAAGCCAAGGACCCCTTAGGGGACGAAGCAGGGACCCCCTACTAGCAGTTGCTATGAATGAATGATAACCCACCTTTTGAAGAACATACTGTAACATAACAAAGAAATAGAGTTAAAGAGTTGCAATCAGTGCCGCCTGATGAGATTTATTTTAGACTGTGAACATAATATTTTAGTAAGTCATTATTACGTTCAAATCATGTTCAAATAATTGCAAATGTTTTACTTTCTACTCAATAACAGTTGTGTAAGTATTGTAACATTTTTGATTTAATTTGGTTTAAACTGTACAGATCAGCAGGTTCACACAAACGTTGTCAGTGTTTTATCATTAAACACAACAGTAAAATACATTCTTACATTTTTTTCACTTTCTCTCATGTACCCCCAGGGGGGGTTTTATACCCAAAGTCGCTTTGAGCTTGTAGATCAGCTCCCTGCATATAACAGCTTTAGTCATTCACTGATTGCACAGTCAGAGAGACGTGAATGAAACATACTCCTGTAATAACCTCACATTTGTAATAAGCTTATCTCTGGTTGTTTCTATAATATTATTTAGGTTATATATTTTCCCAAAATTGAAATGAAAATAATCTAAATGTTAGTTTTGTGGCTTTGGAGCAAACATGCGTGGCTGTGGGCACGGAAGCCCCGCCCCCTGCTCCTTTGTATTGGTTCCAGAGTAAACTGGTTATTAAATCAAATTAAACTTTGACCTTGAGAGATAAAACACTGTGTAATAAAAAGCAGAGTCAGCAGAATAATATAATCATTGAATGATCCCCGCTATAAAGATTAACAGGCAGGACTTTCAAGCAGAATAAGAAAATATAAATCTTGACTTGGTACAAGCATGACATAGAATAGAACATAAAAAAAAACATGCTCTGTTGAGCAACTTTAATCCAGTAAGACCGGGAACTCATTTGTGTCATTTTAAGACTTGTTTGGGCTATTTTTTGAAAAATTGTGGAACATTCTTACAAATCTTTGAATATAGATTTTTAACTCCGATCTGTGCTTCTGGGGGGGGTCCCTGGAACAACTTATTTTGAGATGGGGGTCCGCGGCCAAATGCCTCTTTCCTTTTGGGAGTCCTTGACATGGAAAAGTTGGAGCAACACTGATATAGCAACATACTGTCAGGACTTAGAAAACATTTTTTAGATATGTATTTGGCCACGGTGCATGTGTAGTTTGTTTAAGTTGGGTTGGAATGGTTGACACGATGAAAGAAAACTGCTAACGAAATGCCTCTAGAGGCAACCTTATTGGTTGACACCCGGTCAAAGTTTACCAATGTTGAACTCCATGAGATGTGTCAAAGCTCCATGCCTTAATTAGCTTCCATAGAATGGAAGTGAATGTGCTGACTGAAGTGCTGCTGGCTCTTCTGACATGAATGTGACAAATCAACTGAGCCATATGTGATTGAGAGAGAAATAAATATTCCCTATAGCACAAGTATAAAACCAAGAGCGAAGCGTGACACTTTACTTTCTCTATCACAGGAGCTTGACCTGAAGGCCCTGTCTGTGTGTAAAACGCCTTTTTATTGTTTTCTTCATGGCCTTTGCATGTTCTTTTCTTTGTTCGCCTTTCTTGTCTTTGGTGTCCATTTTCCTTTGCTTGTGCTTGTGCTTGGGGTTGGGGTTGGGGATGTCTCATCTCCCACATTTCTGTCAGCACACACCCATCTATTTCACTATCATAGATCACGCACGCGCACGCACGCACGCACGCACGCACGCACGCACACACACACACACACACACACACACCAATTACATATCATTTTTGGGGTCCTTGACATGAAAAAGTTAAGCACCATTGATATAGCAACATAATTATTTTCTGAAAACTGTTAAGATTTAAAGACATTTTTTAGAATCAGCCTCAGGTCTTAATGGCTTAAGATTTTAGGATTGCAACATAGGATTCAAAATCACACTTTAGTTATATTATTCAGATTCTAGTGTTCCTCTGGGTGTTTTCTCAGTCAGTAATTCACATGACTAATGGTCCAGGTGTCCTGTTGGACCAAAGTCTACACATTACAGCCTCTGATAAAACAGTTGACTCCGCCCACTGACTTCATATGATTGGAAAAATTAAGAAAATAGGTGAAACGAAACTTAAAGGCATAAACCTCGCCCAGCTCAGAGACACTACTGTATAAAGTAAACAAAACTTAAAGGCATAATAAACCTCACCCACCTCAGAGACACTACCGTATAAAGTAAACGAAACTTAAAGGCATAAACCTCGCCCAGCTCAGAGACACTACCGTATAAAGTAAACAAAACTTAAAGGTATAAACCTCACCCACCTCAGAGACACTACCGTATAAAGCAAACGAAACTTAAAGGTATAAACCTCGCCCACCTCAGAGACACTACTGTATAAAGCTGCAGGCAAGTCAGGAAAACCTCTATTGTCAGCCTGTCAGCCTGCATACCGACATAGTCCAACTTCAGGAGGTAAGTTCATGATTTTGGAACTGATTTGTTGTACTTGTTGTTTAAAACATAATCTGTAAACCAATAAGAATAAATAGTATTTTCAGTAGTTTGTTGTGACATTTGTTTGCATCAGTCAACATATATTGTAACAATATTCATTAGTAACACTTGACCTTAAAGCAGTACTATGTAGTTTGGGGTATCAGTGGACCACTTTGGGTTCAAATCACATGGCAGCCAACTTCTTTGACTACATTACCCAAGAGTCTCTGCAAGCACGAGGACGCGCTGTGATTGGCCAGTCTTCGCTTTGACCGGCAGTTCTGCCTTGGTGCCTTGGCAAATGCAAGGATGAAACTAATTGTCTGCCCTATACATAGTACATTAATACAGTCAACCCCCTCTGAGTCTATAAATTTATGGTAGGATGGTTGTTATTGCTTAAATATATAGCTTTATAATTTTGTGGGACATAATATGCTATATAGTTGTTAAAAGGTTACAAAGTAGTCTTTCAGATTTTTCATATTCCATCCTGATTGGCTAAGAATGGCTCTTAAAGTTTGCAGGAGTGCTCCCTTTTGAACAAAATGCCTCAAATCATGAACACAGCATGCACTTTCCGTAAAATTTGGCATGCACATCACTAGGCCGAGGAAGAAATGCCACTTGAATTTTTTTAATCAGCCTCATGGTGGTGCTATAACAGGCCGATTCGTGTTTTTACCTACAACTGCACCGATTGGTGCAAAACTTTGTAAGTGCACTCCCTATAGGCCAAGGAAAAACTGCATTTTTCACATCTGCCTTTTATAGCGCCACCAGGAGGCTTATGTAAAACACATGTTTGGATATTACTCCTTCAGATTTTCTCCAAATTTCACACAAATCGGTACACATGATCTCTATGATCTAGTCATGTGATCAAGACGGATCTGTTTTATTTTTCATATTCCATCATGATTGGCTAAGATTGACATTGTGGCCCATTTTGAACAAAATGCAGCAAATCATGAACGCAGCGTCCGATTGTGGTGAAACTTTGCACGTATATTTGCACTACTTTGAGGAACAAATGCCACCCTTTCAACATTGCTCTATTATAACGCCATCAGGAGGCCGATTTTTGCTAAACATTATTTTTATATTCCTCTTGCAAATGTTGTCAAAACATCACGCAAATCGGTACATATTATCTCTTTAGTCAAGTGATCAAGACGGATCCGCCTACTTTTTCACATTCCCGCCTGATTCCGAACATTGCTGTCCCACATTAACCTACCTGACCTGGCGGAGACCTGTGCTCCGAGTCCTTTTTCTAGTTTTGTATGCATTTCACTTCAGCTCATGTTACTGTATACTCCTACTAATAGTATCTCTGTTTTGACAGTGAAACCAACATGAGTAAGTTCACATGGACCGAAGATGACTTCTCTCTCCCACCTGGAGTAGAACGCCGCCATGACTTGTCAGCTCCAACATCTGGTAGAACCTACGTCATGTACCATGGAACCTACGCGACAAGTGCCGCTTCCATCCGGGCCCAGGGCTTCCGTCCGTCTAAGGAGGGGATGCTGGGCCAGGGGGTGTACCTCAGCCGGGACCTGGAGAAAGCCAGCCGCTACCCCCTCGATCTCGAGGAGTCCCAGCGTGTTGTCTTTAGGGTGAAAGTCAACGTGGGCAAAGTGATCGCCATCAATCACAAAGGCCATCCGCTGCAGCACACCTGGCACTACAATGGTTATAACACAGCCTGGGTGCCCCCCAATTGTGGCATGGTGACAAGCGGTTTGGAAGAGAATTGCGTCTGGGACCCCAAACGCATCACCATTCTGGATACCATCTCACCCAAGAACTCAGGAACACAACAGTGGGGCTACCAATATTAAGAGGCCTCACAGTTATTACCATGTGATTCGATCGGAATTTGTTTCCTTATTTTCTAATTTGCATATTTGGATCAAGAAAGCACATTTTGTACCATGTTTTGTTTCTCGATCACTGTATTCTGGCAAATAAATTGATCTAAATATAAAAGAGAGTGAGCTTTGAGTGAATCTGTGAGAACAGTTATTTTCATTGAATATCCTTCTGGAACTCCAGATATCATAGAATGGCCATGATCAGACACTAGGAATTTAACGTATTACTTACTTCTGACAAATTCTATATAATGTAGAAATTCTACATTATACTTTCAGTCCAACAAATCATTCTGAACTCTATTCCTTTTCATACTGTTTCACAAATCGCACATTAGGACTTGGTCTTACAAACATTTTCAGTCGTGATATTTTATTTTTGCTTTAATCCATCCAAAGAAAAAACAAACAATAGATTGATTGATACAGGGGCAAAAGTGAGAAATGTGGGTCTAATTTCCAGGTACAGAATTATTTGGTTTGGGAATTGAAATTCTGGTCCCAAGATGGAGTGATAAGAGTTTACTTTTGCCAAATAATATTCAGTATAGAGGACACCAAGGGAAGGAACATCTTATCTATGGCGAAATGGCCTAGTGTAGAAATGTTGACCACCATTCATGTAAAAGAAAACCATGGGATACGGGTACATAGTTTAACCTCACGACCAAAGGCTAATACAACTTGGAATGGATAATACAAGCCTTTTCTACTGAACAATTTCTCACTGGGATCCGCCAATATCCGAGTTCTTTAAAAGGCTATAGGGTACTACATTTTGTGATGGTTCTTTGAGGCACCTTCATGGTTTCCTCCACCATCGGTGTGTGAGTGAGTGAATGTATTGCACATAAAGGCAGTCCTCCTTTGTTTCCAAGGATGATATGGCTTACTGTGTGTGTGTGTGTGTGTGTGTGTGTGTGTGTGTGTGTGTGTGTGTGTGTGTGTGTGTGTGTGTGTGTGTGTATGTGTGTGTGTGTGTGTGTGTGTGTGTGCGTGCGTGCGTGCGCATCCGTGCGTGCGTGCGTGCACACACTTCAGCTTAGCCATGTGAAATTCCTCTTCATTATTGCATAAACTGTGAGCTCATCTGTGATTGGACTTTAGGTTTGTCAAGGTTGTATTATCTGTTTATGATCGCAGCAGATATGAAGTCAGAGGCATTGCTTTCAGAATCACATATCAGCGCGGTTGTTAGGGCAATATTGGACTGTTAAATATTGATCTATCATTTCTTGATTGTATGCATATCATGAGGTTCCATTTGCTCCACACCAACTGATGTGGGTGGCCAGGGGAGTAACTCTCGGGTGGACAAAGATCTGGTTTGCCCTGGCCGGGGGGTGGTGTCAATTCCTGCTTAGAAATTAGGATAAAAGGTTGACTGAGAGACTTGTTTGGGGGATACCAGACAGGAGAGATGCTGTTTGCTTGTTGCTGTTCTTCTGAATAAACTTGGACTTATGCATTCACCTTTCGGATGGACAATATATTTCCATAACGCGGTACAAACCTTGTCATTGCTGCCCGGTGTTATTGAAGAACTTTCACAGACCTTTGATCAGACTTAGTGATGGCCACTAACACACCGAGGGATAAATATCACGCAGTGTGGATAACCTTCTTCATCTTGGGCCTAGGAGGTCTGTTGCCATGGAATTATTTCATGACAGCAACAATGTACTTCACCAGTAGGTTGAAGGACCCACCTGTCAATGGGACTGTGGTTGGCGGGAACACACGGAATGCTCTGGAATCAATCTTCAGCAACGTGATGACGCTGTCTTCCATGGTGCCCCTGCTCATCTTCAGCTGCCTCAACTCCTTCATCCACCAGAGGATTCCTCAGAAGCTGCGTATCTCAGGCAGTCTGACGGCCATTCTGGTGGTCTTCCTGTTGACGGCCGTGCTGGTGAAGGTGGAGATGGCACCATTAACATTCTTCTGTCTCACCATCATCAAAATCATCTGCATCAACTCCTTTGGTGCCATTATCCAGGGCAGCGTGTATGGACTGGCAGGGTTGCTGCCTGTGTCTTACACCACCCCCATCGCGAGTGGGGAAGGGCTGGCCGGTATCGTGGCTGCCATCTCCATGATCTGTGCTCTGGCCACTGGCTCATCTCTTCAGGACAGTGCCTTTGGCTACTTCATCACGGCCTGCGTTGTCATCCTACTGGCCATCCTCTGCTACCTCGCACTGCCCAGGATGGAGTTTTTCCAGTACTACATGGAGAGCAACAGACCCAGGGCAACCACTGACCAGGAGAACAACCAGGACAAGCCAGGTGTTGTGGTCAGTCCCAGTGAAGAGGAGGAAAAGCCAGTTGTTTCTGTTTTGGCCATCTTCAAACAGATCTGGGTGATTGCCATGTCTGCGTGTTTCACCTTCACCATCACCATCGGAACGTTCCCAGCAGTCACAGTGGACGTCCAGTCCACGATAGCAGACGGAGGAGCCTGGGACACCTACTTCATCCCCGTTTCATGTTTCCTGCTCTTCAACGTGATGGACGCCGTTGGGAGGAGCTTGACGGGCGTCTGTAAGTGGCCGGGTGCAGACAGTATCTGGCTGCCCATCCAGGTGGGTGTGCGGGTGGTCTTCGTACCTCTGTTCATGCTGTGTAACGTGCAGCCTCGTCACTACCTACCTGTGTGGTTTGGCCACGACTCCTGGTACATCCTCTTCATGATCCTCTTCGCGTTCTCCAATGGATACCTGGTCAGCCTGTGCATGTGCCTTGCACCAAAGATGGTGGCACAGCATGAAGCAGAGACAACAGGAGCCATCATGGTCTTCTTCTTATCCCTGGGACTGACGCTGGGTTCAGCGTTCTCGTTCGCCTTCAGAGCCATGATCTAGAACACAGGTCTTCAACGTTTTTTAAGCCAAGGACCGCTTAGGGGACGAAGCAGGGACCCCCTACTAGCAGTTGCTATGAATGAATGACAACCCACCTTTTGAAGAACATGCTGTAACATAACAAAGAAATGGAGTTAAAGAGTTGCAATCAGTGCCTCCTGTGGAGATTTATTTTAGACTGTGAACATAATATTTTAGTAAGGAAGCAGTCATTATTATGTTCAAATTATGTTCAAATAATTGCAATTGTTTTACTTTCTACTCAATAACAGTTGTGTAAGTAATGTTTTTGATTTAATTTGGTTTAAACTGTACAGATCAGCAGGTTCACACAAACGTCAGTTTTTTATCATTAAACACAACAATACAATACATTCTTATATTCTTTCACTTTCTCTCATGTACCCCCAGGGGGGTTTTTATACCCAAAGTCGCTTTGAGCTTGTAGATCAGCAGCTCCCTGGCATATAACAGCTTTAGTCATTCACTGATTGCACAGTCAGAGAGACGTGAAGGAAACATACTCCTATAATAACCTCACATTTGTAATAAACATATCTCTGGTTGTTCTTATAATATTCTGTAGGCTATACATATTTCCTAAAATGGAAATGAAATGTATTTATATCTTTTTTTCTTTATTCTTTATCTTTATTTTAGTTTTGTGGCTTTGGAGCAAACATTTGTGGCTGTGGCTACGGAAGCCCCGCCCCTTGCTCCTTTGTATTGGTTACAGCGTAAACTGGTTATTAAATCAAATTAAACTTTGACCTTGAGAGATGAAACACTGTGTAATAAAAAGCAGAGTCAGCAGAATAATATAATCCTTTAATGATCCCCAGATGGAATGTCAGGATATCAGTGTAACCCCGCTATAAAGATTAACAGGCTGGACTCTCTAGTAGAATAGAAAAATATAAATCTTGACTTGGTACAAATAAGGAATTGCAATAAAAGTCAGTCTTATTCCAAATGAATGTAAAATATTGTAGGTGAGCAATGACAACATTAAAAAAAACATGCTCTAGTGAGTAACCAGCGCACCAGGAACGCATCTGTGTCATTTTAAGATTTCTTTGGGCTATTTTTTGAAAAAGTGTTGAAAATTTGAACAAATCTTTGAATATAGATTTTTAACTCCGATCTGTGCTTCTGGGGGGTCCCTGGAACTACATATTTTGAGATGGGGGTCCGTGGCCAAATGCATATCATTTTGAAAGAAAGCTGCTAACAAAATGCCTCTAGAGGCAACCTTATTGGTTGACACCCGGTCAAGTTTACCAATGCTGAACTCCATGAGATGTGTCAAACCTCCATACCTTAATTAGCTCCCATTAGAATGGAAGTGAATGGGATGCTGGCTCTTCTGACACGAATGTGACCGTGTTTTGTGCTTCATGAGTCTGGTCCTGAAGCAAATCAACTCAATCATATGTGATAGAGAGAGAAATAAACATTCCCTATTAGCAGAATTATAAAACCAAGAGTGAAGCGTGACACTTTACTTTGTCTTTATCACAGGAGCTTGAATGAAGTGAAGGCCTGTTTTTGTGTAAAACGCCTTTTTGTGGTTTTCTTCATGGCCTTTGCATGTTATTATCTTTGTTCGCCTTTCTTGTCTTTGGTTTCTATTTGCTTGTGCTTGTGCTTGTGCTTGGGGTTGGGGTTGGGGTTGGGGATGTCTCATCTGTTGCTTTGGTATTGATTAGTTTCTTACCACAGCTGTCATTTCCACGTCTCTCAGTGGATTCTGATCATGTGGCGTGTCAGGGTGGAGAGAGCCCATATTTCTGTCAGCACACACCCAACTATTTCACTAGCATAGATCACGCACGCACGCACGCACGCACGCACGCACGCACACACACTTTGTTTCTGGGGGTCCCTGGAACAAAGATTTTGAGATGGGGGGGTCCGTTGCCAAATACATATAATTTTTGGGGTCCTTGACATGAAAAAGTTAAGCACCATTGATAAAGCAACAATTATTTTCTGAAAACTGTTAAGATTTAAAGACATTTTTTAGAATCGTCCTCAGGTCTTAATGGGTTAATAGAGAGAGTTTAGGATTGCAACATAGGATTCAAAATTCAAAAAACACTTAGTGAAATATGTCAGATTCTAGTGATTCTCAGGGTGTTTTTTCACTCAGTAATTCACATGACTAATGGTCCAGGTGTCCTGTTGGACCAAAGTCTATTACAGCTTCTGATAAAACACTCGCCTCCGCCCACACTGACTTCATATGATTGGAAAAATTAATAAAAGAGGTGAAACGAAACTTAAAGGGATAAACCTCGCCCAGCTCAGAGACACTACCGTATAAAGCTGCAGGCAAGTCAGGCAAACCTCTATATTGTCAGCCTGTCAGCCTGTCAGCCTGCATACCGACGTAGTCCAACTTCAGAAGGTAAGTTCATGATTGTTCGTTGGAACTGATTTGTTGTACTTGTTTAAAATATAATCTGTATTTTTAAACAAATAAGAATACATTTTCAGTAGTTTTTTGTGACATAACTGACATTTGTTTGCATCAGTCAACATATATTGTAACAATATTCATCAGTATCACTTGACTTTGAAGCAGCACTATGTAGTTTGGGGTATCAGTGGACCACTTGTGACTTTGGACACAAATAACATGTCAGCCAATGTCTTTGACTTCATTACCCAAGAGTCTCTGTCTGGCGAGCATGCGCTGTGATTGGCCAGTCTTTGCTTTGTCCGGCAGTTCTGTCTGGTGCCTTGACAATATGCCAGGATGAAACTCATTGTCTCTCCTGTACATAGTAATACAGTCAAGCCCCTATAGCAGGGATCCCCCTGAGTCTATACATTTATGGAAGGATGATTGTAATTGCTTAAACATGTAACTTTGTCATTTTGTGGGACATAATTATTTAGTTGTTAAAAAGTTACTTAGTGCTGCTTTAAAGTTAGCTCTAATCTGTATTGTATGTATGAAAAAAACATATTTTTCACACATCACATGAGTAAAAACTGGAACGAGAATTGGACAAATCTAAAAGCCACATGAATTCATCTTTAAAACAGCAGACGATTCTAGTTTGATTGTGCAGAAGCCATTTAAAGGCATTATTTAAATATATATTCCATACAAAGAGATTATTATTTTGCATTTATTTCACTTCAGCTCATTTCATACTCCTACTAATAGTATCTCTGTTTTGACAGTGACACCAACATGAGTAAGTTCAAATGGGCCGAAGATGACTTCTCTCTCCCACCTGGAGTAGAACGCCGCCATGACTTGTCAGCTCCAACATCTGGTAGAACCTACGTCATGTACCATGGAACCTCCGCGACAAGCGCCATGTCCATCCAGGCCCAGGGCTTCCGCCCGTCTAAGGACGGGATGCTGGGCCCTGGGGTGTACCTCAGCCGGGACGTGGAGAAAGCCAGCCACTACGCCCTTCATCCTGAAGAGCCCCAGCCTGGTGTTGTCTTTAAGGTGAAAGTCAACGTGGGCAAAGTGATCGCCATCAATAAACAAGGCCATGACAAGCAGTACACCTGGCACCTCCATGGTTATGACACAGCCTGGGTGCCCCCTGATTGTGGCATGGTGAAAAGCCGTTTGGAAGAGAATTGCGTCTGGGACCCCAAACGCATCACGATTCTGAGTACTATCTCACCCTGGTAACTGGTCTTATTAAAAAGTATACTTTTTTAAACAGAGGAGCAGATGGAGCCAAATGGCTAGAAGAGCTATTCTTACACATTTATTTTGAGTAATAATCATACTACTGTACTATTTGCAAACTGTTAATAAAGTATTATATTATTCAATAATAATAAAAAAAAACACAGATCTCAACACAACGGTGGGGCTACCAATATTAAGAGGCCCCACATTATTACCATCTGAGCCGATCGGAATCTGTTTAATCTTTTTCACACAAAATGTGAAAAAAGGAGTGAAAACTGAAACGAGGATTGGCCATTTAAATCCATTATTTATTTATATATATATATATATATATATATATTTTTTTCCCACGCAAAGAGATTCTTATTTTGTATGCATTTCACTTCAGCTCATTTTATACACCTGCTAATAGTATCTCTGTTTGACACTTATAGGTTCAAATGGGCTGAGCCTGAAGATTACTTGACTCTCCCCCCTGGAGTAGAACGCCGCCATGACTCGTCAGCTCCAACATCTGGTAGAACCTACGTCATGTACCATGGAACATCCGCGACAAGTGCCAAGTCTATCCAGGCCCAGGGCTTCCACCCGTCTACGGGCGGGATGCTCATGCTGGGCCCTGGGGTGTACCTCAGCCGGGACCTGGAGAAAGCCAGCCGCTACCCCCTTCATCTTCTTGAGTCCCAGCGTGTTGTCTTTAAGGTGAGAGTCAACGTGGGCAAAGTGATCGCCATCAATTACCAAAACCATCCGATGCAGAAGACCTGGCACGACTATGGTTATGACACAGCCTGGGTGCCCCCCAATTGTACAACCCTGGCGAAAAGCGGTTTGGAAGAGAATTGTGTTTGGGACCCCAAACGCATCACCATTCTGAGTACCATCTCACCCCAGATCTCAGGAACACAACAGCGGGACTACCAATAGAGGCCTCACAGTTATTACCATGTGAGCTGATAGGAATTTGTTTCATATAGCCTAATTTTCAAATTTGCATATTTGGATTAAGAAAGCACATTTTGTACCAAGTTTTCTTACTGGATCACTGTTTTCTGGCTAATAAATTGATACAAAATAACAGAGTGAGCTTTGAGTGAATCTGTGAGTGTGAGAACAGTAATTTTTGTATTGAATATCCTACTGGAACTCCAGAATGGCCATGAACAGACACCAGGAATTTAACTTATTACTTACTTCTGACACATTCTATATAATGTAGAAATTCTACACTTATTCTACACTTATTTTACACTTATTCCCAAACTTTCAGTCCAACAAATCATTCGGAACTCTATTCTTTTGAAAAACTTTTTTTTTATACAGGAAAGTTTCCCCCTCGCAGACTGCTATCGTCAGCCTTGAACATTCTCACTGACAGTTTATATCTTATCTCGTTTACCCGCCCCCCCCCCTCTCTCTCGCATGCACGCACGCACGCACGCACGCACGCACGCACGCACACACACACTCACTCACTCACTCACTCACTCACACACTCACTCACACACTCACACACACGCCTACCTACCTCCAGCATAGTAGCTTCAAGGATTTTGATCATGATCCATGCATCACAATGGCCTGAGTTTTGCATCATGGGGTGTTTGACAGGCAGGTACAGAGAGAGCTGGAGTGAACATGGACAGCTACAAAGAATTCCCCCCTTTTCTCCCCAATATAGTCGTTATGACAATGAATTAATTCCCCACACACATTCCTGTGTGTTGTCACTGCTGTTGTATCCTACTGACTTGGTAGGATTTGGTTATTATTTTAAGCATTTGTAATGGTCAAACTAGCAATATGTTCAGAAGCATTTTCCATAAAATCTTAATAGTCTAGGATATTTCATAACTTTTGTATAATCAACAATGGTTAAAGCCTCAGTGTGTGATGTCTTCACCTGGTGGGCAGTATGTAGAACAGCATGCAGGAACAATATTACTAAAACATAATTGCACATCTGTTCATTGTCTTTTAGGAATCAGTGCTGTGGGTGGGTGGGGGGGGTCCTTTTCATATTGATTGATACAGGGGCAAAAGTGAAAAATGTGCGGTCTAATTATTCGGTTTGGGATTTGAAATTCTGGTCCCAAGATGGAGTTATGAGTTTACTTTTGCCAAATAATATGCTGTAGAGGACACCAAGGGAAGGAACATCTATAAGGAATATCTATGGAGAAATGTTGACCATCATTCATGTAAAAGAAAACCATGCTTGACAATGGAACTAAAACCAGCAACCTCTTTCTGTCCATTGTAATGTCAATGAGTATCTGAATTCAACATGCAGTTAATACGTAAGGAGGAGGGCTTGGTACCTTTCTATTTGCATGTGAAGATGATAGTCGTCTACTCATGATATTAATTAGATTAACTATATGAGTGTTGTAGAGATCATGGAGAAATGCATGTGTGAATATTCATACGCAGTTATAGTCATAGAATTAAAAATAGTAGAAGCCACCAGGAATTCATACATTTTATAGCCTATCCATTGTCTCTGTCTGAGTGAGGTAATTGCAGTTACAATAAAGTATTACTGGTGAAAAGGGGAACTTAAAATGGCATCTATGCCTAATTATCAGTGAGATTGAGCACAACCCGCGTTTAGTTATGCATCACAATGATTCCACCTGGCCAACATGCAAAACAAGTATTGTAAAAAAAAAAAATCAAGCAATAATATATATTTATTGCAAAGAAAATACATTTCTCCAAGTCCTGGTATATGCAAGACCAGACTCATTGAGTTTAAAAGTCTGAAACAGTTTTGGCTTACAATGAACTTTGTAAACTGAAAAAGCATGAACTAGGCCCTACTTGACAGTATAGTAATAGGTTTGTATTACTATACTCGTGAGAACATCAACATTATTAAGAATGGCACTTTATGAATGCCATTATCATTATTTTATTTTGTGTGCCATTTTTACCCCTAAGTCTAAAGCTGAAAATAGCCAATCTACAGGCTTTTCTCTGTCCGGAAACACAGGTATTATGCAAGGTAGGCCTATGTCTAAATCAGGCATAACTCCAACCCTAAACCTAACTTTTAAATAGCTAATTCTAACACAAACAGTAAGCCTAAGCCTAACCCCCCAAACATGCATCTTTTACAAACCATTTCTCTTGAGGAAAATGCTGCCTCATGCTTTTTCAGAGCATGTTGATCAATAACTAACGCAACATACCTTTGTACTTTTTTCACAAATCTTTACGTTTTGCCAATTACTTGGAATACAGGTAGGTCCACGAGGAAGAGCAAAAAAGTCCAAAACACTGTCCCTGGTATAATCCAGGTAGGTCCAAGGAAGAGAAAAAGCATAAGACCAGCCTGACAACAGGCGGTGATCATCATGCCTTGTTCAGCAGTCTGACGGTATCCGGGTGGAAGTGGTTCATGAATCTGGTGATGTTGCCCTTGATACTGTGGTAGGCCTCGCCCGGCCGCGGTTCTCCTTGTACAGTTCTTCTTGTACAGTTCTTCTTGTACAGTTCTTCTTGTACAGTTCTTCTTGTACAGTTCCTGGAGAGCGGGGAGCTCCCATTATGCGCTCTGCCGATCGCACCACTCGCTGTAGGTTTTTCTTTTCTCGGGCCGTACAGTTTCCATACCAGGCCGTAACACAGCCTGATACAACGCCTTCAACTGAGCTGTTGTAGTACAGCTCAGTAGTACACACCACACCTCACGTGTGTGGTGTGTGTCTCCCATTTGAGCTCCTCCCCGATGTGTACTCAAAAGGAACTTGAACTCGCCGATCCTTTCCACTGCAGCACCATCGATGAGGATGGGCACATGATCTCTCCGCGGTCTCCTGAAGTCCACGATCAGCTCCATGGTCTTTTCAACGTTGATGGCGAGGTTGTTCTTTCGGCACCAGAGTGCCAGTGAGTTGATCTCATCTCTATAGGCAGACTTGACAATCCGACCTATCACTGTCGTGTCGTCCGCGTACAGTACTTGATGATGGTGTCATGTGTGGCTCCATTCCTCTCATTTTACACACAAAAATATTGGTTCTTAAATAGTTATTTAAAAGGCTATAGGGTTCCACATTTTGTGATGGTTCTTTGACGCACCTTGCATGGTTTCCTCCACCATTGGTCTGTGAATTAGGTCAATCTTCCTTTGTTGCTGTTATAGCCAAGGATGATATGGCTTCCTGCCCTCTGTGCTGTGCTGTGCTGTGTGTGTGTGTGTGTGTGTGTGTGTGTGTGTGTGTGTGTGTGTGTGTGTGTGTACTTCAGGGTAGCCATGTGAAATTCCTCTTCATTATTGCATAAACTGTGAGCTCATCTGTGATTGGACTATAGGTTTGTCTAGGTTATATTATCTGTTTATGATCACAGCTGATATGAAGTCAGAGGCATTACTTTCAGAATCAGATATCAGCGCGGTAGAAACCTTTAATAAATAACACTGCTGCCCAGTATTATTGAAGAACTTTCACAGACTTTCTGATGGCCACCAACGCACCGAGGGATAAATATCACGCAGTGTGGATAACCTTCTTCATCTTGGGCCTAGGAGGTCTGTTGCCATGGAATTATTTCATGACAGCAACAATGTACTTCACCAGTAGGTTGAAGGACCCGCCCATCAATGGCAGCGTTGTGGCCAATGGGACCGCATTTGGCGGCGACACACGGAATGCTCTGGAATCAATCTTCAGCAACGTGATGACGCTGTCTGCCATGGCACCCAAGCTCATCTTCAGCTGCCTCAACTCCTTCATCCACCAGAGGATTCCTCAGAAGCTGCGTATCTCAGGCAGTCTGACGGCCATTCTGGTGGTCTTCCTGTTGACGGCCGTGCTGGTGAAGGTGGAGATGGCACCATTAACCTTCTTCTGTCTCACCATCATCAAAATCATCTGCATCAACTCCTTTGGTGCCATTTTCCAGGGCAGCGTGTATGGACTGGCAGGGCTGCTGCCTGTGTCTTACACCACCCCCATCGTGAGTGGAGAAGGGCTGGCCGGCATCGTGGCTGCCGTCTCCATGATCTGTGCTCTGGCCACTGGCTCTACTCTGCAGGACAGTGCCTTTGGCTACTTCATCACAGCCTGCGTTGTCATCCTACTGGCCATCCTCTGCTACCTCGCACTGCCCAGGATGGAGTTTTTCCAGTACTACATGGAGAGCAACAGACCCAGGACATCCACTGACCAGGAGAACAACCAGGACAAGACAGGTGTTGTGGTCAGTCCGAGTGAAGAGGAGGACAAGCCAGTTGTATCTGTTTTGGCCATCTTCAAACAGATCTGGGTGATTGCCATGTCTGTGTGTTTCATCTTCACCATCACCATCGGAATGTTCCCATCAGTCACAGTGGACGTCCAGTCCACGATAGCGGACGGAGGAGCCTGGGACACCTACTTCATCCCCGTCTCATGTTTCCTGCTCTTCAACGTGATGGACACCGTTGGTAAGAGCCTGACGGGTGTCTGTAAGTGGCCGGGTGCAGACAGTATCTGGCTGCCCATCCTGGTGGGTGTGCGGGTGGTCTTCGTACCTCTGTTCATGCTGTGTAACGTGCAGCCTCGCCACTACCTACCTGTGTGGTTCGGCCACGACTCCTGGTACATCCTCTTCATGATCCTCTTCGGGTTCTCCAATGGATACCTGGCCAGCCTGTGCATGTGCTTTGGACCAAAGATGGTTGCACAACATGAGGCAGAGACAACAGGAGCCATCATGGTCTTCTTCATATCCCTGGGACTGACGCTGGGTTCAGCGTTCTCGTTCGCCTTCAGAGCCATGATCTAGAACAGGGGTTTTCAACGTTTTTTAGGCCAAGGATCCCTTAGGGGACGAAGCAGGGACCCCCTACTAGCAGATGCTATGAATGAATGATAAACCATCTTTTGAAGAACATAACATAACAAAGAAATGGAGTTAAAGACATCATATTTTTGTAAGTAAGCAGTCATTATTATGTTAGAATTATGTTCAAATAATTGCAAATGTTTTACTTTCTACTCAATAACAGTTGTGCAAGTAATGTTTTTGATTTAAATTGGTTTAAACTGTACAGGTCAGCAGGCGTTGTCAGTGTATTATCATTAAACACAACGATAAAATACATTTGCTTTGAGCTTGTAGATCAGCTCCCTGCATATAACAGCTGTAGTCATTCACTGACTCCACAGTCAGAGAGACGTGAATGGAACATAGGTGCTCCTATAATAACCTCACATTTGTAATAAACGTATCTCTGGTTGTTCCTAATACTGTAGGCTGTATATTTTTTCCCAAAATGGAAATGAAATACATTTAAATCAAATGTTAGTTTCGTGGCTTTGGAGCAAACATGTGTGGCTGTGGCCACGGAAGCCCCGCCCCTTGCTCCTTTGTATTGGTTCCAGAGTAAACTGGTTATTAAATCAAATTAAACTTTGACCGTGAGAGATAAAACGCTGTGTAATAAAAAGAGTCAGCAGAATAATATAATCCTTTACTGATCCACGCTATAAAGATTAACAGGCAGGACTCTTAAGTAGAATAGAACAATATAAATCTTGACTTGGTACACATAATGATATAATGATAATGAGTTCAAACAGATACATTGTAGCTGTTTGAGGTGTTTGAAGTGCTCTGTGTGAACAACACACACACACAACGTTCTACCACTAAAACTAATGTCATGTTTCTGTATCGTTTACATTCTACCCCTAGAGGTCAGTGTGTACATTGTGTTTATTCACATAGCAGAAATAACTGAAGGCATTCCACAACATAACATGGTCCCCAACATAATGACTTCATTTAGCATCAGAATGTTTTACCATTTATAGCATAAATAGCCGATCTACAAGCTCACAACGCAAAGCATGGAGATATGCTATTTTCAAATCTAAATAATAATAATAATAATAATAATAATTTTATATATATATTGTGGAGTGTCACTGTGGGTTCGTCCTGACTTGCGGCCTCCCAGAGTAAGTGGAGCTCTCTGACCCTGGGCAGGGTGATTGAGGGGCGGTACATTCCCCGGTACCTCCTCAATCAGACTGACATGATGACTGCTGTGTCTACTCAAGCAAGTGACGACACCTGTGTACTGATCAGCCAGGGTTAAGACTGAAGCCACCCTGCTCGGTCAGAGGCTCAAACTCCAGGGAGAGGAAAGCAGCGTCGGGCGGTAAGCTACACACACACTCCACTGTTCTTAGATAGATGTTGTTAGCTGGGTGTATTCTAATCAGTGTTGTCTCTCCTCCTGTAGGCAACCTCCGGAGTTTCATACTAAGCAGGGGAAAAAGGACTCTGTTTCAAACGCCCCATTGGGGAAGAAGATTTAAGTTTGTTTTGCATTAACCCTCCCCCCCGCCTTTGTTGAATTCCGGTAAATAAAAGACGTTTTTTGAAATTCAAGCCTCTCTGCCTCTTGGTGTTGGTCAGTGCTAGAAGGGGAGATTTTTTTTTTCTGTCGTTTTCTATGTTTTATAAGTTTTATAAGCAGAATTGTGTAGTTGGGTAAAAGGGGTAGGCTACTGAAACCAAGGATGTTTGAGGACCATTGTCCTAGAGCAGGGGTTCCCAAACTTTTCAGGCTGTGACCCCACCAAAGTAATCATGTTTGAACTGGGGACCCCCGCACGTGGAATTTTCCCACATTAAGCTAATCCTCTGAATCATCTGGGGGGTACGTCCCGACCTAGAGTACTGCCTTTCTGTCCTGTTGTCACTAGTAGTACTCACTGCTCATAATATGAGTACTTAAGGTAGCAGTACTTTTAATCCGGTACGAAATAAAGAAATTTAAAAAAAAAACATACTAGGCCGGAAAAAAAGACAAACAGTTATTGGGAGCATGGAAATCTGTATTATAAAAGTAAATACAAAATAAAATGAAATTAGAGGAAAAACAAAGCTAAACACGAAGTGATGTACAATGGTCAGATGTGTGCATTAAATAGTTCAATGTCATAGGTCAGAGGTCAGTACCAACTCCAATGGCGCTGACACACACACGCGCGCACACACGCACAGGCGCACCCAAACACACGCGCACATACACACGCGCACACACTGTGTAGATGTTGCGTTTGGCCATTACATCATAACTCACTCACTCAATCACTCATTCAGTTGTGGCTGTGCCTAACATAGACTTATACGGGTATAGACGCCTCCTCCGGGCTCTGAGGCGTCTGTATCTCGGGCGCCATTTTGGAGAAGGCAAGCTTCCAAACTACTGGCCAATCACAGCGCGTATTTTCCGGGACTTGTCAGAATCTAGTAGTATAAAAATACACACAGTAGATATGTGGGCATGCAGGTTAAAGAGAGCTGTGTTATATTATAAACAACATTGTTTATATAAACAAGGCTGGCGCCAGATGGCTCCCTGTCCAGCTCAGGGCCAGGAACCTTATTGTTTCATTTCTAAGAAGGTTGTGTCAGGTTGTGTCCTTATATTATCATCGCGTTACCCGAATACAGCTCAAGTGGAGTTATAGGAGGTTTTTGACCATTAATGTGGAGACAGTTGTTTTTTCCATCTGACTCGGTCATTCTAATCAATGATGGACAAAACAACTATCTCCTCAAGTTGGGAGTTAGATGGTTTGACAGTTTGGGATCCAATGGAGTTAGGAGGTTTAGTCAGAGGCGCTTTCTAATACTTTTCATTGGTTCAATATTTGTAAAACCGACACAAACGTAAAGGGTGTTCAATAGGGTGTTCAATAGAGCGTGCCAACGTGTCG
The DNA here is from genome assembly GCF_963454915.1 of Gymnoscopelus microlampas. NCBI lineage: Eukaryota > Metazoa > Chordata > Actinopteri > Myctophiformes > Myctophidae > Gymnoscopelus > Gymnoscopelus microlampas. The sequence goes on along the minus strand of NC_139947.1, from coordinate 53,237,566 downwards.
TCACCACGGGGGGGGGGGGGGGGGGGGGTGTGGCATAGTAGCGCAGACATGTTTGTTTTGGGCAATGTTAAGTCAACCTGGTTTATACCCCTCAAAGATGTCCGCTGCTACCAAAAGACACTTGTTGACGCCTCCTTCAGGATTTTTGGCACGCTCTATAGCACTGATGTATTAAAGATAGTGGAGATAGTTGGTAGATACCAAACATTAGGACCAAAAATCTTGTGTTACAGTAGATTAGTTGGGGATTGTGCAAGGAAGTGAAATGTGGTATGTAAGGATGCAAGAGAACGAGTAACATTTACACCCAAATATTTAAAACCAGCTTTAGCTTCCCTTTCAGGTCTGAAAGGGATGCTTATTTTGATCAATCAACAGTGCTGAAATATTTATTGAAAGGCACTTTTTTTTAGAAATTCAATTTATATGCTGAAAAACTAAAACAAAGGCTACAGGATCTAAGATATATAATAATAATATAATAAATGGTCTTCATATAAAGACAGTGTTTGGATGCATCGCATGGGGAGTGTTTCGCTGGCAATCATGAGTTGTGTGGAGAGCGGGCATCCTTGATGAGTACCATGTGAGAGGGCAAAATGATTGTATTTTATGTGTGATGCCACTGGCTTGCGGGAAAGTCTGTAGGCGGACGAATGAAATAATCCCCAAAGCCATATTTCACCAAAATAGCAAATAAATAATCCCATTCCACTCAATGTAGAAATGTCTTCTCTGCATCCAATGAGAAGACCACTTGGGCTGCGTCTGAGGAAGGTGACGAGTAAATTGTATTAAAAAGACGACGAACATTAGAAAAACAATGGCGACCTGTCATAACCTCTGAAATGTCTGTCTGTCATAAGGGCGTCTAATCTGCGGGTTTATGTCATGAAAATGTTGTTTGCCAAACATCCAGTGTTGATATCAAACACGAGGGGAGGCATCCAAGCATAAGACACACGGCAATCAATCAAACATATCGTGTAAGTGAGACAATGATAACAGTGAACTCTGACAGCTGATGAATAACATGGAGTCAGATTCAGTTGCAAACAACTGTGCTTGTATTGGTCCAACCCTATTCTCCTCCCACATACTGTACGTGTACAGGATGCAGGAGGCTATAAAAACACAGGAGCATCTCTACTTTTCTCATCAGCAGCTGAATGCAACCAGATTACATCACAGAACAACAACCAGACACCACTGGTAAGGCAAACATCTTTAGGTTTAATTTCTAATTTTGCAACCCACCTGAAAATGTATTTTCTTTGAGAGACGGGGAGACCCCTGTTACTGAACGAACACTCTATCTATAGCAATGATTACTATCACAATATAGAGCGTTAACCTTTTCACCCAAAAATATCACTCACCCTAGCTTTAATGTGAAGGACTTAACCGATTCGGGCACTCCAAAGATGGCTATGTCCGCACAAGGAGGAGCCCCACCTCAAGAATTACAGAGATCATTTAAAAAAAAGGTAGACCAAACATCTCAGGGTTTAGGACCAAAAAGCATGTGCTAGCCGACAGACCTTTTCTCCGACTATGTGGCATCCGCGTGCGGTTAGGGTGCGGGTTTGGTTCGGGTTTAGTATTGAAACGTCGGAGCGCTGCGCTGTCGGAGGAATGCGCTGTCGGACTAACGTACTGCACCCCTAGATTAGCTGGGGATTGTGCAAGGCTGTGAAATGCTGTATGTTCTCTAAGGAAGCAAGAGAACGAGTAACATTTACACCCAAATATTTAAAACCAGTTTTAGAGAGTTCTGAAAGGGATGTTTATTTTGACAACAGTGAATTATTGATTGAAAAGCATACACTTTTTGGGAACTTACAATTTAACATAACATACAATTTGTATCCTGAAAATAATTTGTGTGTGTGTGTGTGTATATATATATATATATATATATATATATATATATATATATATATATATATATATATATTTATATGTATATATATGTATATATATGTATATGTATGCATATGTATGTATATGTATATATATATATATATATATATATATATATATATATATATATATATATATATATATATATATATATATATATATATATATATATATATATATATATATATATATATATATATATATATATATATATATACACACACACACACAGTCCTACTCTGACAGTTAATGTTCTGTTTGCATATAGGAGTGGCAGGGTGTACAGGACGCTACTGCCACCTTGTATGATCTTTTATTCATGCCAAGCTGTTTGTAGATTTCTCATCATCTTTCAACACTATTCAACCCCGCCTGTTTGTGGATGAACTCTGTAAACTACTTTGGTGTTGACTCTAGTTGTGTTGATTGGATCCTCTCCAATAGAGGCTATGCGCGTGACGCTAGAGGCTATGAGCGTGACGCTAGAGGCTATGAGCGTGACGCTAGAGGCTATGAGCGTGACACTAGAGGCTATGAGCGTGACGATCACAACGTGCTGCGACGCGTTGTGAGCTTGTAGATCGGCTAATTTCGGTCTGTGACACCCGCGTGCAGCCACCATGACTTGTCTAAGTTATACTGGATCTCTTCTCCACTATAGTCCCTCCCAAACATTTTAGTCTAGTTTTTATTTGTTTACGAAATTGTCAATATATTTTGTCATAGCTTTAGTCATCACAGCTTAATTTTAAGTTTGTTTTTATTTCTTTTTTGTCAGTGAAAAAAGGTAGTCGAAGAACATTTTTCGTCGTAGTTTTAGTCGATCGAAATCAACACTGCTCCCAGCTACTGGTCAGATTCAAACTGTTGTCTTTTTGTTTAGAGTCTAGAATGGGCAACGCTGCGGTGATCATCAACCACCCGACCAGCCTGGACCACGGGCAGCCGGTGCTGGACGGCGGCGAGGTGGCGGCGGAGGAACCCGGCATGATCCGTATAGAGAGGTGTTCGGGGACCCCGGCGGGTTGCGGAGGAACCATCACCTTCAAGAGGAACGTGAAGTCGTGCGAGAGCGGCAACACCCAGGAAACAGAGAGCGGTGTCACAGTGGCAGGGGGGGTTACAGCTGAAGCTAAAGCTACCGGTCCACTAACAAAAGCTACTGTTGGTGCTTCTGCCGGTATTGAGGTTTCAAACGTAGTGACAAGACAGGACTCGACCAAGATCAAACACATTGTGTCTGACAAAAATGAGATATCCGAGCTGAAGTGCAATGTGGACTATGTGGGGAAGAACCAGGGAAAGTACAAGTGGCTCAGCAATGATCTCAATCTGAGGGCCAAGCACAGGTGGAGTCAGAACTCTGAGATGTTCCTTAAGATCACCTTCAGAGAGGATTCTGATTCTGATACTGAGTCTGAGTACAAAGACGAGGAGGGGAGTTAGAAATAATCAGTTTTCTCTTCTCCACATGTTTTACCCCCTCGTTACTTCTATTCAAACCTGCTATTCAGGATTGCTTGTGGTAATAAATTGGCCTCATTGGCTTTTATTGGTTAGGTTTTTGTTCTTCATGAATATCATTGAAATTGTTGAAGTTCCAGATGATCATGCAAAGATACAAATGAATAAATGTCAAATTCAGGAAACAATAAGTGATACTTAGAGATGAGTGCTCTGAAACAATAATGTATTAAGCATACATACACTGTAACAATGATTAATTAAAAAGAATTGTTTCCTCCATAAACCTACCTCTGCTGTTGGTTTGTATCATTATGTATTCATGTAATCAATGTCTGTTTGAATACAGAACAGCTTTCTTTATGTTGTCCATATGGATACACAGCACACACACACACCCACCCACCCACCCACCCACACACACACACACACACACACACACACACACACACACACACACACACACACACACACACACACACACACACACACACACACACACACACAATACATATTTATGCAATTCCATTTACACTACACTGTCTGTAACCAGCAGAACAGATGATCAAAATGAATGACTGGGATAAAAGGTCTGTCTATAAAGGCCAGTCTAGAGATAAAATGTCTGCATAGTGTTGCACTGACCTGTGACCCGTTTTACATGTCATTAAAAGTAATGATAAGGTTGTAGATCAGCAGTCCTACTCTGGCAGTTGATAAATAAGCCCCCTGAATGTATTGTTTCAAAAGATCCTTATTTGTTCATGTACTGCCTGCATATAGGAGTGGCAGGGTGTACAGGACGCTACTGTCACCTTTTTATTCAGAATCATGCCAAGCTGTTTGTAGATTTTCCATAATCTTTCAACACTATTCAACCCCGCCTGTTTGTATTTCTTTCTCTTCTCAACCAAAAAGACCACAAACAATTATTCCACCCACTGTTTAACACCTGAAAACCTGTGATGTGACAATGAGGATTCTGATTCTGGGAGATGGGTGGGTTATTGCTGTGTAGTTGTTGCCATCTACTGGTGAAAGTATTTTATTACAAGGTGAGGAGGCGATGAATGATACTTTTAATGACAAAAAAAAAAAAAACACACACACACACACACACACACACACACACACACACACACACACACACACACACACACACACACACACACACACACACACACACACACACACACACACACACACACACACAGCCTTTATGTGTTTATTTTCATACACTACGTTGAGATTTGATATTGCTTTGTCTATGAAATGTGATATTTCATAGACATTTTCTACTCTTATTATCTATATGTAACTTCAGTGTGTGTGCAGCTTGTATGAAAAATAATTGTACCAGTAAACTTGTGATGTGATAAACATATTAGCTCACATGTAACAATACAAACCCGACATGATAATACAATATAAGCTTATTTACATCCATAATCCCTGACATGTAACAATGATAATAATACAATAAAGAACAGTGTGCAGGTTAAGTAAAAACACAGCAGATTAAGTTATACAATAAGACAGAAACATACTGTAACAATACATAATTGAACTTGCCTAAACATAAACTATGAGTCAAAAAATAAATCACTTATATTGCACCTTAAGTAACAACAAAACAAAGTATTTCCTTGCTTACGGCAATGAAAGTATTCCATAAGTATTGGGCTGGGCGGACAGGTTCGCCTCGGAAAACAAATGACAGTATTCCATAAGGTACCGGGAAGACTCGCCCCAAAAACACACTCGCCCCCCATTCTACATACCGCCGATTTGCCTGTAATACCGCCGTATTTGCCCCCGGGGCAACTGTGTTTTGGGGCGAGCGTTTTGGTATTCCCCCGTTGTTGCGCCAGATAAACAAGGAAGTGTAGTGGATCAAATAGAATGGCTTTTCGGTTATTAATTTGCATCGTCTATTTCTCACTTCAAATGTTTTCAAAAACATTCTTGAGAGCAACGTTTAGTTGTAAATGACGTTGTTTGTTTGTTTACAAGGCTGTCATGTTGGATGAAGCATAAAACCAAGCAGCAGGTTGATATGAGCAGGTGTTCTGAGTCTCTGATTACACATCGGTCCGTTATAGAGCTCATCGGTCATAATGACCGATGACTGACCAATCAAAATCGAGCATTCAACCAAGCCGTATAATAAGGGCGTCTAATCTGCGGGTTTATGTCATGAAAAAGTTGTTTGCGAAACATCCAGTGTTGATATCAATCAAACACGAGGGGAGGCATCCAAACATAAGACACACGGCAATCAATCAAACCTATCGTGTAAGAGACAATGATAACTGTGAACTCTGACAGCTGATGAATAACATGGAGTCAGATTCAGTTGCAAACAACTGTGCTTGCATTGGTCCAACCCTATTCTCCTCCCACATACTGTACGTGTACAGGATGCAGGAGGCTATAAAAACACAGGAGCATCTCTACTTTTCTCATCAGCAGCTGAACTCAACCAGATTACATCACAGAACAGCAGCCAGACACCAGTGGTAAGGCAAACATCTTTAGAGTAACATTTACACCCAAATATTTAAAACCAGTTTTAGAGAGTTCTGAAAGGGATGTTTATTTTGACAACAGTGAATTATTGATTGAAAAGCATACACTTTTTGGGAACTTCAATTTGTATCCTGAAAACAATTTGTGTACTCTGACAGTTGATAAATAAGCCCCCTGAATTTATTGTTTCAAAAGACCGTTGTATCGTACAGTATATTAATGTTCTGTTTGCATATATGAGTGGCAGGGTGTACAGGACGCTACTGCCACCATGCATGATCTTTTATTCAAAATCATGCCAAGCTGTTTGTATATTTTGTGGGTGCAAGACACAGCTTAAAGGCCATACAGGGAGAAATGGAAAGATGGAGAGATTGGGACATTAAAGAAGAGCTGTATTGTGGAGTACACAGCAAAACATTCCACATGATAGCGTTTGCCCAGAGTTAGAAAAGCTGAGTCGGCTAATCAGGAGAAGAGAAAGGGAGGGGGGCAGAATTGGATGAGAAATAAGAGTATTGACTGAGCAATAAGGTGAAGTCAGGGTGATCGGGGACGTGATCTCGGGGACATAACGGGAAAGAGCCTGACAATAACATGTTGTGTTCTCCTCTGCGGTCCGCTGGGACAGCAGAGGAGAACGAATGTTGAGCAATAATAATTAAGATCATAGTTAGAGACAGTGAGAATGAGATAATGCCTGGAAAATAACTAACGAGAGGAGGAGGCATTGGGAAAGTCCAAAAGATATATATGGATTAGAGTCAGAGAATATCGCGACGACCTTGTTTGCTGTATCGTTGGAGCTTGCTGTAATAAACCTTTCCTATTATAACTTACTTCGGGTTTGAGAGTGCCTTCATTTCTACCAATCTACTATACCAAGGAGACCAAGGACCCCCTATTATTCCCGACAATTTCTCATCATCTTTCAACACTGTTCAACCCCGCCTGTTTGTGGATGAACTCTGTAAACTACTTTGGTGTTGACTCTAGTTGTGTTGATTGGATCCTCTCCAATAGAGGCTAGGCGCGTGACGCTAGAGGCTAGAAACGTGCTGCGACGCGTTGTGAGCTTGTAGATCGGCTAATTTCGGTCTGTGACACCCGCGTGCATCCATGATGACTTGTCTTAGTTGTACTGGATCTCTTCTCCACTATAGTCCCTCCCAAACATTTTAGTCTAGTTTTTATTTGTTGACGAAATTGTCAATATATTTTGTCATAGTTTTAGTCATCACAGCTTGATTTTTATTTCGTTTTTATTTATTTTCCGTCAGTGTCACTGGTAGTCGACGAAGATTTTTCGTCTTAGTTTTAGTCGATCGAAATCAACACTGCTCCCAGCTACTGGTCAGATTCAAACGGTTGTCTTTTTGTTTAGAGTCTAGAATGGGCAACGCTGCGGTGATCATCAACCACCCGACCAGCCTGGACCACGGGCAGCCGGTGCTGGACGGCGGCGAGGTGGCGGCGGAGGAACCCGGCATGATCCGTATAGAGAGGTGTTCGGGGACCCCGGCGGGTTGCGGAGGAACCATCACCTTCAAGAGGAACGTGAAGTCGTGCGAGAGCGGCAACACCCAGGAAACAGAGAGCGCTGTCACAGTGGGAGGGGGGGTTAGCGCTTCTGCTGAAGGTAAAGGTCCACTAACAAAAGCTACTTTTGATGCTTCTGCCGGTATTGAGGTTTCAAACGTAGTGACAAGACAGGACTCGACCAACATCAAACACATTGTGTCCGATACAAATGAGATGTCCGAGCTGTGGTGCAATGTGGACTATGTGGGGAAGAACCAGGGGAAGTACAAGTGGCTCAGCAATGATCTCAATCTGAGGGCCAAGCACAGGTGGAGTCAGAACTCTGAGATGTTCCTTAAGATCACCTTCAGAGATGATTCTGATTCTGATGCTGAGTCTGAGTACAAAGACGAGGAGGGGAGTTAGAAATTATCAGTTTTCTCTTCTCCACATGTTTTACTCTCTTCTATTCAAACCTGCTATTCAGGATTGCTTGTGGTAATAAATTGGCCTCATTGGCTTTTATTGGTTAGGTTTTTGTTCGTCATGAATATCATTGAAATTGTTGAAGTTCCAGATGATCATGCAAAGATAAAAATGAATAAATGTCAAATTCAGGAAACAATAAGTGATACTTAGAGATGAGTGCTCTGAAACATAATATTCATTAGCATACATATTTACTGTAACAGTGATTAATTAAAAAATATTTACTGTATGAATGATTAATTAAAAATAATTGTTTCCTCCATATAACCTACCTCTGCTGTTGGTTTGTATCATTTATATAATCAATGTCTGTTTGAATACAGAATAGCTTTCTTTATGTTGTCCATATGGACGCACGCACACACGCATTAATGACTTAGATAAACGTTCTGTCTATAAAGGCCAGTCTAGAGATAAAAGCCCAGACCTGGACCAATGTGTGCATAGTGGTGCGCTGACCTGTGACCTGTTTTACATGTCATTAAAAGTAATGATAAGGTTGTAGATCAGCAGTCCTACCCTGACAGTTGATAAATAAGCCCCCTGAATGTATTGTTTAGAAAGATTGTTATTGTTTCATGTTCTGTTTGCATATAGGAGTTTCAGGGTGTACAGGACGCTACTGTCACCTTTTTATTCAGAATCAGTGGCGTGCACAGACATTTTGAGGGGCAGGTGCTCAAGTAAATTATACTTTTTCTTGTTGACTTGGTCTGCTCTTTTTTCCCTCTACACCTATACCTCTTTGCAAAAAATAGCCGATCTACAAGCCCACAACGCCTCGCAGCGCGAGGCGTTGTGGGCTTGTAGATCTGCTATTTTTGGCTAAAGTTCTCCTCAGAAAAGGGATCCTAGGTTTCGAGTGGTTATGGTAAAAAGAAAAATCATATGACATAAAGATTTGGCGGACCCCCTGTAGTAACTCTGAGGACCCCCTAGGGGTCCCGGACCCCCTGTTGAAGACCCCTGCTGTAAACTGAGAAAAGAAAAACATTTTTTTTTCCAAAAGGGCACTTCTGGTCAAGAGGGCAAAGGGCAGGTGCTTTAGCACCACCTAGAGTCTATCTGTGCACGTCCCTGTTCAGAATCATGCCAAGCTGGATGAACTCTGTAAACTACTTTGGTGTTGACTCTAGTTGTGTTGATTGGATGAATTGAATGAGAGCATGTCAGGTGAGCTCTGTTCATCTACTGCTTCACCCCAGGGCTGTGTTCTGTACTTACTCATCTATATTATATATGACTGTCAGGCCAGTTTGATAACCGATATATCGTGAAGATTGACAATTTGACCATGACGATGAATCATTCATGGCCCTGTGGTTGATTATTTTTCAAACTGGTGCAAAAACAAACTCCTTCAACTCAATGTATCAAAGAAAAAAGACATAATGGTCCTTTCATTCAGAACACCATCACTGAGGGTCAAGAGGAACAAATACCTTGGTTCATTAATCAATAACAATCTCACTTTTCATGGTTTGTAGCCTTTTCTGCCTAAGTAAACTCACCAAGTTTCATGTTGACAGGTCCCTGATGACTCTCTTTTACAGATCCTACACAGACTCAATTTGCTCAGTTTCCCTAGTCTGTTGACATGGCAGTCTAAATATCATAACCCAGAATGCACTGGTTAAAATAAAGTGAGAGAGAGAGAGAGAGAGAGAGAGAGAGAGAGAGAGAGAGAGGGGTGGGGGGGTAGATTAAACTGACGGGACGGCTAGCTCACACTTGTAGAGTAAGGTTTGCCATGTGAAGGAGGTGATATGGTAAGAAGCACAACAGTTTGCCTTCCTCCTTGCCAACATCGGGCATGGATATCAACACAATGGGTTAGAATTGTTGCTTAGCTATCTGAAGAACGTTAAACAGCAAACTCTACATGGTGTGTGTTGTGTTGCAACTACTAGTTTTTAGACTCCTTTTTTCAAAACACTTTGTGAAAACATTGAATGACATCGAATGGCTGTTACAATTCCCTAATTATTAGCGATAGACAAATAGACAGATAGACAGATAGACAGATAGACAGATAGACAGATATTAATCTCTCAAGAACAGATTCTGCACTGCGTGAGAGAATCTGTCCTGAAGCTTCGTCCTAACGTGTACACTTGTGTGGGAGTGGGCGTGCCTTCAGATCAGGAAGCAGGCTGCGCTTTATCCAATCAAATGTAGTGGGCGGGATTCACGTGTCCGTCGAGCTTTCCCTACTGGAAACTAACCAAAACTAATTTAACAATAGCGTCCGCGGAGCAGACAAAACCACGGAAAGATATTCACATTTTAACTTACTCTTTCATCATAGAAACAAGTGGGCTTATAACCAAAACAATCCATTTTCTCTGGGAGAAGTGGTGTTAGTGTTCCGTGTAGAAATATTGTTAGTGGGAATGAAAACATAGTCGCACCACCCGGAAGTGGAGCGCTGAAGGCAGACTTAAACCCCATTTCCGTGCGCACGGGTCCCACATTAGCATTGGCCCAGAGTCAACTGAGGAGGGACGAACAGAGGTCGCTGTTTTTCCTTTTTCAGTTGAATCTGGGTTCCGAGATTGGACAGATATAGACAGGAGTATTTCTATCATGCGCTGTCGCTCTGCTGTTGCCTCATGTACCCTTGCGGCAGGGGGTCACTCACACGCACCACAAATAGCCGAGCTACAAGCTCTCAATGCTGTCGTGATGCCACGCAGTTCTGCCTGTAGATCTGACATTTGTGGTGCACAACACACTGCAGAACACATCGTCATTCTCACTCTCACACACGCACGCACACAGTACACACACACACACACACACACACACACACACACACACACACACACACACACACACACACACACACACACACAAAGCTCAATTTATCACTGCATTACCACCTTTATAATTTCTTCTCACAACATTACACTCTAATCCAGGGGTAGGCAACCATCTCTGTGCCAACATTGACACAGGGAGGGTAATCACTGGCACACTGGCATAAGTGTGAGAGAGAACTCTGAACTGTGACTGGGGAGGGAGTCTGGTGACATGTCTGAACGACTGGAGACCTGTCGCTCTCACCCTGATAGTCAGCTAATGCTTTGAGAAGCTGGAGAGGGAATACATCTGCTCCACGCTACCTGCCTCACTCCACCCGTGGCATGCTTGCACACCGTCAAAACAGATCCATCGATGATGCAATTACCATGGCTCTTCTCACCGTCCCAGTACTTGCCAGATGTACGATAATTATCCTATTTGTACTATAATTTCACCCTCTGTACGATGTACGATCAGTAATTCCAAAAATGCCCAAAGGTATGATAATTTCGCCATATCACAAAAAATAGTGTGTGAATTTACTACATTCCCTGGCTTCTGCTTCAGGATCCGGTTAAGCTTTTCAAAATAAGTCAGTAAATCAGTAAATCTGACCCTAGATCTATACTTGGAGGCATTAAAAACACCGGTCGCGTCTTTCCAGTCCAGTTTCACGCTTTTATTTGTGTAAGGTACAGGAAGTTGCCTGCTTCCACGCAGCATAAGTGATTTTTTTTTTGTCACGTAGGAGTCTCAAACAGGGTTGTTTCTTACACTTGATACGCTATTTTTTTTAAATGACATATTTACACATGTGATTTATCTTTTTTGGCTGTGTACGATAGTTTTCTTTCAAATACGATCATTTTAAAGACGCACTGAAGTGACATTTTCGGTCATTTTATTTTGAAGGTTCAGCCCGAAACGTCGGCTCAACGACTCTAAACCAATCAGAAGGTCCCATCCCTTCAGGCTATGGGACGTTGGATTTCAATCACTTCAGCCGTGCTGGCACACGGCTAGTGTTTGTTTACAAGAGAGAGAGACGGCCAGTGAAGCACGTTTGCTACTACCTGGCTTATTTCTAACCTATAATGTTTTCAGATACATATTTTAGTGTGCAGATGAAGTTTAAAATGAGTAATACACTCATCTTCAATGAGATTCAAAACGGAGTATCTCTGTAATTAAAATCAGCTGTGTTTGAAGAACGTGCAGCTATGGGAATCAAACAGGTGCATGTAATCAAGATTCATTTATATTCGTGAAGGCTGTATTATGTCATCACGCAGCACGTTTTCGTTTACAGGAAGTAATTAAGATTGGCTTTTTAGGGACTTTAGATGTAAAAATACACAAAAATGGGTTTTTTTCATTTTTTTTGGCATCTATTGTATGGTATGCCCATATGATGACCACGGATATGCTCTAAAAGTGTGAAAAACATATTTTTCATTTCACTACACCTTTAAGCCTCCGGTACGATAATGCAACATTTTCCATCTGGCAACACTGCACCGTCCTGTCACACATGGATGACAAAAAGCTGAACGACAAGTACGTGCGTATGTTGCTCAGTTCGTGGACTACAGCTCAGCTTTCAACACCATTGTCCCACTAGCAGTGGTGTAAAGTAACTAAGTACATGTACTCAAGTACTGTACTTAAGTACAACTTTGAGGTATCTTTTACTTTACTGGAGTATTTCCAATTTTCAGTACTTTGACTTCTACTCCACTACATCTCAGGCTTCATAGGATCAGCACCAGGTGCAGGGACCGCGGCCGCCACACCACTTAATACAGCCTATCCCCCCCCCCCCCCCCCCCCACCAGATACACACATTAAATGTGGCATGATGGAAGTGTATTCCGTATTTGGGATTTTAATAGGTGGGTCTTATCAGTACAGTGCTACCATCGCACATGAGCAAAGGGCCCTTTATGTGCAGAGGTGAGGGGGTGCGTGTCATTATAGAGATTGCTGGCTTGTTCTACCAGTTCTACTTTACCAAAACCAAAACTATTTTTTTTGGTTTGGCAAGGTAGCTGTGGTTTCCATTACGGTGATATCTTGATGAGAAATCTTCTATCATGTGAGAAAGTCTTAGGCCATGCATAGTTGTGACATGACAGGATTTGAAGGAATGCAGTGTCACAACTACCTTCACTATCATAGGTCTTGTGTAACACATGCACGCACACGCACGCGCGTGCACACACACACACACACACACACACACACACACACACACCCTTTGTTTCTGGGGGTCCCTGGATCGAAATATTTTGAGATGGGGGGGCCCGAGACCAAATACATTTTTTTTCTGAAAACTGTTACGATTTAGAAGATATTGTTTTTAATCGGCCTCAGGTCTTAATGGGTTAATAGAGAGATTTTAAGATTGCAACATAGGATTCAAGATCACACTTTAGTTACAGTTACATTATTCAGATTCTACTCGATTTGCAGCCTCCGGTAGGTACTCTTTTAGAGCGGTTTTGAAGGAGAGTAAGGATTTACACTCCTTCACGACTGTTGGTAAAGCGTTCCACATTTTTGTGGCATAGCAGGAGAACAAATTTAACCCCTTGTTAAATGCCTGTTGGTCCTGTTGGGGACACATTACAGCTTCTGAGAAAACAGTTGACTCCGCCCGCACTGACTTCCTATGATATAAAAAAGTAAGAAAAGAGGTGAAACGAAACTTATAAGCAGAAACTCGGCCAGCTCAGAGACACTACTGTATGAAGCCAACGAAACTTAAAAGCAGAAACCTCGCCCACCTCAGAGACACTACTGTATTAGCCTGGGACCAGACGAATCTGCGAGTGAAAAAAAAAATTGCACTCTGCGGTCTGGCACCGCTCCATAGAGAATCCATTTCCTGCTCCAGAAGACGTGTGTGCCCGATCAGGGCCCAGTATTCGAATATGGGAGACTGTAATTGGTAGTTGGTTGTAGGTCTAACCAATTGCGTCGAGGGCCATTGTTTTGATCCCGCCCCTTGGGGGAAAAAAAACGTCCTCATGGAAGCACCAGACTCATATCCACGCAGTGATATAGTCTGTCTACGCCAGGCTACTACTGTATAAAGCCTCCTATACTGTATTGTCAGCCTGCATATCAACGTAGTCCAACTTTCAGGAGGTAAGATCATGATTGTTTGTTGCAACTCATTTGTTGTACTTGTTTAAAATATAATCTGTATTGTGTACTGCTCAAAGAAATGTAGGGAACACTTTGATCCATTAATTCTTTTTAGTTTTCATGAACTGTGTACATACAGGATGAAACTCAGTGTCTCTCCTATTATGTATACATAGTAATACAGTCAAGGCCCTATAGCAGGGACCCCCCTGAGTCTATACATTTATGGAAGAATGACTGTTATTGCTTAAACATGTAACATTATAATTTTGTGGGACATAATATGCAATATAGTTGTTAAAAAGTTACACAGAGCTGCTTTAAAGTTACTGTAGCTCTAATCTATAAAAAAAAGTTTAGTTTGATTGTGCAGAGGCCGTTTAAATGCATTATTTATATATATTCCACGCAAAGAGATTCTTAATTTGTATGCATTTCACTTCAGCTCATTTTATACACCTGAGTATCTCTGTTTTGACAGTGAAACCAACATGAGTAAGTTTCGTATTCAAAGTCAAGTCATCTTCAAATGGGCTGAAGAGGACTTCTCTCTCCCACCTGGAGTAGAACGCCGCCATGACTCGTCAGCTCCAACAGATGGTAGAACCTACGTCATGTACCATGGAACCTCCAAGACAAGTGCCAAGTCCATCCAGGCCCAGGGCTTCACCCCGTCTAAGGAGGGGATGTTGGGCCCTGGGGTGTACCTCAGCCGGGACCTGGAGAAAGCCAGCCGCTACCCACTCGATCTCGAGGAGTCCCAGCGTGTTGTCTTTAAGGTGAAAGTCAAAGTGGGCAAAGTGATCGCCATCACTTACAAAGGCCATCCGAAGCAGTACACCTGGCACGCCCATGGTTATGACACAGCCTGGGTGCCCCCCGGTTGTGGCATGGTGAAAAGCGGTTTGGAAGAGAATTGCGTCTGGGACCCCAAACGCATCACCATTCTGAAAACCATCTCACCCCAGATCTCAGGAACACAACAGCAGGACTCCCACTATTAAGAGGCCTCACAGTTATTATCATGTGAGCCAATCTGAATTTGTTTCACATAGCCTCATTTTCAGATTTGCATATTTGGATTAAGAAAGCACATTTTGTACGAAGTCTTGTTACTCGATCACTGTATTCTGGCTAATAAATTTATCTAAAAATAAAAGAGTGAGCTTTGAGTGAGTCTGTGAGTGTGAGAACAGTTTTTTTCATTGAATAGCCGACTGGAACTACAGATATCATAGAATGATCAGAAACCAGGAATTTAACTTATTGTACGGTACTTCTGACACATTCTATATACTGTAGACATTCTACACTTATTGCCAAACTTTCAGTCCAGCATATCTTTGTGAATCAGATTGCTACTTACAGGAACGTTTCCTCCTCGCAGACTGCTATCGTCAGCTTGAACATTCTTAGTGACAGGCACACACACACGCACGCACGCACGCGTGCAGATGCAGGTACTGTACATGTACAACAAGTAGCTCAATGTGTGTATGGTACAGTATGAATCACTGTAGATTGGCTATTTTTGGGGAAGAGATTTGGTGTTAAAAAAGGGGAAAAAAGAGGGGGCCTAGTAGACAGTCCTGGGGGACTCCGGTATAATAGAATGGGTCCATTTGGTTACATTTGAGAAAGGAAAAATCATTAAAGAAGGAGGGCTTGGTATCTTTCTATTTGCATGTGAATATGATAGGTCGTCTACTCCTGATAATAATTAGATGATTTGGAGACCATCCATAAAGAAATACATGGGTGAATATTCATAAATGGGCACTAATAATAATAATAATAATAAATTGCATTTTCATAGCGCCTTTCTAGGTACTCACTTACTCAAGGCCTATTTGACATGAAGCTGTCAGGAATCCCTACGTTTCATCTTTTCTCCCTAACCTGGTGGAGTGAGGTAATTGCAATTAAAATAAAGTATTACTGGTGAAAAGGAGAGAGAAAACCTATATAACACCCACTGTGAGTAGTGGTGCCTACTGATGGGTGTGTGCTGGTATTCAGACAGTACTACTCTGTTTACGTGTGTACTGGTATTCACTGGTATTCATTTAAAGCCATGGGTTTCCGAGGCTAGCCTAGCACAGACGTGAATTTTGTCTGTCTGTCTGAAACACACACACACACACACACACACACACACACACACACACACACACACACACACACACACACACACACACACACACACACACACACACGTGAACGTAGTGCAGTGTTATAAAAATAACTGGTTCCTGACATTGACAAGTTGGTTAAAGCAAAGAGATGTCAGGTGTCTGGAAGCAGCAAGTGATTTAGATGAAATTTCATGCTGGCTACACCATGTAAATTTGCCATTTTGGATATTTTTAAAAATATAATAATGGTATTAGGTAGTTAGATAGCCTTATTATCAGCCTGAAGCTGCGTAGAGCTTCAGTCTGAAATTGGCTCCAATGTCCACGATCACTAGGGGGAGGGGATTCAAATTTCCCTAAACCAATCACAAGAGATCTACGGATCCGTCTACATCTGACGTCATCGCACAGCTTGTTTTAGCAGATATTCGCTGATTGGCTTGTCGTTAGACCCACCCCCACCCCCGACTCTGAGTTGACAGGTTTTTCTTTGATCGTGAAAAGCCTTAGGCTCACATTATGACACCAGACCAAGAGGAGCTCACTCAGAGAGTGGGCGGGGTCTATGGTCTGGAACCAGGCTAGTAGTTAGAAGCATTAATCATATATGTGTTAAAGACTTACAAATGTATCAAAGCTGCTTCTTTTATTTCTCAGGAGCTTGCCCAGTGAAATCCTCAGTGTTAATTGAGCGTATTTAAACCATTCAATCCGGGAAAGCACATGCGTGAGCAGTGCCGCTTTAGACTCCACAGGGGCCCTACGCAGGATACGGGACACATGCGCGCGAGGGACTCCCGGGGATAAAGTTACTTTTTTTGTTACTTTATTTCGGTTTTAGTGTGCTGCGCAGGCTGCGCTGATGTGAACGCAGTAATTCACGTTATTTTCTGCTGAAGGGAGGGGGCGGAGAGGGGGCCTCTTTGATCGGCGGGTAGGCAGGGCCCCACGCAACCTGCGTAGTGTGCGTGTAGGGAGAAGCGGCCCTGTGCGTGAGCGCACATGTGCGTCCGCAACTGGTTTCTGCCCACATCAAGTCACCATTTGACCAATGTGACCCGGACCCCAAAATGAGTTCGACACCCCTGCTGTAGGCTATATATTTTTCATTTTTTTTTGTTTTTAATTGATCTGTGCCTTTGGAGGCCACAGAAGCCCACCCCTTACTCCTTCGTTGTTACTGTGTAAACTGGTTATTAAATCAAATCAAACTTTGACCTTTAGAGATAAAACGCTGTGCAATAAGCAGAATGTCAGGATATCAGTGTAACCCCGCTATCATGATTAACAGGCAGGACTCTCAAGTAGAATAGAAAAATATAAATCTTTATTTGGTACAAATATTCAGCTTTATTCCAAATTCATTTAAAATACTGTAGGTGAGCAACAATCTGTGAAGCCATTGGCAATTTCTAAAAAAAAAAAGAATTTCATCTATAGCTGAATCTGTCTTGAGAGATTAGGCTTTTGATAAGCTACGGATCATAACAAATGAGTAGTTTCAATTTGCCAAGAAGTTCAAGGGGAGTGATAGAGAAAAACTAAATTGCTTATCATTTTCTCAAAGCATGGGAAATGTAATTGTCAGGGGTACCAGTCCCAGTTTCCTTCCTTGAAATATTCTATAGAAAGTATTCCCTATAGCACAAGTGAAAAACCAAGAGCGATACTTTCTCTTTATCACAGGGTTTATCCACATATATCTGAATGACCAGTCACCACATTTAATAGAGAGGTTTTAGGATTGCAACATTGGATTCAAAATCACATCACTTAGTTACATTATTCAGATTCTAGTGATTCTCAGGGCATCTTATTCTCAGTCAGTAATTCACATGACTAATGGTCCAGGTGTCCTGTTGGACCAAAGTCTACACATTACAGCTTAAACACTCGCCTCCGCCCACACTGACTTCATATGATTGTAAACAGTAATAAAAGAGGTGAAACGAAACTTACAGGGATAAACCTCGCCCAGCTCAGAGACACTACCGTATAAAGCTGCAGGCAAGTCAGGCAAACCTCTATATTGTCAGCCTGTATACCGACGTAGTCCAACTTCAGGAGGTAAGTTCATGATTTTTTGTTGAAACTTTTTATACTTGTTTAATATTTTTAAACCAATAAGAATGAATAGTGTTTTCAGTTTTTGTTTGTGTGACACAGTCAACATATATTGTAACAGTATTCATCAGTATCACTTGACTTTAAAGCATCACTAGTTTGGGGTATCAGTGGCCACTTGTGACTTTGGACACAAATAACATGTCAGCCAATGTCTTTGACTTCATTACCAAGAGTCTCTGCCTTGGCAATATGCCAGAAAGTCATTGTCTCCCCTTTACATAGTAATACAGTCAAGCCCCTATAGCAGGGACCCCCCTGAGTCTATACATTTATGGAAGGATGGTTGTTATTGCTTAAACATGTAACTTTATACTTTTTTGGGGGGCATAATATGCTATATAGTTGTTAAAAAGTTGCATAGTGCTGCTTTAAAGTGCTGTTTTAAAATAAACTGGAACGAGGATTGGACCAATCTAAAAGCCACATGAATGTAATTTTCACATCTAGAAAGTACATTTAGAAAGTATCGCGATATCGATATAGCCCACCCCTAATATATATATATATATATATATATATATATATATATATATATATATATATATATATATATATATACAGTATATATGCATTTCTCTTCAGCTCATATTATTCACCTACTAATAGTATGTCTGTTTTGACAGTGACACCGTCACCAACATGAGTACGTTCACATGGGCTGAAGATGACTTCTCTCTCCCACCTGGAGTAGAACGCCGCCTTGACTTGTCAGCTCCAACAGATGGTAGAACCTATGTCATGTACCATGGAACCTCCGCGGAAAGCGCCAAGTCCATCCTGGCCCACGGCTTCCGCCCGTCCGAGGACGGGATGCTGGGCCCTGGGGTGTACCTCAGCCGGGACCTGGAGAAAGCCAGTCACTACGCCCTTCATCTCAACAAGCCGGGTGTTGTCTTTAAGGTGAAAGTCAACGTGGGCAAAGTGATCGCCATCAATGAACAACCCCATCCGCTGCAGAAGAAGTGGCACTACAATGGTTATAACACAGCCTGGGTGCCCCCCAATTGTGGCATGGTAAAAAGCGGTTTGGAAGAGAATTGCGTCTGGAACCCCAAACGCATCACCATTCTGAGTACCATCTCACCCAAGATCTCATCGCAACGGTGGGGATACCAATATTAACTTATTAAGACCTGAGGCTGATTCTACAAATGTGTTCTAAATCAATAGTTCTCACACTTTCAAGATATTTAAAAAATGTTTTAAAATAGAAGACATACAAACTTGCAGCGTGAGTTTGTATGTCTTCCTTCACTTCAGTTCACTTTATACACCTAATATCTCTGTTTTGACAGTGACACCAAATGGGCTGAAGATGACTTCTCTCTCCCACCTGGAGTAGAACGCCGCCTTGACTCCTCAGCTCCAACATGTGGTAGAACCTATGTCATGTACCATGGAACCTCTGCAAAAAGTACCAAGTCCATCCTGGCCAAGGGTTTCCGTCCGTCTAAGGACGGGATGCTGGGCCCTGGGGTGTACCTCAGCCGGGACGTGGAGAAAGCCAGCGCCTACCCCCTCCAGCTCCATGAGTCCCAGCGTGTTGTCTTTAAGGTGAAAGTCAACGTGGGCAAAGTGATCGCCATCAATTACCAAGGCCATCCAATGCAGAAGAAGTGGCACTACAATGGTTATGACACAGCCTGGGTGCCCCCCGAGTCTACAACCCTGGCGAAAAGCGGTTTGGAAGAGAATTGCATCTGGGACCCCAAACGCATCACCATTCTGAGTACCATCACACCCTGGTAACTGGTCCTATTAACATCTAAGCTTAAATGGATCCCTGGCTAATAAACCAAATATAACCTATTATAATTGACCTCTAAATTGAACTAAAATTTTAAATTTTAAACAAATATTTTAGTTCATTTTGGAATAGTGCATCTTTTACTCAAGCGAACAATGCTCGTCGCAGGTTGATGATGTCATTTGTCCAGCCCTAAGGAATTTATGGAATGCATGTGCAAATAATAACCAACTTAATACTTCCTAAGGTTAATATAAGCATCACAACAGTATTTTAAATATGTTTTATTTGCACATGCATTCCATAAATGTCATAGGGCTGGACCACACATGGACAAATTACATCATCAACTTAGACAGGCATTGGGCATCCCGCTTGAGTAAACGATGCAGTATTTCTAAAATACATATACATATATGTATACATATATATATATACATATATATATATACATATATATATATATATATATATATATATATATATATATATATATATATGTATATATATATATATATATATATATGTATATATATATATATATATATATTCTGCTCAAAGATATTCTTATTTTGTATGCATTTCACTTCAGCTCATTTTATACTCCTGCTAATAGTATCTCTGTTTTGACACTTATACAGTAGGTTCACATGGGCTGAAGATGACTTCTCTCTCCCACATGGAGTAGAACGCCGCCTTGACTCGTCAGCTCCAACATGTGATAGAACCTACGTCATGTACCATGGAACCACCAGTAAAAGGGTCAAGTCCATCCTGGCCCAGGGCTTCACCCCGTGGGCCGGGAGGCTGGGCCCTGGGGTGTACCTCAGCCGGGACGTGGAGAAAGCCTGCAGCCGCTTCCCCCTCAATCTCCATGAGTCCCAGCGCGTTGTCTTTAAGGTGAAAGTCAACGTGGGCAAAGTGATCACCATCGATAACAAACGCCATGCCAAGAAGACCACCTGGCACCTCCATGGTTATGACACAGCCTGGGTGCCCCCCAATTGTAGCATGGTGAAAGACCGTTTGGAAGAGACTTGGGTCTGGGACCCCAAACGCATCACCATTCTGAGTTCCATCTTACCCCAGATCTCAGGAACACAACAGAAGGCCTACCCATAGTAAGAGGCCTCACAGTTATTACCATGTGAGCCAATCGGAATTAGTTTCATATAGTTTTCAAATTTGCATATTTGGATTAAGAAAGCACATTTTGCACCATGTTGTGTTGCTCAATCGATGTAT
The DNA here is from genome assembly GCF_963454915.1 of Gymnoscopelus microlampas. Lineage (NCBI taxonomy): Eukaryota > Metazoa > Chordata > Actinopteri > Myctophiformes > Myctophidae > Gymnoscopelus > Gymnoscopelus microlampas. The sequence goes on along the minus strand of NC_139947.1, from coordinate 53,216,431 downwards.
TCTGGCAAATAAATTGATCTAAAAATAACTGTGAGTGTGAGTTATTTTCATTGAATAGCCTACTGGAACTATGCATAATAGACTGGCCATGATCAGGCACTAGGAATTTAACTTATTGTACAGTAGACTACTTCTGACACATTCTATATACTGTAGACATTCTACACTTATTCCCAAACTTTCAGTCCAACAAATCTTTATGAATCAGATTCATCTATTATTTTGGAAAACTTTTTTTTTACAGTAAAGTGGGAGAAGACCTCAAGAGGAGGCTGTTTGTGGCTACAGTGAGTCAGTACTGATGTATGGCGCTGAGCCATGGACACTCACTTTGCCACGCGTTGTGAGCTTGTAGATCGGCTATTTTCGGGGAAGAGATTTGGTGTTGAGGGGGAAATAGAGGGGGCCGCCTACGAGCGCCTAGTAGAGAGTCATGGGGTCAAATAGAATGGGTCCATTTGGTTACATTTGAGAAAGGAAAAATCATTCAAGAAGGAGGGCTTGGTATCTTTCTATGTGCATGTGGCCAGACTATAGACCCCTTAACAGACGACGTCACACTGATAAGAACCAGTATGCGTGCAACCAGTATGCGTGCAATGAAACCCATTCTATCAGGTCTCGCTAGGACGCGCCTCACTAGCCAACACACAAGAGGGGGTTGGGGTGCGCAGCCCGAAATAACAGGTTGGGAATTGATTGCGTGAAACAATCACCTGTGCTTCCAGTCTCAATGTTAGTAAACAAATAATTGGACTATATCACTTTGTGGATATGAGTCTGGTGCTTGTATGAGGACGTTTTTTTCCCAAGGGGCGGGATCAAAAGAATGGCTCTGGACGCAATTGGTTAGACCTACAACCAACTATCAATTATAGTCTCCCATAATTGAATACTGGGCCCTGATTGGTCATCCCAGACTTCGGGAGCAGGATATGGATTCACAACTGAGTGGGGCCAGACACAAATCACAGAGGCCAATTTCTTTTTTGCACTGTCAGATTTGTCTGGTCCCAGGCTAGGTCGTCTACTCCTGATAATAATTAGATGAACAATATGAGATGAGAGTGTTTTGGAGACCATCCAAAAAGAAATACATGGGTGAATATTCATAAATACTATTTATGCCTATTTATTATATAGGCACTAGGCCTATTTGACATGAAGCCAGTAGGAATCCATATGTTTCATTTCTGTTGTCTCCCTCTCCTGGTGGAGTGAGGTAATTGCAATTACAATAAAGTATTACTGGTGAAAAGGAGGGAGAAAAAAGATATAACACCCAGTGTGAGTAGTGGTGCCTACTGATGAGTGTCTGCTGGTATTCAGACAGTACTACTCTGTTTGAGTGTGTAGGGCCCCTGTGTGTGTGTGTGTGTGTGTGTGTGTGTGTGTGTGTGTGTGTGTGTGTGTGTGTGCGTGTGCGTGCGTGCGTGCGTGCGCGTGCGTGCGTGGATGTGTGGATGCGTGCGTGTGTGTGTGTGTGTGTGTGTGTGTGTGCGGATGCGTGCGTGTGCAATGCATGTCTTTAAGTGGCACATTACTTTAATTGGTTGCATAATGTTGCATCTTCCTGACAACCAATGACTGGACACAATGCTCAGATCTCACGCATTCCATCACATCCATTCACTCAGTGAACTGACTGAGTCCATTATTACACGTTTTACATTTTAAACTCATGAACAATGAGGTGAATTGTTGCCATTCAGTGAACAACATGTACATGTACAGCACATGCATTTATCTGACCCTCCATCATGGTTCCTAATATACACAACATGCTGTGTTCAAGAACACATAATTAATACATAACAGACAGACAGACAGACAGACAGAGACGCACGCACGCACGCACACACATTACTCAACATTATGTAGTGTTAACTAATAGGCTGGACTCTGACCTGTATTACCCACAAGGCATCGGTGTTTCCCCCGTGTGTTAGTGAATGACTCTCAGCTACAACTATGTAAGATGACAGATAACCTCCACATCAATACAACTACTACACACCTGTGAGTATGAACACATCCTTACAACTACACAACTATACAACTACACATCATAACAGCTACATCAACACACCTGTGAGTATGAACACATCATTTGAACTACACAACTATACAACTACACATCATAACAAACTACACACCTGTGAGTATGAACACATCATTAACACTACACAACTAGACAACTACACATCATAACAACTGCTACACACCTGTGAGTATGAACACATCCTTACAACTACACAACTATACAACTACACATCATAACAGCTAACTACACACTGATGAGTATGAATGAAGTTACACTGTACTGCTCAATACTGTCGTTTGTAGCTCTTTACATTGTGTGTACATTGTACAACATTATGTATGTGTGCTTCTGGAAAATGAGGCTACACATGTGAAATGATTCAGGATACTAAGGATAATATCAAGTAAGAATGAGGACAATGGTTTCTCCATAAAGCTGCTGTTTCACAAGGTTTTGCCAACTAGGTTAGGCTGATCATCACGTGAGACATGTTTACATTTTGTCTTCACTCGTCACGAGACCCTAGCCTGGTAAACCCCTCCCTCCGGAATGCAAATGAGATTTCCGGAGGGAGGGGGGGTTTACCAGGCTAATGAGACCCCGCTCCAACCTGACCAACAGACCACATGTCTGTTCTGTTCATAAACAACAGACCACATGTCTGTTCTGTTCATAAACAACAGACCACATGTCTGTTCTGTTCATGAACAACAGACCACATGTCTGTTCTGTTCATAAACAACAGACCACATGTCTGTTCTGTTCATAAACAACAGACCACATGTCTGTTCTGTTCATAAACAACAGACCACATGTCTGTTCTGTTCATAAACAACAGAGACCACATGTCTGTTCTGTTCATAAACAACAGACCACGTGTCTGTTCTGTTCATAAACAACAGACCACATGTCTGTTCTGTTCATAAACAACAGACCACATGTCTGTTCTGTTCATAAACAACAGACCACATGTCTGTTCTGTTCATAAACAACAGACCACATGTCTGTTCTGTTCATAAACAAACTAATGGCTCCGTATGCTGCACAGCTTTAACAGCTGCTTGACAATATGGATGAGGAAGGAGCTCATTCATGTGAATCATTCTGTTCCTATTTCTGTTTTCTTTCTGTTTCCCTCATGTTTCTCTGCTGCGGGCAAGTCATTAAAGGAGACGTTTTTTTCCCAGAATTGTTCATAAAAACTAAACACAAACAATCAAATAGCGAAAAACAGCAGATCTACAAGCTGACAATGCATTGCTGTGCAACACGTTTGTCAGCTTGTAGGTCTGCTGTTTTCGCAACACCGTCATCCAACAAAGTTTATGCCTATGATTTTATAGCTAAATAATATTTAGCTATATTATAGCTAAATTGTAAATAATTAACCAGACTGTTGTGGTTAGGGTTAGTTAGGGTCGACTATTAATTAAACAACATGACAGCAATATAACAACAAACTTCAATTTCACATCATTGTCACGTGACAACAAGTTTACACCATGTTGGTATAAAAATAGTGGATGCAATTATTCACGTAAAACTGCAATTAACAGAAACATTTTGAAGTGTTAAAGTAAAACTATGAAACATAGAATGTACATAAAGTGTATGACATGGTAACTCACTCTCTTATGCTAAAATAAAAGACAGTACTAGCAGATATGTAAAGGTATAAAAGGTATAAAAGGTATAGGAATGGGAATATTAATCTGTAATTAATCCACATTAAGCATTAAAGCGACTGACCTACTTGTGCTGAGGTCATTCTGGGACACAAACACTTTCAGTTCATGTCATACTGTGTTCCTTTCAGGGTGTTGCTTCTTTAAGGACAGCATCTAGTCTATATATGGGCAACTGGCGGCCCGGGGGCCCCCACCTTCGCGGCCCGCAGGTTAATATCAGAATAGTGATATATCATTGATTTCAGCTGTTATGATTCCAAACATGCAAACATGACCCGCTTTAATTACTTCAGTCTGTATTAGTAGCTTAATGACTAGTATTAAAATGGTATTGTCTTCTTTATGTCCAATGTATTTGTATTAGGATTCCAATTCAAAAATAGCAAAAACTATATCTGGATTCCAACTGCGACGCGTTTATGAAGTTTCATATCCTTGAGTTGTGATTTGATGATGATGACACACTGTATTGAGTCGTTGTGGACAGACAGACAGACAGACAGACAGACAGACAGACAGACAGACAGACAGACAGACAGACAGACAGCGTCACACAAAAGACAAAAGCATCAAAAGTAGCAGATCTACAAGCTCGAAAACGCAGTGTGAATATACAGCAGAGGCCAGTCAGCATCTGTTCGTGTGAACGCTGTTGTTTTGATTTGAAACATAATTTGAGTCCTCATTTAACCCTCATTCAATCCCGGAACGCATCTGTTTCATTTTAGATTTCTTTTGCTATTCAAAAGTAGCAGATCTACAAGCTCAAAACCCGTCGCTTCGTGCAGTGGATTCGTTTCGAGCTCGTGGATCTGCTACTTCTGATGCTTTTGTGTGACGCTGTAGTATGATCTAGTAGGGCCTTAATTTACGAAAAAAACACAAAAAGTAAAAATATGGAGATTCAACGTTTCTGCCCGACAGCAACGATATGCTTAGACTCGATTAGACTAGATTTGATTTACAGTAGGTCAAATGTATGCGAGGGCACAGACGAAACAAAGTGAGGAAGGGGCGGGACATTTCAGCGCTTCGTTTTTACAGACTGTTCTGATGGAAGCATTTGAACGTTGTGTCGAACAGTCTGGCTCCAGAGACTACAGCATTGGTTCTCAAAGTGGGGTCCGGGGACCCCCAGGGGTACTTGAGGGGGTTCCAGGGGGTCCCCAGCTAAATGATGGATAGGAACCAAATAGACCCTTATGGGTCTGTAACTCTGAAAGCGTACAAATGGAACCAAATGGACCCTAACGGGTCCATTTGGTTCCATTTGTACACTCTCAGAGTTACATTAACATTGATTTTACAAAAAAATTGGGGTCCCAGAGATAGAGATGCTATTAAATGGGGTCCACAGCCCTAATGCATGTCAAACTGGGGGGTCCTTTAAATTAAAATGGTTGAGAATCACTGCTAGAGCCGTAAAAAAGTTCTCTTATGGGGGTCCCTGGCTTATCTTTTCAAATGGGGGGTCCGTGGGCTAATAAGTGTCAATTTGGGGGTCCTTGACATGAAAAAGTTTGAGAACCACTGGACTACAGTATATCAGGTTGATAGTGTGTTGTTTTCCTCCAGACCTCCTCAGCATCATCACCATGGCTCTGCTGGTCCATCTCCTGGCCTGTGCGTTCGGCCTGGGCTCCTGGGTGGCGGTCAACGGCCTGTGGGTGGAGCTGCCGCTCATCGTCAACGTCCTCCCGGAGGGCTGGGAGCTTCCCTCCTACCTGACCGTCATCATCCAGCTGGCCAACCTGGGCCCCCTGCTGGTCACCGTCATGCACAGAGCGCGCCCGGGCCTGCTGAGAGAGAACGCCGTCATCTACAGGTACTGTACTGTAGCAGGCCTGTCACCACCATGGCTTTTTAGTTTAACCATTCATTGTCATGCCAATACTTGTGATTAGTGATTTCAACGTTCAATTCAATTCAATTCAATTTTATTAAAGTGTCAAATCACTTTTTGTCTCAAGACACTTAACCTGTAGAGCAGAGACCCCACGATCCCACCCTGAGCAACAAGACACTTAACCTGTAGAGCAGAGACCCGACAGTCCCACGTTGAGCAAGACATTTTGCGACAGTGGCAACGAAAAACTCCCCCTTAACTGGAAGAAACGTCCGGCAGACCCTCGGCTCTAGGCTGGGAGGGGCCAGGCTCTAGGGTGGGAGGGGCCATCTGCCTCGACCGTGTCGGGGGGAAAGAAGAGAGAGAGAGAGAGGAGAGAGAGAGAGAGAGAGAGAGAGAGAGAGAGAGAGAGAGAGAGAGAGGGAGAGGGAGAGGCAGAGGAGAGACACAAGTAGCAATATCAATAATAGCAAATATAATTGCGTAAGATAGTATATGATAATATAATATAGTACAACAATAATGGTATTTCGTATATATGGTATTTTAGATCTGCTATTTGTGTATGAAATGTATGATACATACACATACAGATACATGCAAAATATTGCAATTATCTCAAATAATTACATGTATGTGACAGGCTTATCTATGTCCAGCAGTGGTAGAAAGTAACTAAGTACATTTACTCAAGTACTGTACTTAAGTACACTTTTGAGGTATTTTAACTTTTACTCAAGTACAATTTGAATACAGGACTGTTACTTCTGACAGAGTATTCCTAAATGGTGGTATTGATACTTTTACTCAAGTAAAAACGATGTAGTACTTCTTCCACCACCCAGCATCCTGTCCATCGGCGTGGTGTCCTGCTTCCTGCTCGCCTTCTTCTGGGATGAAACCACGGTGGTGGGCGGAGCCAAACGTAGCACCGCCTTCTTCGTCATCACCTTCTTCCTGGCTCTGGTGGACTGCACCTCGTCCGTCACCTTTCTGCCGTTCATGATGCAGCTTCCCGCCCACTACGTCACCACCTACTTCATCGGCGAGGGCCTGAGCGGTCTGATCCCCGGCCTGGTGGCTCTGGCGCAGGGCGTCGGCATCGCCAAGTGTGTCAACGTCACTACTACCAACGCCACGGCCAACTCCAGCTCGTTGCAGGTACAGTATCATGTATACATACCTCTTCTTGCACCTTATGTCTAACCTAGTGTTTTTACCAGGTTGCAAAACCTGGTCTACATCTACACTCGCTAGTCCTGACTTTTGCGTGACTTTTTCCTCATTGGCTGGTCCTTTAGCCAATGAGGGCTCAATGTCCTCTCAGAATATGGGATCTAAAGACGACCCAATGTATGTATCTCTATGGTAAATGGCGCTGTTGCAAAAGTGTGGTCGTCGCCACCAAACAAACTATTGACTTGACTCATCATACACACACACACACACACACACACACACACACACACACACACACACACACACACACACACACACACACACACACAGCGCCGCCTCCAACAGCGACCCAGAAAAAACAAGACAACGCACACAAGCCCTTACTGAGGCACACAAACTGATTTAGCTCCGTTCATAAACTATTTACTGCCATTTTGGCTGTTTTTGTTAGTCCGCGAGCGAAAGGGTACAGGACCACGGGTCCATTTGGTTCCGTGCGGGGACGCTTGAGAGAGAGCAACCTGGTATAATATGACTGTGTCATATCTTGTTTTTATTTAGAGTAGCCAATTGTTTTTACCCCATTTTTCTCCCCAATTTAGTCGTTATGCCAATTAATTCCTCCCCACACACATTGCTGTGTTGTCACTGCTGTTTTATCCTACTGACTCACCGGCCAGTGAGGAGCCCCCACCGGGAGGGACGTAGGGTCTTCGTCCTACTCCTCCCGCCCAACACTCCCTGCTGACAGGTCCAGCCTAATTCTGTTCACATAGACGGCCGACAAAGCCGCATGCACCACGGTGGATTCAAACCCACAACCTCCGTGTGGTGGTGGGTAGGGACTTTACCACTGCGCCACCCGAGCGCCTTTGCACCTTATTTCTATCCTCATGTACAAACAGTACCTGCTACTTTTTGCACCTTATGTCTAACCTCATGCTCTTATAAATGTGCATATCTTAGACCATACATGGGCAACTGGCGGCCCGGGGGCCACATGCGGCCCCAACCTTCACTTAATGCGGCCCACAGGTTAATATCAGAATACTGACATATTATTGATTTCGGCTGTTATGATTCCAAACATGCAAACATGACCCACTTTAATTACTTCAGTCTATTAGTAGCTTAATGACTAGTATTAAAATGCTATTGTCTTTTTTCATATCCAATGTATTTTTTTAATAAAAGTTAACATAATTAAGTATAACTAAATGCATTTGAAATTAACTGAAAATGTTACTTTTCAGGATTCCTATTCAAAAATTGCAAAAACAGCAGATCTACAAGTTCAAGCTCAAAACGCGCTGCGACGCGTTTTGAGCTTGTAGATCTGCTGTTTTTGCCATATAATTTGACATAGAATGCCGAAGTACGGCATTCATTTACGAAAAAAGTTAAAATACGGAGATAAGAGGCGTCTGCCCGACAATACAATGTGTCCCTCTGGAGTGAGTGTGGAAATATAGTGGCCCTCTCCATCATCAAAGTTGCATCACCCCTCCCTGTCTTAGACTTTTCATTTACACACGTTTCTTTTCTAATTTCCTCCTCGCTCTTCCTCTCCCTGCCCTCCCCCCAATTTTTTTTTTGTTTCCCCTGAAAACAACAAACGATGTAGCTTGCACAAAAAACATAATTTCCCAACTTCTTTACGCCTGTAAAGGCTGCATTGTGACAATAAAACTGCTTCTGTTTCCTGCAGACGCAGTACCTTCCTCCTCACTTCTCCACCGAGGTCTTCTTCTTCTTCTTGGCCGCCATGATGTGCGTGAGCCTGGCGGCGTTCTGTGCGCTGGACCGACTCCCTCGCACCGCCGGCCCGTCCGCCGCCAACCTGGTGTCCACCTACGACCTGTCCACCGCCAACCTGGTGTCCACCGGCGCCGTGGCGTCCGTCCCCTCTGGCCTGGACAACCCAGCAGCAGTGGGGGAAAGTAACTAAGTATATTTACTACTAAGTAGGTACTGTATTTAACCACTTAGACCCCGTAGTCTTAGAGAAACCGGACTTGAGTTACTACTGTACTTTGACCGATTGTGTCACGGTCCGCTCCTCGGACCGTGGACTGTGACGTTATTATTTAGCCATTGTCTGACCTTATACGGTATTGGACCCTTTTGGACCCTTTTGGCCACTCTTCCTGTTGTATTGTTCCCTGTTCTCCTTGTACCTTTATTCTGTAGTGTTGTCTTGGTGTTTCCTGTCTGCCCTAGTTGCTGTTTCCTGTCTTGTCTCTCCTGTATGTCTTTGCAATTGTAGTTCACCTGTGTCTTGTTCTGTTCCAGCCAATCATGTGTTAATTGTCCTGTTCTCACCTGTGCCTAGTTAGTCCCTGTCTATTTATATGCCCCTCTGTTTCCAGTCTGTGTTGGTTCATTAATGTTGTTGCAGTGTTCTGTCTGTTACCTAGTATTCCCTGTTTAGTTGATAAACCCCCCTGCATCTGAATCGCTCTGTCTCCGCTCACTGTCTGCGCTTGGGTCCTACACTTCTCTGCCCCGCACCGTGACAGATTGTTTCTGTCTAATCGCTAGTCTATTATGTTCACCCCAGAATATGGATACTGGGGTGAAAGTGGTTACAGTTTTGAACAGTTTTGAGGTACATTTACTTTTTACGTGTTTCCATTTTTGGACACTTTTTAAACTTCTGCTCCACTATCTCAGAAGCCCAATGCCAGTTGACAGCTTTAGTCACTGGTTAGTTTGCAGAACATACATGAACCACTTCAACCCTATTTTATTCTTTGAGGGTGGTGCTTGACATGAAAAAGTTTGAGAACCACTGATTACAACATGTTTTTTCAAACAACTGTTAGGATTTAGAAGACATTTGTAGAATCCCCAGAGGCAAAGATTTGAGTTAAAATATATATATATATTCAAAGATTTGCCATGATATTGCCAAAAGATAGCAGATACAAGCAAGATTTGTAGCCTGTCTATGCCCTGCCAGGCCAAAGTGCAGTAACTATGTTTTTGGACACACCGACTTATTTGTGTATCCAAAACGTCAAATTAGCCTTTGTGATTTTGGGCGATAAACAATTACCTCAAGAAGAGATGTACAATTAGTGTAATATCATTTATATGCCGATATCTCATTTGGCTGACCAGTTGAATCACTTTTAAACCCATTTTTCAGTGATTTCAGTGTATTCGTAGTTACTGCACTTTGGCTTGGCAGAGTTGTATTTGTGTATTTGAGAATTTGTTTGGAAGTAATTACTGAAAGGTTTGTAAGGGCAGGGACTTGCACAGATAGACTCTAGGTGTCGCTGGAGCACCTGCCCTTTGCCCTCTTGACCAGAAGTGCCCTTTTTTCAGTTTACAGCAGGGGTCTTCAACAGGGGGTCCGGGACCCCTAGGGGGTCCTCAGAGTTACTACAGGGGGTCCGCCAAATCTTTGTGTGATATGATTTTTCTTTTTACCATAACCACTCGAAACCTAGCATCCCTTTTCTGAGGAGAACTTTAGCCAAAAATAGCCGATCTACAAGCTCACAACGCCTCGCAGCGCGAGGCGTTGTGGGCTTGTAGATCGGCTATTTTTTGGCAAAGAGGTATAGGTGTAGAGGGAAAAAAGAGCAGACCAAGTAAACAAAAAAAAGTATAATTTACTTGAGCACCTGCCCCTCAAAATGCCTGTGCACGCCACTGAGGTTGGGAATGGCGTTGGGGAAGTATGTTTAAACTTAAACAGATAATAGATTTAGCTTTTTTTTTTAAAAAGTGGTGCAGAAGTGATCATGTCGTTTTGTGAACAAACTGTCCAGCAGCAACAGCCCAGGACGTGAAGGCGTCCCAGCAGCAGCAGCTGCAGAGCGAGGACAGCGGTCAGAGCAGACCTCTGCTGGCCCGGCCCAAACACTCCGTCTACCAGCTGGCCTTCATCTACTTCCTGGTGGTGTGGATCAACGCCGCCACCAACGGGCTGCTGCCGTCGGTGCAGACCTACTCCTGCATGCCCTACGGCAACCTGGCCTACCACCTGTCCGCCGCCCTGGCCTCCGTGGCCAACCCGCTGGCCTGTGTCGTTGCCATGTTCTTTCCAAACAGGTACTACTGTACTGGTGGTCACCCACTGGTATTTCTTTAAGGGATGGGTAAGTGATATTTCTTGGTTAAAACTTTGTTTGGTAAAAGGTTAAAGCACTATATTGTGACAGTAATCATTTATATGGAGTGTTTGTTCAGTAACAGGAGTCTCCCTGTCTCTTCAGCTCTTAATGAACAGAAAATACATTTTCAGGTACACAATTTCAGCCAATCAGGGGAGAGTACCCATCTATCATTTTCTTTTTTATAGTGTTCCAGATTCAGGGTTAGGGTCAGGGGTTAGGTTTTGTCTGCTCATTGTTTTTGTGTCATCACTTCCAATTACATTTGTTTAATCTGTATCCTGACTTTTTTCCTTTTTTTTGGTTAATAAAGAGCTGGATAGATATGGAGACTCCTGTTACTGAACAAACACTCTATAGCAATGAATACTATCAGAATATAGAGCTATTTAACACTGTTACTGAACAAACACTCTATAGCAATGAATACTATCAGAATATAGAGCTATTTAACACTGTTACTGAACAAACACTCTATAGCAATGACTACTATCAGAGCTATTTAACAACTATTTCAAGCAAAGTAACCTTAGTAACTACCCTTTAAAGGACGACTTCACCCATTTTCAACCTACTGTATCTTCATATAATTCGTCCTCAGTAATACTCATGATAAAATGGTACCATTCTTTTCTACTCGGTCTGTGTCACATGGGAGGGCTGTGGACACTTCAGAAATCCGCCTACCAGTGACATCATCGTTAGGCAGGGTTTTTTTTTTCAAAGAATTATTTTAATTTGTACGGAGCCCTGGAGTGGCCGTTGAGGGGATTTCTTTCCCCCTCAACGGCCACTCCAGGGCTCTCTAAATTTGTATTAAGGCAAGAACAATGGCTTCCATTTTAGAACGCTAACTTTCCAGGAATAGAAAGCGTGTGGTTTCTGTTGGCTTCGATTCCCCATTGATGATGTCACTGGTAGGCAGGTTTATGAACTGTCCTCCACCTCTGCTAAAGCTGTTGTGTTGTTTGCAGGTCTCTGGTCTTCTTAGGCATGCTGTGTGCGCTGGGCTCTGGGTTTGGAGGCTACAACATGGCCATGGCAGCCATGAGTCCATGTCCCCTGCTTCACAGCTCTACCATAGGAGAGGCTCTCATTGTAAGTGGTGACGATAGAATATAATGATAATAATACGCTTTTATTCTATAGCTCCTTTCATGACAGGAAATGCAGCTCAAAGTGCTTTACAGAGCAAGAATAAAGCACACGTGCTTTACAGAAATAGTATAAATAATTTAACAATAAAGCAACAAAGGAAAGCAAAGGCATAAAACAACATACATATACAGTATATATAGCAAAACAGGCAGTGAATCAGGCAAAACAGCGAGGACATGAATAACAACACAGAGATTTAAAAATCAACTAAAAGCAAGAGTGAAGAAATAGGTCTTGAGCTGTGCTTTAAAGCTATCCTCAGAGGCTGTCTGTCTTAGGTGTAATGGTGCTTTAAAGCTATGCACAGAGGTCTGTCTGTCTTAGGTGTAATGGTGCTTTAAAGCTATCCTCAGAGGCTGTCTGTCTTAGGTGTAATGGTGCTTTAAAGCTATGCACAGAGGTCTGTCTGTCTTAGGTGTAATGGTGCTTTAAAGCTATGCACAGAGGCTGCCTGTCTTAGGTGTAATGGTGCTTTAGAGCTATGAGGCTGCCTGTTTTAGGTGTAATGGTGCTTTAAAGCTATCCACAGAGGCCTGTCTGTCTTAGGTGTAATGGTGCTTTAAAGCTATGAGGCTGCCTGTTTTAGGTGTAATTTAAAGCTATCCACAGAGTCTTAGGTGTAATGGGAGTTTCAATTAATTTCCTATGGGAGTCACGTGACTTTCAGTCGCCCACTTAGGAGACCATTTATAGGATTTGTCTCCCATTTCGCCTCTAGTGGCTCCATTTGGGATGGCAGATCTTCCTCAAAAAGGTCTTTGACGTTACCACACACAGATGTGTGAGCGGCTCCTTGGTGTTATAGTTAAAGAGTGACTGAGCGATGACTCTGTCGTCTCCAGGTGGTGTCGTGGGTCTCTTTCACCGGAAGTCTGTCCTTCGTGAAGGTGATGGTGGGGGTCATCCTGAGAGACAGGAGCCACAGCGCCCTCGTGTGGTGCGGAGCGGCGGCACAGATGGGCTCGCTGGTGGGCTCGGTCACCATGTTCCCGCTGGTCAACGTGTTTGACCTGTTCACGTCAGGAGACCTCTGCAACACCGTGTGTCCTCTATGACAGTGGTTCTCAAAGTCCTTGGGGGGGTTCCAGGGGGTCCCCAGCAAAATGTGTTAATATAGCGTCACTATAATTTCAACCACTTTAACCTTTTATACTTTGGCTATTCAAAAATAGCAGATCTACAAGCTTATAGTGTGCTAGTGCACAAGCACTATGAGCTTGTAGATCTGCTATTTCTGCTATTACATTTTGTGCAAACCTTTGAATATATATATATTTTTAAAGGAACATTTGTAACTAAAATCTTTGCTTCTGGGGGTCCCTGAAACAAAATGTTTTGAGATGGGGGTCCGAGGCCAAATACATATAATTTTGGGGGTCCTTGGCACTAAAAGGTTTGAAAACCACTGCTCTATGACAGTAGTCATTATTACCCCCCCGAAATAATCTTATTTGAACTGGGGACCCCCGACCTTGACAAGCACTTGGGATTGTAGGAGTTGAGGCATTACATTTAGATTGACTCGGTTCCACAGATAAATATAGTGAAAATAGCAGAAGCTTGTAGATCAGCTATTTTCCAAATTTTCCCCTCTTTCTTATATTTGACAATTTGGCCAATGTTTGACCATATTTTATTGTATAGTTTGTTGATTACTTGTGATGCAGTATTCTTATGTTATGTTCTTAAAGAGGTATTAAACATGTCTTATAAGTCCTTAACTTGTCACTTTAGAAATGTGCAGATACCCTGTATCTGCACATTTCTAAAGTACTGAGTGACATGATTTTGTGAATGTAACCGTAACTGTACCTTTTTGTGGTAAATTGTGCATTTATATAGCGCTTCTATCCGAAGCGTTTTACATTGATTGTGCCATTAACCCATTCACACACATATACACACACACATTCATACACCGATGGTGGAGGAAACCATGCAAGGCACCAACCTGCTCACCGGGAGCAATTAGGGGTTCAATGTCTTGCTCAAGGACACTTCCACACTAACTCTAGGGGAGCGCCCCAGCCCGGGATCGAACTGGGAACCTTGTGGTTTTCCAGTTCACTCTACCCGGCCACTCTACCACTGAGCCACTGCCGCCCCATTTACCATTTGCACCATTTGTAAATTCACCATTTACCATTTGTGTCCTTGTATGCTCTCCTTGATGTGTGTGTGTGTGTGTGTGTGTGTGTGTGTGTGTGTGTGTGTGTGTGTGTGTGTGTGTGTGTGTGTGTGTGTGTGTGTGTGTGTGTGTGTGTGTGTGTGTGTGTGTGTGTGTGTGTGTGTGTGTGTGTGTGTGTGTGTGTGTGAGTTATAATGTTGCAATCTGTTGTCATCTGTCTGCTGTACATGTATTATACCACTAGATGGTGCAAGCATACCTCTGTATTATTAGAATTGTACCCACGCTCTCCAGTCATCCTTACAACACATGAAACATATTGACTATTAAATGTGTTTTATTGTATCTTCTTGAACTCAGTTTACTTTCTTACTAGCTCACTGTTTTTAAACGTATTTTCTAGGGACTCATGCTAGTATGAACACTCTGGCACTTTGGATATCGGTTCTCAGCCTCTGTACACGTTATCCAGTAAAACATAAAGGCAGTGTCACGGGGCAGCCTGAGCCCTGTAGACAAAATAGACAAGTGTCTTGTTTAAGTACCGTAGTCTGTGCTGCATGTCTTAACACAGGAATGCATTCTTGGACAATGTACACATAACCAGTGGTGGAAAAAGTACTCAAATGTTTTACCTGAGTAAAAGTATCAATACTGCAATGTAGAAATACTCTGTTACAAATGAAAGTCCGGAATTAAAAATGCACTTGAGTAAAAGTACAAAAGCATTGGTAACCAAATGTACTTAAAGTACCAGAAGTAAAAGTGTTTGATTGATTGATTGAATACTTTATTTAGAAAGACATGGAAACACAGTAGATGAAAGTACAATTCACAATACACGGTCCTCTAAACTGGATCGCTAATAAAAGAACAATGGCTTATTTAAAATGAGATCCCTGTGCACTCAAATCATGATGACATTTAAGAAGACATACAAATATACACTACTATGCAGAACGTCATACAATCAGCTTACAGGTTACTGGTATGAAAAACAAGAAGTATATACAATAGACAGTTTTAGGAGGAGGGGGGGGGGTAGGTTAAGACTTTGACAGGGGCCAGTTTGGAATTGCAGCCTCCTGAAGGTGATTCTTTAGGGCAGTTTTGAAAGTGAGTAGGGTTTTACTCTCCTTTACTCATTTAGGTAGGGCATGCCACATTTTTGTTGTATAGCATGAGAAAGAGTTCATTGTTCCCTTGTTTGTGCCAAATCTGGGTTGAACATGATCAGTGGAGCTGCCTCTGGTGTTATGATTGTGGACTTCATTTACGTTTTGGAAGTATTTAGACAAATACAGGGGGATCCCAATGTTGAGTCGAATCTTGTAGACCAGGCCCAAAGCAAGTTGCTGTACTCTGTCCTCAACCCTGAGCCATCCAACCCTAGCAAAATAAGCAGGGGTTAGATGGGTTGTATGATTGAGGCCAAGAAGTAGCCTTACCAGTTTGTTTTGGGATGTCTGGAGCCTTGTTTTTAAGGCCTTAGTGGTGTTGTGATACCATGAGAAGTACTAAAATGTTTGAAAATAGCAGATCTGCAAGATGCGTTGTGAGCTTGTAGATCGGCTATTTTCAAATAGCCTAGGTATAAAACAGGGCTGAAGAGGTTAATGTATGTTTTATAATGTAATAATTTATATCTGCAAAGTAACTAGTAACTAAAGTTTTCAAATAATTGTAGTGGAGTAAAAGTACAATATTTGCCTCTGAGATATAGTGGAGTAGAAGTAAAAGGATAGACAATTGGAAATAGTAAAAGTACCTCCAAATTGTACAGTACTTGAGTAAATGTACTTAGTTACTTTACACCACTGCACATAACAAGGACTGTAATTTTAAACATGTTGGTTTGTTGTACTTGTATTGATGGTTGACACCTGTCTCTCCTCTGCAGTGCTGGCATGCCTCTGTAGGTTTACAGTAGGAGGGTGCCAAGTACTTTAGAGGAGGAGGGGTGTTCCGTTCTATGTTTAAGATAAATGTTAGTCTTGTGACTGCATGGGTACCTGGAAATGTCTTTGGGTTAGTATATAAAAGGTCATGTGATTGGGTAAATGACTCATGGGCCATGTGTTTGCTTCTTATGAGTGTTAAGGGTTTACCAATTACTAATTGATGTCACTTGGTAGGTTCCACCTGATAGAAAAGGCAGGTTGGAAGTCCTGAGTGTTCAGTGTGGTTAGTCCTGAAGCAACAAGCAGGTGACGACACCCAGGAGAGAACTGTCAGGGCCTTTGCAGAAGGTTTAGCCTGGTACATTTTTTTTGTAGTTTTTGTTTGGGTTGTTTTCTTATAGTTTTGCCTTCAAGTGTTTATTCGCATTTCTTAATTTTTGCGAGTCTTATTTTTCCATCAAGTTATACTTATAATTGTTCCAGGCCTGCACTGTGCATAGGCTGCACAGACCTTTTGTTGGAGGGTGTTTTGGGGAGGAATAAAAACAAAAATGTAATTCATGGATGTTGTCAATCTTGGCCGTTCTACCAACTTTACAGGTTGGGTAAGTGATATGTTTTGGTGAAAACAAAACGTTTTTTTTGTTAATAGGTTAAAGCACTATATTGTGATAGTAATCATTGCTATAGAGTGTAGGTTCAGTAACAGGAGTCTCTGTCTCTCCAGCTCTTTAACGTGACAGGCTGTCCTCTGTTCCTCTCCAGCACCTCTCAGAAATGGCCCCAACAATCTGGAAGGATACCAAAAAATAGAATGAAAAAACAAAACAACCCCCCCCCACCCCTACCTTGGTACTGTACTTGCCAGGAAACTGAGGAAATGCCATTTCAAAACAGTTACCAAGCTCGCCTACAGTGCTGTCACACACACACACACACACACACACACACACACACACACACACACACACACACACACACACACACACACACACACACACACACACACACACACACACACACACACACCTCTCACCCGACATGCGAGATGTGAAAACCCACAACCTCATTTATGCAACACACACACACACACACACACACACACACACACACACACACACACACACACACACACACACACACACACACACACACACAGCTTCTTCTTGTGTATCATCACATGATTTTCACCACAAGTCAAACATGACTAACCTCACTGCACCATCACATTCTGCAGTGTTGTTGGAACTCAAATGAAACCAAATACAGGTCCATTTGGTTCCATTTGTACCCAGAGGTAGTACACTGTTCAGCTTTCAGTTCTCCTCAGATGTATAAATAGTTTTATAAGTTTGGGAGCTTTTAGTTCAGTTTGAGTTTTTCAAGTACAGTATTAAAAGCCTTGATTTGTAGAAGCTGAAAAGATGAAAGAATGTTATGGTGGGGAAACTAAAACCAAGATGGTTTTACATTCAATTGTGCTGTTTGTTTGCTGTGTTCCTTTAAAAAAAAGATTTTTATTTAAGTTAAATGAAATGTTTTAGTGTCAGAGTTAAATTGACACTTGTTTGTATTGTATTGTATTGTATTGTATTGTCAGAGTAGATTATAAACTGTAACCGTGATTCTTTCATAACCGTTAACAAAACTATTATATTTTACAATAACCACTTGAACCCTAAAATCCCTATTTTAGGGCCGAAATACAAACTGTTGATTTTGGGGGGGTTGGGGGGGGGGGTCCCGGGGGGGGTCCCCCAGATGACAGTGAAGTGACAATTTAAGGACTTTTAAAACCTTTTTAGTACCTCAGAAAAAAGGCCAGTACTGCATCAAAAGTAATCAACAAAGAAAGAGGCAAACATTTAGAAAATAGTCGATCTACATTCTATAAGCTTGTGAGCTTGTAGATCTGCTATTTTCACAATATGTATCTGTGAAACCGAGTCAACCGCCTACAATTCCAAGTGCTTGTCAGGGTGGGGGGTCCCCAGTTCAAATTATTATTATTATTTTGGGGGGTCGTGGACCTGAAAAGGTTGAGAACGATTGAGCTAGGCTAGGGGGTCCTTGGGCTGAAAAAGACCCCCGATGCAAACAGATGAAAAGAGAAAGATGTACCTTCACGGTGGCGACAGATAAGAGGATCTTGACGAGCGGCAGAGCCACGAAGCCCACCACGCACCAGGTGACAGGAAAGCCCTCGTCTTCATCACTCTTCCTCATCAGCTCGTCTCGTCTGGACGCCGCAGGCTGCTCTGTGGTGACATGAGTGACACCTGTCACCTCTGTCACCTGTGATGATGTCACTGGAGGCGGGGTCACACACACTGCAACAGGTTCACAAGACAGACAAACTAAGTGTACGTCTGAGGGAATGTGTAAATGGCTAAACACATTAGTATGCAATAAAATGATCTTATTTTAGTTTGAAAGCAGACAGAATATTGACAGCAAAATGCACTGTTTGTGGACTTTCATAAGAGTAAGTGATATTTCATGTTATTTTGTTAACGTGTTAAACGTCTATATTGTGATAGTAAGAGTTCAGCTCTTTAGTAAGCAGAAAATACATTTTCATGTGGGTTGCCAATTTCAACCAATCAGGAGAGGGAACCCATTTGTCAGCTTAGTTTGTATAGTGTTCAATTTCTAATTCTGTCTGCTCATTTCTGTGTGTCATCACTTCCAATTTCATGTGTTTATACTCATATACTGAATGAGTTCTCTCTCCTGATTTGATTAAAATTGGTATCCTGACCTGAAAAATGAATTTTGTGTTTAATAAAGAGCTGGAGAGACGTGGAGACTCCTGTTACTGAACACACTCTATAGCAATGATTATTATCACAATATAGATCTTTGTCTTAACAAACAAATATCACTTACTGCACCTTTAAACTTTAGGGGAAATGTCCAAAAAATGGGAAATGAAACATTAGTGCAGGAGCTGTGTGGAGCTGAGAAGAGATCCAAAAATCTTTTTTGTTGTTGTTGCTGTTCTTTTGAGATACAAGGTTTCTGCCAGACAAGATTTCCTTATATCGTCCATGAGGAATATCATGGCTGTCTGGCAGAAACATTGTATCTTCTTGTTTCAAGTTCAACTTTTGCCGTAATCGTAAATGAATGTCCTACTTCGGGCGAATGTCGCACAATAGTAGGCCTATGGCACAAATAGCAGATTTACAAGCCCACAACGGATCGCATTGCGGGTTTGTAGATCTGCTATTTTCTGCTATATTTGAAACATTTTCAAAGTGAAAGTAACATTTTAAAAGGTTTCCACCTGGCAGCAGAGATCATATATATTTTCACAGGTAGATGTTAGTTCAAAGCGTATACTGAACCTAGAACAGTCAGGTTGGCGTAGCGCTCATAGGTCTGCCCTCCTATCTTTGCAGCGACTTTGCACTTATAGAAGCCAGAGTCGTCCGGGGTCACAGCGGGCAGGATCAGACTCCAGTCGTCTCTGATCCTCGCCCGTGAAGAGGTCTGAAACCTCTGGATGTCACTGCCCTTCTTCCTTATGATGCCATTACCTTGGTCACACTTTGACAAGTCCTCACACTGCAATGGAACATCAAAACAGAACACATTCATTCATATAGATCACCACCTGTTGTTAATATAGTCTATAACTTTGCCCTGTGTTTACCATAACAAAACAATATGAAAACTATTAATTTTTTCAGATTTTTAGCTGTTGTCTGCCAGGGTTTTGCCATGATTTTGGTACCTGTTCGCGTAGCCACAGATTTTTTTCCTCCAGTATGATTGATCCCCAGATGGTTTCTAATCACAGATGAGATTCAGGTGTGGTTTCACAAATGTCAACGAGGTCATTTTGACCTCGTTGACATGTGTTGTTTGATGTTTCAATATAGCTCAAAACCAGTAGTTTTAAACCAAAAAACATGAATTGTTTGTCCGTTTGAATTTTAACATTGAAGTGAATGGAGCAGCAAATCTTCGAACATTTTTAGCTCCTAATCTGTTCGTAATTCGACAAGGGTTGAAATTATAAAAAAAATAAAAAAAAAAAAAAAATTTTTTTTTTTTCCCCTGTTTTTCCATGACGTATATATACGTCTTTGGCGGACAACAGCTGATAATTAAAAGATGTATATATACGTCATTGGCAGCCATTGTGTTAATACCAATCATTTCCCAGCAGTCATCAGCCACTGCAGTAGTGTGATGGTGTTTACCTGCAGAAACACACGGCCCTCTTGATGTATTTTGGTGTTTTTGTCATGCTGACTGCTTATTCGTTTGTATTATAGCCAGTGGTGGAAAGTAACAAAGTACATGTACTCAAATACTGTAATTCTGAGGTATTTGTACTTTACTTGAGTATTTCCAATTTCCAATACTTTTACTTCTACTCCACTACGTCTCAGAGACAAATGTTGTACTTTTACTCCACTACAATTATTTGAAAACTTTAGTTACTAATTACTTTGCAGATATACATTGTTACATTATAAAACATACATTAACCACTTAAATCCTATTTCATACCTAAGCTATTTGAAAATAGCCGATCTACAAGCTCACAACGCGTCGCACCGCGACGCGTTGTGAGCTTGTAGATCTGCTATTTTCAAACATTTCAGTACTTACTTTTGGTACATTTTGATCGCAATACCTTTGTACTTTTACTTAAGTAAAACATTTGAGTACTTTTTCCACCACTGATTATAGCTGGCTTTTCAATTCCTATTTGCATGTTTGCTTTTCTTTATTATTTCATTTTGAGTTGCAGTGTTTTGAAGCCAGTCTATGGTAGCAGTTCAGCATGGAGGACTCCCATTGGATAAGTGAGTGGAACAGGTGCAGGGCATGAGCTAATTAGGAAGGCTCTCCCTATTTAAGAGCCACTGTTGCAGAGTGAGTCAGACTCTTCCAGATGCAGAGACACACAGACCTCCAGCAAGGGCAGAGGAGGAGGACTTGGAAGAGGTTGGAAGAAACCAACTAACTGGACCCCCCATTGGAAAGGCAAGTAGATGCACAAGACACTTTATTATGCTGTGATTGGATTTTAGACACTAGAACCTATATGGCATTTAATGACTCTGCATCTTACAGTTTTAATGGCTTTTAACACTGGATGGTTCTGAAAGTCCCCCTTTCCCCATTGGATTTGTGCATTCCCCTCCCTACGCCCCTGCCCCATTCCACTGCTCTGCTTTTATTAGTTTTTAGGTTGAATAAAAGAACATTGACTTTGGACTTCTTGCCTCACTGTGTGGTTTTGTGTGGTGTCTCCCCAGTGCTGGAAAGTAACTAAGTACATTTACTTAAGTACAATTTTGAGGTATTTGTACTTTACTTGAGTATTTCCAATTTCCAATACTTTTACTTCTACTCCACTACATCTCAGAGGCAAATATTGTACTTTTACTCCACTACAATTACTTGGAAACTTTAGCTACTAGTTACTTTTCAGATATAAATTATGATATTACGAAACATACATTTACCACTTCAGCCCTATTTTATACATACTGTAGGCTATTTGAAAATGGCAGATCTACAAGCTCACAACGCGTCGCTTTGCGACGCGTTGTGAGCTTATAGATCGGCTATTTTCAAACATTTTTGTACTTTTACTTTGGGTACTTTAAGTACATTTTGATGCCAATACTTCTGTACTTTTACTCAAGTAAATTTAGAATTCCAGACTTTTACTTGTAACAGAGTACTACTTCTACAGTGCAGTATTGATACTTTTACTTAAGTAAAACATTTGAGTACTTTTTCCACCACTGTGTCTCCCCATACATGGTCTCTGTTTAGAACCGAAAGCCTTTGGCTTATTTCTTTGTTCACACTATTGTGTAACATTTGTTTGTTTTGTTAGATGGGACATTTTTGGGGCATCAACCAAAACAAAAAACACCAACATAACATACAGCGAGAAGTTTCTGCAGTGGCTGATGGCTGCTGGTAAATTATGTAAAATAAAAAAAAAGGAGCAAACTTTAAAAGTATTATTTTTTTTCCTGATGGGTGACTTTAAAGGAGTAATTCACCCCCCCAAAATAAAAATGTCTATGGATTAGTCACTCCATGGAGACTTCATGGATATATTTTTTTGTCTCATTCCTAAGCCAATAATTTGATGACCAGCAGTGGTCCCGGTAGGAGACACATAGAGTCTCCTTTGTCTCTCCTACCGGAACCGCTGCCTACCAGGTCCGCTGGTCATCAAATGATTGGTTTAGGAATGAGACCAAAACAACAAAAAAACTCATTTTTTGCGTGAGCTATCCCTTTAAAGAGCCATTGCTGTGTTTGTGCATGCT
Source organism: Gymnoscopelus microlampas (assembly GCF_963454915.1). NCBI lineage: Eukaryota > Metazoa > Chordata > Actinopteri > Myctophiformes > Myctophidae > Gymnoscopelus > Gymnoscopelus microlampas. The sequence goes on along the minus strand of NC_139947.1, from coordinate 53,194,046 downwards.
AAGCCCATATTTAGTCCACTACCAGCTTCTGGTTTATGCCACATGCATTAATGTACATACAGTATCTGAACATTTTCTTTTCACCCGTTTCTTTCCTGTATGTTTTTTTCTCCTTGTTCTCCCCTCTCTTTTGTTTTAATTTTGGAATCAATTATGCAATTTGCCTATTTTCTTAAATGATCTGCCTATGCAGTTGTGTGAGCAGATGGGACTGTCCCTCTTCTAACCTCCCACACGATAATGTCCCACATTTTACCAGTGGTGGAAAAAGTATACTCGCATGTTTTCCTCAAGTAAAAGTATCAATACTGCAATGTAGAAATACTCTGTTACAAGTAATAAAAGTCCAGAATTCAGAATTAACTTAAAAGTACAAACAGTCACAGACACAAGCCAACAGACTAGTGATAACTTACAAAACGATCGGGTAGAAATAGCGGATTCTACCGCAATTTCGCGATGTTTGAATGGAAACTGAGGATTTGGTTAGCAATGCTATAGCTCTAACCTTATATTTTACTACATGTTTATGCATTTATTTCATATTTACATGTTGATCTAAGCTCTGAAATTTCTGTCAGGCATACTGTAGTATGTGAAGAGTCTCACTGGGCTATAAACTCTTTATTTTATTTTGTATAAAACAAATTTCTTGAACAATGGGCACCAGCGAGATGACTGTCCTCTAGTCAAAAATGGTCACATATACTTGTAACCGGGTGGAGTTTTGATGTGTCATGTATTGGTGTCTATGTGTGGGTGTGTCATTCAGACCAACTAATTGCTTGTTTCATTGCTTGCAGGTGTTTGTGGGTGTGGTGCCAGTGCCCTTTCAAAGCAATGTTTTCTGGCACAAAGCCAGACTGAACATGGAGCGAGCAGAGTGGGAGCCAGCGTGACCGGCAAGGGATGTTTTTATGGTATGGGGTTGATTTGTAAATGATGTCTAATGCTTATGGTTAAAACTGTAGATGTACGTGCGGCAGCTTAAATAATATGTTGAGATGTGGGTCCGCAGCCAAATGCATATCATTTTGGGGAAGCCCTGTCCTACGCTATACGCCCAGCGGGGGGAAATTCTGAGTCACCACAGAGTGCAACATTTACAATATGATGGAAACTATATGTCAGTAGGTTAGGGGGGGGGGGGGGGTTCAATTTTTTCAATTGGAGGATATTTGCTGCAGTGTCTCCCCCCCCCCCCCCCCACCACCCCACGCAATTTCAAATAAAAGTGGTTCCAAGACATTATTTCAAATGGCTAGCTGCACCACCTAAAATGGTATTTTTCTCTGCACTCACATACACTTGCATGTCAAATACAACAGTTAAAATACTTATCCATGAATTCAAGTCTTTCTCATTTTTTTGGGGTGAACTATCCCTTTAAATACCATTGCTGTGTGTTTCTTGGCTTGTATTTATCTAGTCATTATAACATCATCATTACTTGTAGTCAACGGGCTGAACATGCAATATCGTCACCTTGCTAAACTAATGGCCCAAGTCATTTTTTAAAGTTTTTCAGGAACAATTTAAAACTGATCCAAAACGATATGATATTTCTTAATCATTTCACCCAAAACGTTTATAAGAAATGATGTCTATTAAAATAAAAATAACGCTGTCTGTCAGTTATGTAACATAAGAGATTTAAATAGGATTACATCTGACTTAGGTCAAATAATTAGGCTTTTTTTTTTTTTACAATTTTCACAAAACCATGTGACTTAGGCCAAAAAAAAGAGACTATTTTGGCTTAAGTCACACTAGGGAGTTAGGCCATTATACTAACAGAGGAGGGAACAGCATGATCCTTTTCAATTAGGACAGGGGTCTTCAACAGGGGGGTCCGGGACCCCTAGGGGGTCCTCAGAGCTACCATAGGGGGTCCGCCAAATCTAACAACTTGAACCCGAGAATTCCTTTTCTGAGGGGAACATTAGCCGAAAATAGCAGCGCGAGGCGTTGAGAGCTTGTAGATCGGCTATTTTTTGGCAAAGAGGCTATAGGTGTAGAGGGGAAAAAAGAGCAGACTAAGTAAAAAAACAAACTAATCTGAAACACAATTTTATACAATATAGAGTAGGGGGTCCCTGCTTCATCTCTCTATCTCAGCTAGGGGGTCCTTGGCCTGAAAACGTTGACGACCCCTGAATTAGGAGATAGGCCATTTTTACCAGAGGTGGCCAGTGTCATGAAGAGCGGACTTGGGCAAAAATATAATTTTCCTCATAAAAAAAGACTTAGGCCATGACAGATATGGTCCTTTTAACCCATTGAGACCTGAAGCTGATTCTACATGTCTCCTAAATCTCAACAGTATTCTGAAAAACTATATCAGTGGTGCTCAATCTTTTTCATTTCAAGGATCCCCAAAAATATATGTATTTGGCCGCGGACCCCCATCAAAATATTTTGTTCCAGGGACCCCCCAGAAGCAAAGATTTGAGTTAAAAATGTTCGCTTTAAAAAATATATATTCAAAGATTTGCACACATTTTCACAAATTTTCAAAAATAGCAGATCTACAAGCTCATAGATCTGCTATTTTTGAATAGCCCAAAGTGTAAAATAATGCTTTTTTAGCTCAAATCTAAAAATGACACAGTTCCAGGTCTTAATGGGTTGGAAAAGATAACACAGTGGATAGAATATGTATTTCTTTCTAAATGATGTCTAACCTTATACCACGTAACAGTGCGGTCGATGTGGTTGCTGTGAGGGTTGCCTTCACACTGCAGAGAGACATCCTGTTTGCACTGCGCTTGGATCTGTGACACATTTACATCTGTGGCTGAACACGCCAGCAGCTGAAAACAAAACACAAACTAATTCACTTCACGCCATACTTGATCATATTACCACAGTGGTGGAAAAAGTACTCACATTTCTTACTTGAGTTAAAGTACAAGTTACAAGTAAAAGTCCAGGAATTTAAAATCTACTTGAGTAAAAGAACAAAAGTATTGGCATCATAAAGTAAAAGTACTCTTTGAAAATAGCAGATCTACAAGCTCACAATGCGTCGCATCGCGACGCATTGTGAGCTTGTAGATCTGCTATTTTCAAATGGTCGAAATGTATATAAAGCCGAAGTGGTTAATATGTTTTGTAATAGTATTCAAAATCTATAAAGTAACTAGTAACTTCAAGTTTTCAAATAATTCTAGTGGAGTAAAAGTACAATATTTGCCTCTGAGATGTAGTGGAGTAGAAGTACAAGTATTGGAAATGGGAAATGCTCAAGTAAAGTACAAATAACTCAAAATTGTACCTAGGTTCATTACTTGAGTACATGTACTTAATTACTATATACACCACGGATCATACCACAGTGTCGCGTTTCGAGCTTGTAGATCTGCTATTTTTGAATTTGACTCAAACTAACAGTTTTGAATGCATGAGGTTTCGGTTTTCCCCCCGACAGAGACGAAAACACTTGATGGATAAGATTATATCATGAGATCTGATCACTTCATCAACTTTGTTCGTGTGCCTGGTCAAAATAATGCAGATAAAACGTGGTTATTTAAATGCGGCCAAATTTGACTGGGAGACAGTCATCTAGCATTTTTTCATTTTCATTTTTTCACGTCATATGAAAGCAGGGAATCATAGCAAAATAAGGATATATTGGTTAATTGAGTGAATAGTTTTGAAACTACAGCTTATAGAACTGAAGTCAAGTTAAAACTCTTAAGTAGAGGAAACACCACTTGAAATAGAGGTTGCTAGCCATAACCTTATATCTTAGCTACATGTTAATGCATTTATTTCATATTTACATGTCGATTTAAGCTCTGACATGTATTCAGACATACTCTGTATTCAGTACATACACATTCTGCTTTCCTGAAGAATGGGCAGCAGTCAGATGACTGACTGTCTCCCAGACAAACACAGTCACACATGCATTCTAAATGTTTCTCTTATGAAGTCTATACTCACCTCGAGAAGCATTAAGAGCAGAATCATCCTCTGTTGCTGGACTAACCGTCAGCTTTACCTTTCACTGTTTCATAATCACAGAGGATTTCCTGTCAACACCTTCCATGTGTACTATATACAGTACGTACAGTATCTGGGCTCCAGTGTTGTTGAAGGCACAGCGCCCCCATGTGGTGTGGTGGTGTTGTTCATAATTATGTCTTCACTGTTTTGCCTGATTCACTTACTTTTTTGCTATTATTTTAATGTTGTTTTATTGATTGATTGATGTACTTTATTTAGTAAGACATGAGAACAACAGTACATGGAAGTACAAATTCACAATACAAGGTCTACTAAACTGGAAGACTCATTAAGCACTGAGCTTGTTTAAGATTAGATCCCCATGCACACACATCATGATGACATATAAGAGACAGACAGATATACACACTACTACAGAATGTCATACAATCAGCTTACAGGTTACTGGTATGAAGAGTGAAAAATATGTTCAAGAGAAGAACGCCTTTGCTTTTCTTTTCTTTCTAGTTCACCCAAAAAAGTACTTATTTTACACGCCCCATGAAGCCTTGAATTCATGGAGATTGTTTTTTAAAGTAATGTTTTTGGGGTAAACTATTCCTTTAAATTCTGTTCTTGTGCTTTATTCTTGCTCTGTAAAGCACTTTGAGCTGCATCTCATGTCATGAAAGGTGCTATACAAATAAAGCTTATTATTATTTAAAGCTTTACCATGTCATTTTTTGTTTGTATGTTAATACAATATAACTTATACAGTTGGGGTGGTTGTATTTGGTCTCCCTGCTATTCTATTGAGACATTTAGATCGTGTCAAAGGTCATGCCTTTTTTTTTCATACAGAATATTCAGCCCAGAATAGGGAGGGACACTAGAGTATGGTTTCAAGTGGTTAAATTATACATATTCGACAATTGGACTCACAATTTTGAATCTGAATAACTACTATGAGCCTCAGTCGTGCCACGTGTGAAGTTTTTATACAAAATGTTCAGCGGCCTGTCAGTAGAGTATAGAACTATCAGAGTATAGATACTGTCAGAGTATAGAGCTGTCAGAGTATAGACCTGTTAGAATATAGAACTATCAGAGTATAGATACTGTCAGAGTATAGAACTGTCAGAGTAGATACTGTCAGAGTATAGATACTGTCAGAGTATAGACCTGTTAGAGTATAGATACTGTCAGTGGCTTTGACATCAAACAGGTTGAACCGTTTTGTCTCATCCTGTTATTTTCATGCGAGGGAACCAGCTCTCTTTGTTGACAGGAGGTCCAGATATACTGTAGGTTATTGTAGGTTATTAATAGAGGATCCTACTGTAGGTTATGAATAGAGGGGTGCAGGGACACTGAGGTGTTTGGGTTTACAAGCAGCTGGAGGATTAAAAACAATGAGAGCTTTAATGATGATGACAACATGGTGATGATGTCACCACACACCACATGGACCCACTTGACCTCTGGTGGCCCCATTTTGAGCATGTAAAAATGCAGGAATGAATTGATTGAATACTTTATTAATACTTGAGTAAAGGTAAAAAAGTGTTGGCATCAAAATGTACTTAGAGTACCAAAAGTAAAAGTACTAATATGTTTGAAAATAGCAGATCTACAAGCTCACAATGCGTCGCAATGCGACGCGTTGTGAGCTTGTAGATCTGCCATTTTCAAATAGCTTATAAAATAGGGCTAAAGTGGTTAATGTATGTTTTTACGTGTTTGGAGCTTGTAGATCTGACTGCTACTTTCGATGTTTTTGAATGTGTGTTTGTGTGTGTGTGGTAACAGGGTGTTATACACTACAGTAATCCCACAGGTTGTTAGTGCGTCCATGCAGCCGTGTGTGTGTGTGTGTGTGTGTGTGTGTGTGTGTGTCTGTCTGTCTGTCTGTCAGCTAGCTTGTTCATTGTGATTGAGGATATCCTCCCTCTGTGTGTGTGTGTGTGTGTGTGTGTGTGTGTGTGTGTGTGTGTGTGTGTGTGTGTGTGTGTGTGTGTGTGTGTGTGTGTGTGTGTGTGTGTGTGTGTGTGTGTGTGTGTGTGTGTGTGTGTGTGTGTGTGTGTGTGCGTGCGTGCGTGCGTGCGTGCGTGTCGCTACCCCAATGACACAGCCCAATGGTTCCTCAATGTCTCCCATAGGCCCTGTGTGGGGAGACTTTCCCATGAAACGCACGAGCGCGCGCACACACACACACACACACACACACACACACACACAGAGGGGGAATAATTCAGGTCTCTGTTTCTAGACAATAATGTTTTATTTTGATACAAGAACCTGTTCGAACCTCTCAGACCTATTACTTGTTATCGACTTCATTGATTTGTTGTTTTAATTGTTAACTATTAACTTGGCCACAATCATTTCTGCCTTTGAAAAGGCCGGAACGTGCACGTGGGCGTGCACGTGGGCCCGTATTACATTGTTCAATTGTCTCCAGGAAGCAAAGGCCGTTGAGTCACCGTTTGAGACCCGTTTGTACTGTACTTTGTCGTATACGAAGGAGTCACATCTGTAGCGAAAATAGCTGATCTACAAGTGCCAGTGCCTCAGTCATGGAGCAGGCCCTATACTACGTATCGCTGTGTGAATGTAACGCACGTTGTACACTTGTAGATCTGCTATTTGTTTCGTCATGATCAGGACAGACCAGACGGGATGGTGTGTGCGTGCGAGTGTGTGTGTGTGTGTGTGTGTGTGTGTGTGTGTGTGTGTTGATCCATAGTTCCTTCTCTGGGACTTCCTCTATTCTCCGAACTCCCCCCTCCCTCATACCCCCCCTCAAGTCTGTGCAGCAGCCCTCCATCACTTTCTGCTGTCTGCAGGCCTCTGTGCCTGAGCATAATGGTTCCTGTATGCATGACACACGCGCGCACACACACACGCACGCACGCACGCACGCACGCACGCACGCACGCACGCACGCACGCACGCACGCGCGCGCGCGCGCACACACACACACACAACCTGTTCAGCTGATGACCAGACCGCCAGCTTCCTCCTCCTCCGTCTCTGGAATAGATGTCATGGAAGACGGGGAAGCGGAGCTGAAGACGGCCCGGGTCGAGTCCCAGGGCCGTCGTTAATATGATGAATGCGCGCTGTCCGGGGGGGGGCGGGGGGAGACCTCGTATGTCCAAATACTGCTGTTTTTTAAATGGAACCGATGTAGCCATTATTAGTCATAAAGCGATACTTCACCCGAAAAAAAGTATCCGAAAATCCAAAATGTGATGACACCCCAGCAGTAGGAGACTAATCCAACACTATGTAGTTGTTGTCGGGCAGAAAAACCTCTTACCTTCATATCAGTAAATGAACGCCCTAGTTGATCACACTACTACAGCGTCACGCAAAAGCATCAAAAGTAGGAGATCTGCGAGCTCGAAACACGGCGCGTTTTAGTTTCAACATTTTTCAAAAAATATCAAACATCGCCGTGAACTTGTTAGATCTGCTATTTCCAATATTTTTGTGTGACACTCATACGCCCAACTGAAGCATTAGGACATTCATTTCTGAAATATTATCATAAAAAGTTGAAATTTTGGAGATACAAGGTGTCTGCCTGACAGCAACAATGTTAAAGACAGTGAGACATGCCAAGTACCCCCCGCACCCCAACCCCCCCCCAGTCAATGAGCGCTTGAAAGGTGGTGAAATAGTGTTTTTTTGAGTCGCGCCAGGAGAGGATGCTGGTTGAAATCCAAGCAGAACTCGGGGCTCATCTTGGGACGTCTGGATGAGAAGCACCCAACCGCGAGGAGAGGAAGTAATCCCACATGATGGTGGAAAAACAAGCTACTTCCTTCCTTCTTCTGGATCCTCTGTCTGGGGGGGAGGGGGGGAGGGGCATGAAGGGTTAGACCAGGGGGTCCGGGACCCCTAGGGGCTCCTCACAGTTACTACAGGGGGCCATCAAATGTTATGTTTTACATTAACCTCTTGAACCCTGGCACCCAAGCTTTAGCCAAAAATAGCCGATCTACAAGCGGCTATTTTTGGCAATGAGGTTTGGTGTAGAGGGAAAAAGAGCAGACCATGTAAAAAAAAAAAAGTTAATATGAAACACAATTTTATACAATAGCCTATAGAGGGGGTCCCTGCTTCATCTCTCTCTCAGCTAGGGGGTCCTTAGCCTGAAAACGTTGAAAACCCCTGGGTTAGACAGCCTCCCTGTGTTAGCTGATCTAAGTGACTGGGAAGGGGTTGTAGGGTTGGATCAGGCTTTGAAGATAATTGGGTTCCATGCCTTCGGTTGTCTTGTGGACAGAGGCGTAATTTGCCTAGGGTTGCTGTTTTATCAGAGCCCATACACGTAGGCCCCCCCCCCCCCCCCCCCCTCCTGATTGGCTAAGAATTGCTTCCAAAGTTTGCAGGATTGGCCTCAAATCATGAACACAGCATGTAATTTCCGTGAAATGTTGCACGCACATTCCCACTAGGCCAAGGAAGAAATGCCATTTAAAAAAAAAAATCAAATGGATATTACTCCTTCAGATTTTATCGAAATTTCACACAAATCGGTACACATATTCAATATCGTATTCAATCCTAATTGGCTAAGATTGGCATCTAAAGTTTGCAGGAGTGGCTCCTTTTGAACTAAATGCCGCAAATCATGAAGGCAGCGTCCGATTGCGGTAAAAATGTGCACGCACATTTGCACTACGTTGCGGAACAAATGCCACCCTTTTAACATTGCCCTATCGTAGCGCCACCAGGAGGCAGATTTTTGCGAAACATTTTCTTTTATAGTTCTCCCACAAATCTTGTCCAAACATCACGCAAATGGGTACACATTATCTCTATAGTCAAGTGATCAAGACGTATCCGTTCAATTTTTCATATTCCATCCTGACTGGCGAATTCCAAACATTGCCCACAATAGCCTACCTGACCTGGCGGAGACCTGTGCTCCGAGGAGCACTTTTTCTACTTTATTTATGTACTTGTTTAGTTGTTTATGTATTTGTAGTGGGATCACAGTTGTTTTCTCTTTTTATTATAGGGCTGTGTTGTTTTCAGTTATTGTTGGCAGTCATGACAGCCACTTCCCATCTGATGTCATGTGGGAGTTCAGACTGCTCCACACCGTACTGAATAACTGCTAGCTTGCATAACATCTTCAGATTAGGACTTAAATCTAAGATATACAGGTCATCAGGTGTTGTGTATCCTCCAAAGATGATGATACGATCTCCCACCATGCAACAACTCCTCCAAATGCGATACTTCTTACACGGGGCTTTCCCTTTGGGCTTAACCTTCTTCCATGAGCAGGTCTGTGGATTGAAGTTCCACAGATCATTGAAGTGCTGGTTTGAGTTGTAGCCACCAAATATGTACAGCTCTCCATTGTAGGCAAAGGCTGAATGACCAAAGCGTCTTTCTGGAAGAAGCTGGACAGAAGGTGTGCTCAGCCAGCTGTTGGTCTCTGTGTCAAACACTGTGATGTTGTTGTAGTAGACCCCCTGGCCCCAATAGCCCCCAAATACAAACATCTTTGTCCCGATGATGGTGGCAGAGTGACAAGATGGAACAGGTGGTTGAGTACCTCTGGTGTTAATTAAAGACCAGACCATTGTGCCGGTGTCCAACTTGTAGATGTCATTAGTGCGTCCAGTCAGCTGGGTGTGTCCTCCATAAATATACATGACCTTCCTCAAGACACAGGCTGAGTGGTGGCACCTCGGCTTTGGAACAGTACCGGCAATATTGGGCTTGGACCATCTGTGGTTGTCAACATAAAAAGAATAAAGCATGTTACAGTAAGGATATCCCCCCCAGATGTAGACAATATCTTCTACCAGAACAGCTGTGTGGCCCCCGCGCACGCAGGGAACCTCAAGGTCATGTTCTCCTCTTCCATTTGTCCATGGGGGCAACTTCCTCCAGCGTAGAGACACTGTGTTGAAGATGTGGACATCAATCTGATCACTGTTGTTCTTGTTACCGTATCCTCCAAATGAGTACAGCTTGTGTCCGACTACCACAGCAGCTGGGTAGAAATTCTTAGGTCCTCCTTTCAGATGTATCGTCCAGTGAAACATTTTACACACCAGCACCCTGTGAATCAGTGCAACTAATTTACAGAAGAGGTTGTTAGAAGGTAGGGAGATCTGTTTCCTGAAGTTGCTGAATGGCTTTGTGTTGGAAAATACAATAACGACATTTAAAAGGACAATTACATCTGATGTAATAATGATGTTGTGATATCACTACATGATGACATCATTATATGGAATAGTTAATGACAATACTCAACCTGAATGTCTATTTTAGCTAAATCTATGATCTGAATTGTGTCAATACTATGACATCAGTAATCCATATTTGGGCATAGTGTGATAAAGACACTATCTGTGTGTGTGAATGAATGACTCCTCTGACAGGAGGGAGAAATATAATGTAGCTTTGTGATGCTGAGCTGGCATTAGGACCATGCTTATTAACATTCATTCAATAACAAAATATGAATTCTGCATTCCAGCAGCTTGTATGAGTTCCAGTCTGTGCACTATGGGAATATTTTAGTCATGCTGCTTCAGTTGAACCTCATAAATGAGTTTACTGATTACATGCATTTAATCTATTGCAATGTGACTGACACTTTGTTCATAAACATATACAGACACACACACATGCACATACTGCGCACACAACACACACAAGGCATGTGAGTTACAGAGCAAAGAATCTGTAACTCACAGGAACACAACTCCACTATTAGGCCTCCGTCTGTGTCTCTCTCTCTCTCTCTCTCTCTCTCTCTCTCTCTCTCTCTCTCTCTCTCTCTCTCTCTCTCTCTCTCTCTCTCTCTCTGTGTGAAGTTATCAGCTTGAGTCCTGCCACTGAGTGATGATCCATGTTAATATCCATCTATCAATGTATCTCTATGTATAGCTGTACAGATGTGTGCCTGGGTAGCTAAGTCAGTAGAGCGTTCGCCTTTGAATCACATGGTTCTGGGTTCAATCCCAGGAACTGTTTCAAGGCAAGTAACCTACTGGAAAATGATGGTACAGTACATACTGTAAATGTTGTTTAAACCAGTGAAGTTGCTTGCATAATACATTCATATCAGGGGCCCTTTTGATACACAAACTCACGGCAAATACAGTCAATCTACACCACTGCTTGTAGACCAACATCAGTGTTGTAAATGGTGCATTTATATAGCGCTTTTATCCAAAGCACTTTACATATATTGTGTATTACATTCACCCATTCACACACACATTCACACACATTCACACACACATTCACACACACATTAACACACCGATGGAGGAGGAAACCATGCAAGGCACCAACCTACTCATCGGGAGCAATTAGGGGTTCAGCGTCTTGCTCAAGGAAAATTTGACACTTAACTCTGGGGGAGCCCGCGGGATCGAACTGGGAACCTTGCGGTTCCCATCCGGCCGCTTTAACGGCCCCTCTACCCCCCTGCCACTGCTGCCCCTAATGTTGTGTACTCTGTGTGGGCAACAACCAGGAGCCAATGAAGGGTTTCTGAGGCGTACTGTTGCTCTGATCCGCACCAAACGTGTCACAGACACGGTTCAGGGGTCTGCCATGAGAACACTCACCACCAGGGGCCACGATGTACAACCCAGCTTACTGCTGGCCAGGGGGCCCCTGAGGGCCACACGTTAAAACCCCATGCAGCATCCTTATTGTGAGCTTGTAGATCAGCTATTTTCAGTGTATGACATCGTAGCACAAGTATAGAGAAAACTCTAAACTCCAGAGTCCAGCCCCTAACCCAAACCTCTGAATGTCTAATCCTAACCCCAACCACAATGTTTTCTTAATAGTAATCCTAACACTAAACGCATATTTTTTTTACCATAAAACAATCCTCACAAGTAGCCTATAGTTATACAAGTGTGTGCGTGACTACACGTTTACGCACATACACACGCAAACATGCACGCTATCAGGCCGATTTGTGTTTTTACCTACAGTATAACTGCACAATCTTTGTAAAACTTTGAATGTGCACTCCAGGCCAAGGGAAAGCCTTTGCCCTGCATTTTTCACATCTGCCTTTTAGAGCGCCACCAGGAGGGCGACTTGTCATTTTGTTGGGGGATATTACTCCTTCAGATGTTATCAAAGTTTCACGCAAATCGGTACAAATGATCTCTATAGTCATGTGATCAAGGCGGATCTGATTTTTCATATTTAATCCCAATTGGCTAAGATTGGCATCTAAAGTTTGCAGGAGTGGCTCCTTTTGAGCTAAATGCCGCAAATCATGAAGGCAGCGTCCGATTGCGGTACAATTTGCACGCATATTCGCACTATGTTGCGGAACAAATGCCACCCTTTTAACATTGCCCTATCATAGCACCACCAGGAGGCAGATTTTTGCGAAACATTTTCTTTTATAGTTTTCCCACGAATCTTGTCCAAACATCACGCAAATCGGTACACATATTATGTCTATAGTCAAGTGATCAAGACGTATCCGTCCGATTTTTCTATTCCATCCTGACTGGCGAATTCCAAACATTGCTGGCCCACAATAACCTACCTGACCTGGCGGAGACCTGTGCTCCGAGGAGCACTTTTTCTAGTTTATTTATGTATTTGTTTAGTTGTTCAGTTGTTTATGTATTTATAGTGGGATCAAAGCTGTTTTCTCTTTTTATTATAGGGCTGTGTTGTTTTCAGTTATTGTTGGCAGTCATGACAGCCAGTTCCCACCTGATGTCATGTCGGAGTTCAGACTGCTCCACACCGTACTGAATAACTGCTAGCTTGCATAACATCTTCAGATTAGGACTTAAATCTAAGATATACAGGTCATCAGGTGTGTTGTATCCTCCAAAGATGATGATACGATCTCCCACCATGCAACTCATCCAAGAGCAATACATCTTACACGGGGCTTTCCCTTTGGGCTCAACCTTCTTCCATGAGCAGGTCTGTGGATTGAAGTTCCACAGATCATTGAAGTGCTGGTTTGTGTTGTAGCCACCAAATATGTACAGCTCTCCATTGTAGGCAAAGGCTGAATGACCAGAGCGTCTTTCTGGAAGAAGCTGTACAGATGGTGTGCTCAGCCAGCTGTTGGTCTCTGTGTCAAACACTGTGATGTTGTTGTAGTAGACCCCCTGGTCCCCATGGCCCCCAAATACAAACATCTTTGTCCCGATGATGGTGGCAGAGTGACAATCTGAAGCAGGTGGCAGAGTTCCTCTGGTGTTAATTAAAGACCAGACCATTGTGGTGGTGTCCAACTTGTAGATGTCATTAGTGCGTCCAGTCAGCTGGGTGTCTCCTCCATAAATATACATGACCTTCCTCAAGACACAGGCTGAGTGGTATTGCCTCGGCTTTGGAACAGTACCGGCAATATTGGGCTTGGACCATCTGTGGTTGTCAACGTCAAATGAATAAAGCACGTTACAGTAAGGATATCCCCCCCAGATGTAAACAATATCTTCTACCAGAACAGCTGTGTCGAACCTGCGCACACAGGGAACCTCTAGGTCATGTTCTCCTCTTCCATTTGTCCATGGGGGCAACTTCCTCCAGCGTAGAGACACTGTGTTGAAGATGTGGACATCAATCTGATCACTGTTGTTCTTGTTACCGTATCCTCCAAATGAGTACAGCTTGTGTCCGACTACCACAGCAGCTGGGTAGGAATTCTTAGGTCCTCCTTTCAGATGTATCGTCCAGTGAAACATTTCACAAACCAGCACCACTGTGAATCAGTGGAAATAATTTACAGAGGTTGTTAGAAGGAGGGGCAGTTTCCCGAAGTTCCTGAATGGCGTTGTGTTGGAAAATACAATAACGACATTTAAAAGGACAATTACATCTGATGTAATAATGATGTTGTGATATCACTACATGATGACATCATTATATGGAATAGCTAATGACGTTACTCAACCTGAATGTCTATTTTATCTAAATCTATGATCTGAATTGTGTCAATACTACGACATCAGTAATCCATATTTGGGCATAGTGTGATAAAGACACACTATCTGTGAATGAATGACTCCTCTGACAGAAGGGAGAATTATAATGTAGCTTTGTGATGCTGAGCTGGCATTAGGACCATGCTTATTAACATTCATTCAATAACAAAATATGAAATATAGCTGCAAGCAGCAATGAGCGGTTTCGAGAAAACTGGCAGAGTGGCAGACTGGCAGACTGGCAGACTGTGACAGAGTGGCAGACTGGCAGACTGTGACAGAGTGGCAGACTGGCAGATTGGAAGACTGTGACAGAGTGGCAGACTGGCAGACTGTGACAGACTGTGGCAGACTGGCAGACTGGCAGACAGACAGACTGTGGCAGACTGGCAGACTGGCAGACAGACAGACAGACAGACAGTGACAGAGTGGCAGACTGGCAGACTGGCAGACTGTGACAGACTGGCAGACTGGCAGACTGTGACAGAGTGGCAAACTGTGACAGAGTGGCAGACTGGCAGACTGTGACAGAGTGGCAGACTGGCAGACTGTGACAGAGTGGCAGACTGGCAGACAGACAGACTGTGACAGAGTGGCAGACTGGCAGACTGGCAGACAGACAGACAGTGACAGAGTGGCAGACTGGAAGACTGTGACAGAGTGGCAGACTGGCAGACTGGCAGACAGACAGACTGTGGCAGACTGGCAGACAGACAGACAGTGACAGAGTGGCAGACTGGCAGACTGTGACAGAGTGGCAGACTGGCAGACTGTGACAGAGTGGCAGACTGGCAGACTGGCAGACTGTGACAGAGTGGCAGACTGGCAGACTGGCAGACTGTGACAGAGTGGCAGACAGACAGACAGACTGACTGTGACAGAGTGGCAGAGTGGCAGAATGGCAGACAGACAGACAGACAGACAGTGACAGAGTGGCAGACTGGCAGACTGGCAGACTGTGACAGAGTGGCAGACTGGCAGACTGGCAGACAGACAGACTGTGGCAGACTGGCAGACAGACAGACAGACAGACAGTGACAGAGTGGCAGACTGGCAGACAGACAGACTGTGACAGAGTGGCAGACTGGCAGACAGACAGACAGTGACAGAGTGGCAGACTGGCAGACAGACAGACAGTGACAGAGTGGCAGACTGACAGACAGACAGACTGTGACAGAGTGACAGAGTGACAGAGTGGCAGACTGGCAGACAGACAGACAGACAGACAGACAGACAGACAGTGACAGAGTGGCAGACTGGCAGACAGACAGACAGTGACAGAGTGGCAGACTGGCAGACAGACAGACAGTGACAGAGTGGCAGACTGGCAGACAGGCAGACAGACAGACAGACAGACAGTGACAGAGTGGCAGACAGACAGACAGTGACAGAGTGGCAGACTGGCAGACTGGCAGACAGACAGACAGTGACAGAGTGGCAGACTGGCAGACTGGCAGACAGTGACAGAGTGGCAGATTGGCAGACAGACAGTGACAGAGTGAGAGAGAGGCAGACAGACAGACAGACAGGCTACCAGGAGTATGTTTGTAACAAAGTAAGAATTCCAAATAATGATCACCTCAATGCATTGTTGGGGACAGGGATCAAACCAGCGACCTATGGATTCACAGGCTGCCTCTCTTCTTATTGAACTAGAAATATAGCCTCCCTGATGGTGTCTGTTGATATCTATAGGTTTTTCAGTCCGTTATGAACCAAGCCTCTGTTTTGCTAACTACTCTAGATTACTGGTTGACAAATATTTAGCAATAAAGTTTTGTTTTGTGTTCTTGGAATGGAAAGTAGTGAAAATAGTTGATCTACAAGCTGACAATGTGCTGCTATCTGAAAAGTTGTGAGATTGTAGATTGGCTATTTTCACAAGAAAGTATGTTGTACATAAAAAAACAACTAATCTCAAAAAAGCATTTCATGTTATTGTTTAAAAGTTGCACATGTCTGAATTAACAGGGTCATGTTTTGTACAATCCAATTTAAATGTAAACTGTAATCAGTGGGATTTGAACCAGGGACCTTCGGCACTTGAGGCTCACACTCTACTGGTGGAGCTATTGAATCCACAGGATCAGACAGTGAGAAAGGAGAATCTAACAAAACAAAACAAAAGGGCGAATGAAGTACGTCATGCATTAAAAATAACTACTTTCAAGTATACATTTCTCGTTATTTTTAACAATTGCACATGCATTTATTGATACAGTCATGTTGTGTGCAATGCAATTATAAGTCTACATGAGGTGGGATTCGAACCGGCGACCCTGTGGTTTCAAGGCAGATGATTAAGCGATCAAGCTATTGAACCAACACACCTGAACCTGTGAAAAAGGGCCACAAACATTTATTTGACACAGTTTCACGCAAATTGCTCAGAAATCCTTGGTTGAAATGTTTTTCAAACTGCTCAATACATTTCGGAATGGAAACTAGTGAAAATAGTCGATCTACAAGCTCACAACGCGTTGCTATCTAAAAAGGTGTGAGATTGTAGATCAGCTATTTTCACAAGAAAGTATGTCATACATAAAAAACAACTACTCTCAAAAGCAATTCATGGTATTGTTTAAAAATTGCACATGTCTGAATTAACAGGGTCATGTTTTGTATAATGCAATTTAAATGTAAACTGTGACGAGTGGGGTTTGAACCGTGGACCTTTGGCACATGAGACTAACACTGTATTGATCAAGCTATTCAATCCACAGCCTTGGTCAGTGAGAAGGGAGAATCCAACAAAACAAAACAAAACAAAAGAGGGAATGAAGTACATCATACATTGAAAACAACTACTCTCAATAAGCGTTTCATTTAACAATTGCATGTTTATTCATTGATACAGTCATGTTGTGTGCAATGCAATTGAGTTGAGGTCTGCATGAGGTGAGATTTGAACCGGCGACCCTGTGGTATCAAGGCAGATGATTAAGCCATTGGGCCAACAGACCCGAACTGATGAAAAGGGAGTTCACACACATGACACACTTTCACGCAAATTGCTCAGAAATGCTGGATTTAAATGTTTTTCAAACTGCTCAAAATTGCAGACAATCTAAGGGCGGAGCTTACTGGTCAAAGTGATAGATATGTTCCTCATTGATACAGTCATGTTGTGTGCAATGCAATTATAATGAAGTCTACCTGAGGTGGGATTCGAACCAGCAACCCTGTGCTTTCAAGGCAGATGATTAAGCTATCAAGCTATTGAACCTACACACCTGAACTAGTGAGAAGGGAGTTCACACACATGACACACTTTCACGCAAATTGCTCAGAAATCCTGGATTTAAATGTTTTTCAAACTGCTCAAAATTGCAGACAATCTAAGGGCAGAGCTTACTGGTCAAAGTGATACATGTGTTCCTCATGAGTCAAGGCACATGTGTAAGCAGGTTTAACGGCTGTCGGCCAAACGAGGCATGACTTTTGCCTGTTTAAAGTTTGCATTTTCAAAAAATTGCTATAGCGCCCCCCTTTGACCAATTGGAGTAAGATTGGTTTCAGTGATACTTGGAATGACCTTCTACAATATTGCAAAGTGTCAAACAAATGCGAGTCTGCATGTATGTTTTAGGGGCAGATGAATAATTGTCATAAAACTGCAATTTTCATTGGCTTATAAAAGCTTAACGTTTTCACTTATGGAAAATCCGCTTGCTCACGTCTGTCGGCATTGGTCCAAAGTTCATGTGTATACAGTTTCGTACAGATTGCTCAATCTGTACGAAGGAAGAGTCTTTTTTACTGCTTTTCATAGAATTCGAAATGGTGGGAGATCTAAAGGTCAGACGTCAAAAGTCAGAGTGTGAAAGTTGTTAGGCATGAGGAGACGCATGTGTGTATCGAAGTTTCATGGCTGTGGGTCAAACAGGGCATGAGTTGTACCTGTTCAAAGTTGGCATATTTCAATTGAGTGCTACAGCGCCACCCTTTGGCCAATGTTTGTGAGTTTCGGGTTTTCGCCGTTTGGCATAGCCCTCTACCATATTGCCGAATTTCATAAAAAGTGACCACACGGTTAGGCCAGAACTGGCAAAACCGGCGGAAGAATAATGAACTCTTACAGATGTAATAAGGCTTCGAGCCTATTGGCCTCGAAACCTTAATAATAGTGAAAGCCAAGGAATGCAATAAGGCTTCGAAGCCTTACAGGCTCTCGAAACCTTAATAATAGTGAAAGCCAAGGAACCCAATAAGGCTTCGAAGCCTGATAGGCTCTCGAAACCTTAATAATAGTGAAAGCCAAGGAACCCAATAAGGCTTCGAAGCCTGATAGGCTCTCGAAACCTTAAAAAGAGGGAATGAAGTACATCATACATTGAAAACAACTACTCTCAATAAGCATTTCATTTAACAATTGCATGTTTATTCATTGATACAGTCATGTTGTGTGCAATGCAATTGAGTTGAGGTCTGCATGAGGTGAGATTTGAACCGGCGACCCTCTGGTATCAAGGCAGATGATTAAGCCATTGGGCCAACAGACCCGAACTGATGAAAAGGGAGTTCACACACATGACACACTTTCACGCAAATTGCTCAGAAATAGTGGATTTAAATGTTTTTCAAACTGCTCAAAATTGCAGACAATCTAAGGGCGGAGTTTACTGGTTAACAATTGCACATGTATTCATTGATACAGTCATGTTGTGTGCAATGCAATTATAATGAATTCTACATGACGTGGGATTCGAACCAGGAACCCTGTGGTTTCAAGGCAGATGATTAAGCCATTGGGCCAACAGACCTGTACTAGTGAAAAGGGAGTTTACACACATGACACACTTTCACGCAAATTGCTCAGAAATCCTTGGTTTAAATGTTTTTCAAACTGCTCAATATATTTCGGAATGGAAACTAGTGGAAAATAGTCGATCTACAAGCTCACAACGCGTTGCTATCTAAAAAGGTGTGAGATTGTAGATCGGCTATTTTCACAAGAAAGTATGTCATACATAAAAAACAACTACTCTCAAAAGCATTTCGTGTTATTGTCTAAACATTGCACATGTCTGAATTAACAGGGTCATGTTTTGTACAATGCAATTTAAATGTGAACTGTAATAAGTGGGATTCGAACCAGGGACCTTTGGCACATGAGACTCACACTCTACTGGTGGAGCTATCCAATACACAGCCTTAGACAGTGAAAAGGGAGAATCCAACAAAACAAAACAAAAGTGCGAATGAAGTACGTCATACATTGAAAATAACTACTTTCAAGTATTCATTTCTCGTCATCTTTAACAATTGCACATGTATTCATTGATATAGTCATGTTGTGTGCAATGCAATTATAATTAAGTCTATAAGGTGGGATTCGAACCGGCTACCCTATGGTTTCAAGGCAGATGATTAAGCGATCAAGCTATTGAACCAACACACCTGAACCTGTGAAAAAGGGCCTCAAACATGTATTTGACACAGTTTCATGCAAATTGCTCAGAAATCCTGGATTTAAATGTTTTTCAAACTGCTCAAAATTGCAGACAATCTAAGGGCAGAGCTTACTGGTCAAAGTGATACATGTGTTCCTCATGAGTCAAGGCACATGTGTAAGCAGGTTTAACGGCTGTCGGCCAAACGAGGCATGACTTTTGCCTGTTTAAAGTTTGCATTTTCAAAAAATTGCTATAGCGCCCCCCTTTGACCAATTGGAGTAAGATTGGTTTCAGTGATACTTGGAAGGACCCTCTACAATATTGCAAAGTGTCAAACAAATGTGAGTCTGCATGTATGTGTTAGGGGCAGATGAATAATTTAAATAAAGCTGCAATTTTCATTGGCTTATAAAAGCTTAACGTTTTCACTTATGGAAAATCCGCTTGGTTACGTCTGTCGGCATTGGTCCAAAGTTCATGTGTATACAGTTTCGTACAGATTGCTCATAAATCCCAGGAGGAGTAAGCTTTTTACTGCTTTTTACTGCTTTTCATAGAATTCGAAATGGTGGGAGATCTAAAGGTCAGAGGTCAAAAGTCAGAGTGTGAAAGTTGTTAGGCATGAGGAGACGCATGTGTGTATCGAAGTTTCATGGCTGTGGGTCAAACAGGGCATGAGTTGTACCTGTTCAAAGTTGGCATATTTCAATTGAGTGCTACAGCGCCACCCTTTGGCCAATGTTTGTGAGTTTCGGGTTTTCGCCGTTTGGCATAGCCCTCTACCATATTGCCGAATTTCATAAAAAGTGACCACGCGGTTAGGCCAGAACTGGCAAAACCGGCGGAAGAATAATGAACTCTTACAGATGTAATAAGGCTTCGAGCCTATTGGCCTCGAAACCTTAATTCTGGATTCCAGCAGCTTGTATGAGTTCCAGTCTGTGCACTATGGGAATATTTTAGTCATGCTGCTTCAGTTGAACCTCATAAATTAGTTTACTGATTACATGCATTTAATCTATTGCAATGTGACTGACACTTTGTTCATAAACGTATACACACACACACACACACACACACACACACACACACACACACACACACACATGCACATACTGCGCACACAACACACACAAAGCATGTGAGTTACAGAGCAAACGCTTTTTTTCTACAGGAACACAACTCCAATATTAGGCCTCGATCCCTCTCTCTCTCTCTCTCTCTCTCTCTCTCTCTCTCTCTCTCTCTCTCTCTCTCTCTCTCTCTCTCTCTCTCTCTCTCTCTCTCTCTCTCTCTCTCTCTCTCTCTCTCTCTCTCTCACTCTGTGTGAAGTTATCAGCTTGAGTCCTGCCACTGAGTGATGATCCATATTAATATCTATCTATCAATGTATCTATATGTATGGCTGTACAGATGTGTGCCCGGGTAGCTAAGTCAGTAGAGCGTTCACCTTTGAATCACATGGTTCTGGGTTCAATCCCAGGAACTGTTTCAAGGCAAGTAGCCTACTGGAAGCTGATGGTACAGTACATACTGTAAATGTTGTTTAAAGCAGTGAAGTTGCTTGCATAATACATTCATATCAGGGGCCCTTTTGATACAAAAACTCACGGCAAATACAGTCAATCTACGGCACTGCTTGTAGACCAACATCAGTGTTGTAAATGGTGCATTTATATAGCGCTTTTATCCAAAGCACTTTACATAGATTGTGTATACATTCACACATTCACACACACATTCACACACACATTCACACACCGATTGCGGGGGAAACCATGCAAGGCACCAACCAGCTCATCGGGAGCAATTAGGGGTTCAGTGTCTTGTTCAAGGACACTTTGACACTTAACTCTGGGGGAGCCCGGGATCGAACTGGGAACCTTGCGGTTCCCATCCGGCCGCTCTATCGGCCCCTCTACCCCCCTGCCACTGCTGCCCCTAGTGTTGTGTACTCTGTGTGGGCAGCAACCAGGAGCCAATGAAGGGTTTCTGAGTCGTACTGTTGCTCTGATCCGCACCAAACGTGTCACAAACACTGTTCAGGGGTCTGCCATGAGAACGCTCACCACCAGGGGCCACGATGTACAACCCAGCTTACTGCTGGCCAGGAGGCCCCTGAGGGCCACACGTTAAAACCCCATGCAGCATCCTTATTGTGAGCTTGTAGATCATCTATTTTCAGTGTGTGACATCGTAGCACAAGTATAGAGAAAACTCTAAACTCCAGAGTCCAGCCCCTAACCCAAACCTCTGAATGTCTAATCCTAACCCCAACCACAATGTTTTCCTAATAGTAATCCTAATACTAAAAGTATTTTTTAAACCATAAAAAAATTCTCACAAGTATAGTTATACAAGTGTGTGTGCGTGACTGCACGTGCACGCACATACACACGCAAACATGCACGCTATCAGGCCGATTTGTGTTTTTACCTATAACTGCACGATCTTTGTAAAACTTTGAAAGTGTACTCCAGGCCAAGGGAAAGCCTTTGTCCTGCATTTTTCACATCTGCCTTTTAGAGCGCCACCAGGAGGGCGACTTGTCATTTTTTTGGGGGGATATTACTCCTTCATATTTTATCAAAATTTCACGCAAATTGGTACACATGATCTCTATAGTCATGTGACCAAGACGGATCTGTTAAATTTTTCATATTCAATCCCAATTGGCTAAGATTGGCATCTCAAGTTTGCAGGAGTGGCTCCTTTTGAACTAAATGCCGCAAATCATGAAGGCAGCGTCCGATTGCAGTAAAAATGTGCACGCACATTCGCACTACGTTGCGGAACAAATGCCACCCTTTTAACATTGCCCTATCATAGCACCACCAGGAGGTCGATTATTGCGAAACATTTTCTTTTATATTTATCCCACAAATCTTGTCCAAACATCACGCAAATCGGTACACATTATCTCTATAGTCAAGTGATCAAGAGTGATGGTCACTATACTGCCTCCCCCTGGTCAGCCGGGGTGCCTGATGGAGGGGAAGGGAACTGGTTGGAATAACGTGTTCCTTCCACGCGCTACGTCCAACCAGGGAAACTCCCCCCTGTCAGGTGACAAGAAGGTCAGTTGGCTCTCATGCATTGAAGGAGGCATGAGCTCGGCCCTGACCTCCCTAGGCTGGTGGGGGGAGTGTAGTGCCCAGGATCACTTAGCAAATTGGCACCGGGTGGAAAAAGGGTTACAAAATCGAGGGATAACATAAAAAAAAAAAACAGTGATCAAGACGTATCCGTCCGATTTTTCATATTCCATCCTGACTGGCGAATTCCAAACATTGCTGGCCCACAATAACCTACCTGACCTGGCGGAGACCTGTGCTCCGAGGAGCATTTTTTCTAGTTTATTTATGTATTTTAGTTGTTTAGTTTTTTATTCATAGTGGGATCACAATTATTTTTCTCTTTTTATTATAGGGCTGTGTTGTTTTCAGTTACTGTTGGCAGTCATGACAGCCAGTTCCCATCTGATGTCATGTGGGAGTTCAGACTGCTCCACACCGTACTGAATAACTGCTAGCTTGCATAACATCTTCAGATTAGGACTTAAATCTAAGATATACAGGTCATCAGGTTTGTTGTATGCTCCAAAGATGATGATACGATCTCCCACCATGCAACAACTCATCCAATGGCAATACATCTTACATGGGGCTTTCCCTTTGGGCTCAACCTTCTTCCATGAGCAGGTCTGTGGATTGAAGTTCCACAGATCATTGAAGTGCTGGTTTGAGTTGTAGCCACCAAATATGTACAGCTCTCCATTGTAGGCAAAGGCTGAATGACCCCAGCGTCTTTCTGGAAGAAGCTGTGCAGAAGGTGTGCTCAGCCAGCTGTTGGTCTCTGTGTCAAACACTGTGATGTTGTTGTAGTAGACCCCCTGGTCCCCATAGCCCCCAAATACAAACATCTTTGTCCCGATGATGGTGGCAGAATGACTCGATGAAACAGGTGGTGGAGTTCCTCTGGTGTTAATTAAAGTCCAGACCATTGTGCTGGTGTCCAACTTGTAGATGTCATTAGTGCATCCAGTCAGCTGGGTGTCTCCTCCATAAATATACATGACCTTCCTCAAGACACAGGCTGAGTGGTGGCGCCTCGGCTTTGGAACAGTACCGGCAATATTGGGCTTGGACCATCTGTGGTTGTCAACATCAAATGAATAAAGCACGTTACAGTAAGGATATCCCCCCCAGAAGTAGACAATATCTTCTACCAGAACAGCTGTGTGGCCCCAGCACACGCAGGGAACCTCAAGGTCATGTTCTCCTCTTCCATTTGTCCATGGGGGCAACTTCCTCCAGCGTAGAGACACTGTGTTGAAGATGTGGACATCAATCTGATCACTGTTGTTCTTGTTACCGTCTCCTCCAAATGAGTACAGCTTGTGTCCTACTACCACAACAGCTTGGTAGTAATTCATAGGTCCTCCTTTCAGATGTATCGTCCAGTGAAACATTTCACACACCAGCGCCACTGTGAATCAGTGCAACTAATTTACAGAAGAGGTTGTTCGAAGGAGGGGCAGTTTCCCGAAGTTCCTGAATGGCGTTGTGTTGGAAAATACAATAACGACATTTAAAAGGACAATTACATCTGATGCAATAATGATGTTGTGATATCACTGCATGATGACATCATTACATGGAATAGCTAATGACGTTACTCAACCTGAATGTCTATTTTATCAAAATCTATGATCTGAATTGTGTCAATACAATGACATCAGTAATCCTTAATTGGGTGTGATAAAAACACACTGTGTGTGTGTGTGCGTGTGTGCGTGTGTGTGTGTGTGTGTGTGTGTGTGTGTGTGTGTGTGTGTGTGTGTGTGTGTGTGTGTGTGTGTGTGTGTGTGTGTGTGTGTGTGTGCGTGCGTGCGTGCGTGCGTGTGTGTGTGTGTGTGTGTGTGTGTAATGTAGCTTTTTGATGCTGAGCTGGCATTAGGACCATGCTTATTAACATTTATTCAATAACAAAATATGAAATGAGTTTATGAGAAATTAGTTTACTGATTACATGCATTTAATCTATTGCAATGTGACTGACACTTTGTTCATAAACATACAGACACACACATGCATATACTACTGCTCACACAACACACATCGATCCCTCCCTCCCTCCCTCCCTCCCTTTCTCTCTCTCTCTCTCTCTCTCTCTCTCTGTCTCTCTCTCTCTCTCTCTCTCTCTCTCTCTCTCTCTCTCTCTCTCTCTCTCTCTCTCTCTCTCTGATGTTGTTTAAACCAGTGAAGTTGCTTGCATAATACATTCATATCAGGGGCCCTTTTGATACAAAAACTCACGGCAAATACAGTCAATCTACGCCACTGCTTGTAGACCAACATCAGTGTTGTAAATAGTGCATTTCTATAGCGCTTTTATCCAAAGCGCTTTACATAGATTGTGCATTACATTCACACATTCACACACACATTCACACACACACACACACACACACACACACACACACACACACACACACACACACACACACACACACACACACACACACACACACACACACACACACACACACACACACACATTCACACACCGATGGAGGAGGAAACCATGCAAGGCACCAACCTGCTCATCGGGAGCAATTAGGGGTTCAGTGTCTTGTTCAAGGACACTTTGACACTTAACTCTGGGGGAGCCCACGGGATTGAACTGGGAACGTTGCGGTTCCCATCCGGCCTCTCTACCGGCCCCTCTACCCGCCTGCCACTGCTGCCCCTAGTGTTGTGTACTCTGTGTGGGCAGCAACCAGGAGCCAATGAAGGGTTTCTGAGGCGTACTGTTGCTCTGATCCGCACCAAACGTGTCACAAACACTGTTCAGGGGTCTGCCCTGAGAACGCTCACCACCAGGGGCCAAGATGTACAACCCAGCTTACTGCTGGCCAGGGGGGCCCCTGAGGGCCACACGTTAAAACCCCATGCAGCATCCTTATTGTGAGCTTGTAGATCAGCTATTTTCAGTGTGTGACATCGTAGCACAAGTATAGAGAAAACTCTAAACTCCAGAGTCCAGCCCCTAACCCAAACCTCTGAATGTCTAATCATAACCCCAACCCCAATGTTTTCCTAATAGTAATCCTAACACTAAATGCATTTTATTTTACCTTAAAACAATCCTCACAAGTAGCCTATAGTTATACAAGTGTGTGCGTGACTGCACGTTTATGCACTGTGAAGACTGAACCAAACCAACACTCGGAGACAGTATGTGCGAAGGCCTCGCTGGGCTTTTTATTAATGAATACGGCACGCTCACGGGTTTCCAACCCGGTGCCGTCTGGTTATACGTTTCAAATCATAAATCCAACACTCAAATCATAACACTACCCAAACGTGGGTTCAGTGAGCCATACTAGTCTGTGCGTAATCCTCCGCCCGCTCTCTGCGGGGGATCCTTTGTCCACAGGCGCTCTGCGCAATTTACACCAGGTCCTAGGTTGCCTATAACAGAGAGATACAGGTATTAGACTCCGATCTATATAACACCAGGTAAATGAGGAGGAGGATAAGAAGTGGGGGGTCGCTTACCGCCTGTGCACCTGTCTGGCCAGCGTGGAGAGTCAGTCCATACTGAGGCAGAGACGGTGCTTTTACATTGTTTGTGCGCTCCCCAGCTGGGTGCCACGGCTGCGCTCACTTCAGGCTGATTCCACAGGTAGACGGGCAGGTAACGCCCGTCGATGACGCAGCCCAGCTGGGGGCGGGGCCTGGCTGGCCGTGCACCGCCTCTGTCCCACTGACTCTCCCTGCTGAGGTGCTTACCTGGCAGGCTGTTGCCTAGCGACGCCCCACATATCCCCCCCCTAAGCTCCGTGCCTGGGTCGGGAGCTTCACTTCTTTCTTCGTACAGCCTCGAGAGGGCGTCGGCGTGGGGAATCTCTTTCCCTGGACGGTGTTCCACGGTGAAGTGGTAGTCTTGGAGCTCAAGGAACCATCTGGTGACCCGGTCATTTCGGTTCTTGTTCCTGGCCATCCACTTCAACGGGGCGTGGTCCGTGACGAGCGTGAAGGTCCTCCCCCACAGGTAGTACCGCAGGTGGTGAATGGCCCACTTCACGGCGAGGCACTCTTTCTCCACCGTGGCGTAGTTTCGTTCATGTTTGAGGAGTTTCCTGGAGATGAACGTGACCGGGTGCTCGTCTCCCTCCACCACCTGCGCCAGCACGGCTCCGACTCCGGTGCCGGACGCATCGGTGTGGAGGAGGAACGGCTTCTGGAAGTCCGGGGCGATCAGCACCGGTTCCTCGCATAGTGCAGCCTTCAGCGTGACGAACGCCGCCTCAGTCTCCGCTGTCCAAGCGACGTGGTGGGGCAGGCTCTGGCGCGTCAGCTCATATAGGGGTGCTGCAATAGTAGCGTAATTTTTAATACACTTTTGATAATATGAGATTAGACCCATGAATGATTTTACTTGCTTCTTAGTAGCGGGCCGGGGCCAGTCCCGGATCCGCTCCACCTTTCGGACCTGGGGCTTCACACACCCTCGTCCGATGGTGTATCCAAGATAGTCAGTCTCCGCTAGACCCACCCGGCACTTCTTGGCGTTAGCGGTGAGGCCGGCTCGTCTTAGGGCGCCCAGGACGGCGTCGAGGTGCAGGAGGTGCTGGGACCAACTAGGGCTGTGTATGACGATATCGTCGAGGTACGCGGCAGCATAGTCCCGGTGGGGCCGCAGGACCCGGTCCATTAGCCGCTGGAAGGTTGCGGGGGCGCCATGGACTCCAAACGGCAGGACGCGGTACTGGAAGAGGCCCTCGGGGGTGGAGAACGCCGTCTTGGCCTTGGCTCTCTCCGTCAGGGGCACCTGCCAGTACCCCTTCGTTAGGTCCAGTGTACTGACGAAGCGGGCCGGTCCCAGGCGCTCGATCAGCTCATCGACTCGTGGCATGGGATAAGCATCGAAGGCCGAGACTTCATTCAGCTTCCTAAAGTCATTACAGAATCTCAAGGTCCCGTCAGGTTTCGGCACGATCACAATTGGACTGGACCAGGGGCTGTGGGACTCCTCTATTACGCCGAGTTCTAACATCTTCTTCACCTCCTCTTTGATGGCCACTCTCCGGGCCTCCGGTATCCGGTAGGGCCGCTGGCGCACTATTTCGCCGGGGTTGGTGCGGATGTCATGGCGGATGGCGGTGGTCCGGCCGGGCAGCTCGGAGAAGATGTCGTCGTTGCGCGCCAGCAGCTCCTTCAGGTCCTGGCGCTGCGACGGGGCCAAGTCATCTCCTGTCGGCACGGCGGCGGGGGTCCGCGGAGAGGTGGTGGCCAGTAGGACCGAGGAAGGCAGCGGGCCCGCTGTGTGCCACTGTTTTAGAATATTCACGTGGTAAATCTGGTGGCCTTTGCGCCGACCCGGCTGCCTCACTCGGTAGTCGACAGGGCCTACTTTCTCCACCACCTCGTAGGGCCCTTTCCACTGGGCCAGGAACTTGCACTCGGAGGTGGGGACCAGTACCAACACTTTCTCCCCGACCTGGAACTCCCGGAGCTTGGCCCCCCGGTTGTAGGTGCGGCACTGGTCCCTCTGTGCCTGCTCCATATGCTGGCGAACCAGTGGCCAAATCTTCTTTGCTCGTGTTTGCAGCTGCGCGACATGGTCGATTACACTCCGGTGGGGAGACGGCTGGCTTTCCCAGGCTTCCTTGGCGAGGTCCAACAGGCCGCGCGGTCTCCTCCCATACACCAGTTCAAACAGAGAGAACCCTGTGGAAGCCTGGGGCACCTCTCTGATGGCGAACAGGACGTAGGGAATTAACTGGTCCCAGTCCTTGCCATCAACATCAATCAACTTTTTCAACATTTTTTTTAGAGTCTGGTTAAACCGCTCCACCAGTCCGTCAGTCTGGGGATGATACACCGATGTGCGTATGCGTTTCACTTTTAGCCAGCGGTACAGTAGTGTCATAACTCGAGACATAAAACAAGTGCCCTGGTCCGTGAGTACCTCGTTCGCAATTCCCACCCGACTAAAGAGCATTAACAGTTCGTGCGCAACAGCCTTGGCTGACGCGGTGCGTAATGGTATGGCCTCTGGATAGCGGGTGGCATAGTCCACAATGACGAGAATGTAACGGTGGCCCCGGGCGGACTTGGGGAGTGGGCCCACAATGTCCATAGCTAGTCGCGAAAACGGCACATCGATAATCGGCAGTGGTACAAGGGGGTTACGTTGTGAGGGACGGGGAGACATTTTTTGACATTCCGGACAGCTCTTGCAAAAATCCTCCACAGCCCGTTTCACCCCGGGCCAATAGAAGCGAGCCAATATGCGATCATACGTTTTCTTCACCCCCAAGTGGGCCCCGAACTGGTGAGTGTGGGCTAAATATAGAACTCGAGTGACATACGGTTTCGGCACCAAGAGCTGTTCCACTAGCTCTTCCCCGCTAACTAACACGGCCCGATATAACAATCCATTTTTCACATTAAAGTATGGCGACACAAGGTCACTCACCCCCTCGTTCTTGCGTCCGTCTATGGCCACGACGCGCTGCCTGGCCATCTCTAGGTTCGGGTCTGTCCACTGAGCCGTGGCGAACTCCCCCCCCCGGGACGAGGCGGCTTTCTCTGGGAGTGGGAACTCTGCGAACGGGTCCGCGCGCTCGTCTTCCTCGAGCGTCATCTCCGCCAGGGCGCGAGCTTCTCCTCTCTCTTCACCCGCGGCTGCCTCTCCTCCTGTGGAGTCGCCGCTGGGGGAGGCGTCGCTGGGACCTCCGAAGGCGGGGCAGGCGGGCCGGCCAGGAGTCGAGCTGAGCTGTGGCCGTCGGCGGTGGCGGCTGCGGAGCGGTGGTCGCGTCAGGCCGGCCCCCCAGTATCGGGCGAAGAGAGGGCAGTCCGAGCCAATTAGAAGCGGCACGGGGAGGTTGGGCACCACCCCCGCTGGTACCACGCCGTTTCCCCGGGGCGTCTGGATGTGAATGCGGCTCACCGGGTAGCGGCGCAGGTCACCGTGGACACACGTGATCGGGACTGTGGCTTCGTCTATTGGCCCCGCCAGGGCGGCGTGGACTAATGTAACGGCGCTCCCCGAGTCCAGGAGAGCGTGCGTGTCGGTCCCTTCCACCTTCACCGGCAGCGTAGTCTGGCGCTTCGGGCCACTCCCCGAATGGAGGCAGGCGCGGGCTCCGTCGGCGCTGGAAGCCGTGGGCATGGCGACGTCTCGGTCCCAGAGGTCCGGGCTGCTGCGCGCCAGGTGGTCCTGCTTGCCGCAGACGTAACAGCGTCTGGCCGGTAGGCCTCGAGCAGGCCGGTCGGAGGCCGAGTTCCTTCGTGGGCGGGGAGTGCGGTTGGGCGGCGGCGTCCTCTTCCGCTCACGGCCGGGGCGCTCCTCTGGACTTCCACGGGGCGGGTCGGGCTTCGTGGCTTTTAGCATCTCCGTGCTAACCTGGTGGTTCTCCAGGAGGGCCACCAGTTCCTCCAGTGAGCTGGGGCTGACTTGAGCGGCGTACTTCCGTGCATCAGGCGGCAACGATCGGATGCATCTATCTATCACCAGGCGGTCAATAGCGGGGGGATCTCCCCCGGTGGTCAGCCAGCTGTGCGTCACTCTTAGCAGGGCGGCTACCTGCGGTCGGGGAGACTGGGCCACCTGGTAGGCCCAGTTGTGAAACCTCTGGGCCCGGGCGGGTAGGCTGTAGCCGTGGGTGGCCAGAATCGCGGCTTTTAGTTTTGGAAAGTCCCGGGCGTTAGCCATCGTCAGGTCCCTGCATGCGCGCTGGGCTTCGCCGGTTAGGAAGGGCGCGAGGAGGGAGGCCCAGTCGGCCACCGGCCACCTTTCCCGAATGGCGGTGCGTTCGAATACTTCCAGATATGCTTCGACATCGTCGTCCGGAGACAATTTGGTGAGTACATCGCCCGGTGCCCGTGTAAGGACGGTGTCCCGGGTCATTTTATCCATTAACTTTTGCACTGCTGTTTGTAGCTCAGTCTGGCTCTTGAGGAGCGCGGTGAGTGCCTGCGCATGCTCCATAATCAGAGGTGTTGGCGTGGATCAGTCTTTACCCGTATTCTCCACCACTTGTGAAGACTGAACCAAACCAACACTCGGAGACAGTATGTGCGAAGGCCTCGCTGGGCTTTTTATTAATGAATACGGCACGCTCACGGGTTTCCAACCCGGTGCCGTCTGGTTATACGTTTCAAATCATAAATCCAACACTCAAATCATAACACTACCCAAACGTGGGTTCAGTGAGCCATACTAGTCTGTGCGTAATCCTCCGCCCGCTCTCTGCGGGGGATCCTTTGTCCACAGGCGCTCTGCGCAATTTACACCAGGTCCTAGGTTGCCTATAACAGAGAGATACAGGTATTAGACTCCGATCTATATAACACCAGGTAAATGAGGAGGAGGATAAGAAGTGGGGGGTCGCTTACCGCCTGTGCACCTGTCTGGCCAGCGTGGAGAGTCAGTCCATACTGAGGCAGAGACGGTGCTTTTACATTGTTTGTGCGCTCCCCAGCTGGGTGCCACGGCTGCGCTCACTTCAGGCTGATTCCACAGGTAGACGGGCAGGTAACGCCCGTCGATGACGCAGCCCAGCTGGGGGCGGGGCCTGGCTGGCCGTGCACCGCCTCTGTCCCACTGACTCTCCCTGCTGAGGTGCTTACCTGGCAGGCTGTTGCCTAGCGACGCCCCACAGCACATACACACGCAAACATGCACGCTATCAGGCCGATTTGTGTTTTTACCTATAACTGCACAATCTTTGTAAAACTTTGAATGTGCACTCCAGGCCAAGGGAAAGCCTTTGCCCTGCATTTTTCACATCTGCCTTTTAGAGCGCCACCAGGAGGGCGACTTGTCATTTTTTTGGGGGATATTCAGATTTTATCAAAATGTCACGCAAATCGGTACACATGATCTCTATAGTTATGTGATCAAGGCGGATCTGTTTGATTTTTCATATTCAATCCCAATTGGCTGAGATTGGCATCTAAAGTTTGCAGGAGTGGCTCCTTTTGAACTAAATGCCGCAAATCATGAAGGCAGCGTCCGATTGCGGTACAATTTGCACGCATATTCGCACTATGTTGCGGAACAAATGCCACCCTTTTAACATTGCCCTATCATAGCACCACCAGGAGGCAGATTTTTGCGAAACATTTTCTTTTATAGTTTTCCCACGAATCTTGTCCAAACATCACGCAAATCGGTACACATTATCTCTATAGTCAAGTGATCAAGACGTATCCGTCCGATTTTTCTATTCCATCCTGACTGGCGAATTCCAAACATTGCTGGCCCACAATAACCTACCTGACCTGGCGGAGACCTGTGCTCCGAGGAGCACTTTTTCTAGTTTATTTATGTATTTGTTTAGTTGTTCAGTTGTTTATGTATTTATAGTGGGATCACAGCTGTTTTCTCTTTTTATTATAGGGCTGTGTTGTTTTCAGTTATTGTTGGCAGTCATGACAGCCAGTTCCCATCTGATGTCATGTCGGAGTTCAGACTGCTCCACACCGTACTGAATAACTGCTAGCTTGCATAACATCTTCAGATTAGGACTTAAATCTAAGATATACAGGTCATCAGGTGTGTTGTATCCTCCAAAGATGATGATACGATCTCCCACCATGCAACTCATCCAAGAGCAATACATCTTACATGGGGCTTTCCCTTTGGGCTCAACCTTCTTCCATGAGCAGGTCTGTGGATTGAAGTTCCACAGATCATTGAAGCGCTGGTTTGTGTTGTAGCCACCAAATATGTACAGCTCTCCATTGTAGGCAAAGGCTGAATGACCAGAGCGTCTTTCTGGAAGAAGCTGTACAGATGGTGTGCTCAGCCAGCTGTTGGTCTCTGTGTCAAACACTGTGATGTTGTTGTAGCAGACCCCCTGGTCCCCATAGCCCCCAAATACAAACATATTTGTCCCGATGATGGTGGCAGAGTGACAATCTGAAGCAGGTGGCAGAGTTCCTCTGGTGTTAATTAAAGACCAGACCATTGTGGTGGTGTCCAACTTGTAGATGTCATTAGTGCGTCCAGTCAGCAGGGTGTTTCCTCCATAAATATACATGACCTTCCTCAAGACACAGGCTGAGTGGTATTGCCTCGGCTTTGGAACAGTACCGGCAATATTGGGCTTGGACCATCTGTGGTTGTCAACGTCAAATGAATAAAGCACGTTACAGTAAGGATATCCCCCCCAGATGTAAACAATATCTTCTACCAGAACAGCTGTGTCGAACCTGCGCACACAGGGAACCTCTAGGTCATGTTCTCCTCTTCCATTTGTCCATGGGGGCAACTTCCTCCAGCGTAGAGACACTGTGTTGAAGATGTGGACATCAATCTGATCACTGTTGTTCTTGTTACCGTATCCTCCAAATGAGTACAGCTTGTGTCCGACTACCACAGCAGCTGGGTAGGAATTCTTAGGTCCTCCTTTCAGATGTATCGTCCAGTGAAACATTCCACAAACCAGCACCACTGTGAATCAGTGGAACTAATTTACAGAGGTTGTTAGAAGGAGGGGCAGTTTCCCGAAGTTCCTGAATGGCGTTGTGTTGGAAAATACAATAACGACATTTAAAAGGACAATTACATCTGATGTAATAATGATGTTGTGATATCACTACATGATGACATCATTATATGGAATAGCTAATGACGTTACTCAACCTGAATGTCTATTTTATCTAAATCTATGATCTGAATTGTGTCAATACTACGACATCAGTAATCCATATTTGGGCATAGTGTGATAAAGACACACTATCTGTGAATGAATGACTCCTCTGACAGAAGGGAGAATTATAATGTAGCTTTGTGATGCTGAGCTGGCATTAGGACCATGCTTATTAACATTCATTCAATAACAAAATATGAATTCTGGATTCCAGCAGCTTGTATGAGTTCCAGTCTGTGCACTATGGGAATATTTTAGTCATGCTGCTTCAGTTGAACCTCATAAATTAGTTTACTGATTACATGCATTTAATCTATTGCAATGTGACTGACACTTTGTTCATAAACGTATACACACAGACACACACACACACACACACACACACACACACACACACACACACACACACACACACACACACACACACACACACACACACACACACACACACACACACACACACACACACACGCACATACTGCGCACACAACACACACAAAGCATGTGAGTTACAGAGCAAACGCTTTTTTCTACAGGAACACAACTCCACTATTAGGCCTCGATCCCTCTCTCTCTCTCTCTCTCTCTCTCTCTCTCTCTCTCACTCTGTGTGAAGTTATCAGCTTGAGTCCTGCCACTGAGTGATGATCCATATTAATATCCATCTATCAATCTATCTATATGTATAGCTGTACAGATGTGTGCCCGGGTAGCTAAGTCAGTAGAGCGTTCGCCTTTGAATCACATGGTTCTGGGTTCAATCCCAGGAACTGTTTCAAGGCAAGTAGCCTACTGGAAGCTGATGGTACAATACATACTGTAAATGTTGTTTAAACCAGTGAAGTTGCTTGCATAATACATTCATATCAGGGACCCTTTTGATACAAAAACTCACAGCAAATACAGTCAATCTACGGCACTGCTTGTAGACCAACATCAGTGTTGTAAATGGTGCATTTATATAGCGCTTTTATCCAAAGCGCTTTACATAGATTGTGTATACATTCACACATTCACACACACACACACATTCACACACACACACACACATTCACACACATTCAAACACCGATTGCGGGGGAAACCATGCAAGGCACCAACCTGCTCATCGGGAGCAATTAGGGGTTCAGTGTCTTGTTCAAGGACACTTTGACACTTAACTCTGGGGGAGCCCGCGGGATCGAACTGGGAACCTTGCGGTTCCCATCCGGCCGCTCTACCGGCCCCTCTACCCCCCTGCCACTGCTGCCCCTAGTGTTGTGTACTCTGTGGGGGCAGCAACCAGGAGCCAATGAAGGGTTTCTGAGGCGTACTGTTGCTCTGATCCGCACCAAACGTGTCACAAACACTGTTCAGGGGTCTGCCATGAGAACGCTCACCACCAGGGGCCACGATGTACAACCCAGCTTACTGCTGGCCAGAGGGCCCCTGAGGGCCACACGTTAAAACCCCATGCAGCATCCTTATTGTGAGCTTGTAGATCAGCTATTTTCAGTGTGTGACATCGTAGCACAAGTATAGAGAAAACTCTAAACTCCAGAGTCCAGCCCCTAACCCAAACCTCTGAATGTCTAATCCTAACCCCAACCACAATGTTTTCCTAATAGTAATCCTAACACTAAATGCATTTTTGGGGCGGTGTAGCCGCCCCCTATAAGTGAGTTTTGGACACAGACCAAAACATTTGTATACCCCCTAACCCTTCCATTGTTAATGCAAATCGATACTTTTGCAAAGTCAGCCAATCACATTACAGCTAGTGTCATCACCACTAACTGTAATGTGATTGGCTGACTTTGCAAATTCAGGACTGTGATTGGCTAGCGAAACACATGACACAAGTGCAGCCCTATGAATAGCAGTATGGACTTTAAAAAAAGTCATTTATCCTTTTTTTTAAAGTGAGTCATGTTGTGATGACCACACACCGCCCACTTCACACTGGGTGTGATTTTTTTTTACCATAAAACAATCCTCATAAGTATAGTTATACAAGTGTGTGCGTGACTGCACGTGCACGCACACACACACGCTATCAGGCCGATTTGTGTTTTTACCTCTAACTGCACAATCTTTGTAAAACTTTGAATGTGCACTCCAGGCCAAGGGAAAGCCTTTGTCCTGCATTTTTCACATCTGCCTTTTAGAGCGCCACCAGGAGGGCGACTTGTCAATTTTTTGGGGGGGATATTACTCCTTCAGATTTTATCAAAATTTCACGCAAATTGGTGAACATGATCTCTATAGTCATGTAACCAAGACGGATCTGTTCAATTTTTCATATTCAATCCTAATTGGCTAAGATTGGCATCTAAAGTTTGCAGGAGTGGCTCCTTTTGAACTAAATGCCGCAAATCATGAAGGCAGCGTCCGATTGCGGTAAAGATTTGAACGCACATTCGCACTACGTTGCGGAACGAATGCCACCCTTTTAACATTGCTCTATCATAGCACCACCAGGAGGCCGATTATTGCGAAACATTTTCTTTTATGGTTTTCCCACAAATCTTGTCCAAACATCACGCAAATCGGTACACATTATCTCTATAGTCAATGGATAAAGAGTGATGGTCACTATACTGCCTCCCCCTGGTCAGTCGGGGCGCATGATGGAGGGGAAGGGAACTGGTTGGAATAACGTGTTCCTTCCACGCGCTACGTCCAACCAGGGAAACTCCCCCCTGTCAGGTGACAAGAAGGTCAGTTGGCTCTCATGCATTGAAGGAGGCATGCAGCTCGGCCCTGGCCTCCCTAGGCTGGTGGGGGGAGTGTAGCGCCCAGGATCACTTAGCAAATTGGCACCAGGTGAAAAAAGGGTTGCAAAATCGAGGGATAACATTTAAAAAAAAAACAGTGATCAAGACGTATCCGTCCGATTTTTCATATTCCATCCTGACTGGCGAATTCCAAACATTGCTGGCCCACAATAACCTACCTGACCTGGTGGAGACCTGTGCTCCGAGGAGCACTTTTTCTAGTTTATTTATGTATTTTAGTTGTTTAGTTATTTTTAGTGGGATCACAGTTATTTTTCTCTTTTTATTATAGGGCTGTGTTGTTTTCAGTTACTGTTGGCAGTCATGACAGCCAGTTCCCATCTGATGTCATGTGGGAGTTCAGACTGCTCCACACCGTACTGAATAACTGCTAGCTTGCATAACATCTTCAGAGTAGGACTTAAATCTAAGATACACAGGTCATCAGGTGTGTTGTATCCTCCAAAGATGATGATACGATCTCCCACCATGCAACACCTCCTCCAAATGCAATACATCTTACATGGGGCTTTCCCTTTGGGCTCAACCTTCTTCCATGAGCAGGTCTGTGGATTGAAGTTCCATAGATCATTGAAGCGCTGGTTTGAGTTGTAGCCACCAAATATGTACAGCTCTCCATTGTAGGCAAAGGCTAATTGACCAAAGCGTCTTTTTGGAAGAAGCTGTGCAGAAGGTGTGCTCAGCCAGCTGTTGGTCTCTGTGTCAAACACTGTGATGTTGTTGTAGTAGACCCCCTGGCCCCCATAGCCCCCAAATACAAACATCTGTGTCCCGATGATGGTGGCAGAGTGACATGATGGAACAGGTGGTTGAGTTCCTCTGGTGTTAATTAAAGCCCAGACCATTGTGGTGGTATCCAACTTGTAGATGTCATTAGTGCGTCCAGTCAGCTGGGTGTCTCCTCCATAAATATACATGACCTTCCTCAAGACACAGGCTGAGTGGTATTGCCTCGGCTTTGGAACAGTACCGGCAATATTGGGCTTGGACCATCTGTGGTTGTCAACATCAAATGAATAAAGCACGTTACAGTAAGGATATCCCCCCCAGATGTAAACAATATCTTCTACCAGAACAGCTGTGTCGAACCTGCGCACACAGGGAACCTCTAGGTCATGTTCTCCTCTTCCATTTGTCCATGGGGGCAACTTCCTCCAGCGTAGAGACACTGTGTTGAAGATGTAGACATCAATCTGATCACTGTTGTTATTGTTACCGTATCCTCCAAATGAGTACAGCTTGTGTCCGACCACCACAGGAGCTGGGTAGTAATTCTTAGGTCCTCCTTTCAGATGTATCGTCCAGTGAAACATTTCACACACCAGCACCCTGTGAATCAGTGCAACTAATTTACAGAAGAGGTTGTATCCCAATGATAATCGACTGGTTCTTTAGAACCAGACTCAAGAGCCACTCTGAAGGCCTAACTGGGTTGTAAGGCCAGCTAGTCGTCCTGAATTTGCAATCTGTGATTAACTGGGTTGTAAGGCCAGCCAATATCCTGGTACTCGGGAGAGAGTTAAGATGTCTCTCGGAATCGCTCTGGAATGTGCCTATCTGAGAGGTTTCGAGCCTCTTCTTATAATGCTGGCTTGCGGTCCTGACATCACTATGATGATGTCAGATAGTGTCAGACGTCTCCATATATGGAGCTGCCGATGTTAGTTATGGCCAAATATGGGATCAAGACTTCAGCCCTGGACGTGATGGCTATGTCTATATATGGAGTTTCGGGGAAGGGTTGGCTGAGGTCAGACTCCGTACATATGGCACGTTTGGGTCTCTATGACGACTTTGCAGGTCTATTATCTCCATCTATGGGGATCTCCATATATAGGCTATTGCTGGCAACTATGCCCTGAATGTTTCCTAAGTATGCCCTGAATGTTCGTAACAGGTTGTTAGAAGGTAGGGAGATCTGTTTCCTGAAGTTGCTGAATGGCGTTGTGTTGGAAATTACAATAACGACATTTAAAAGGACAATTACATCTGATGTAATAATGATGTTGTGATATCACTACATGATGACATCATTATATGGAATAGTTAATGACATTACTCAACCTGAATGTCTATTTTATCTAAATCTATGATCTGAATTGTGTCAATACTATGACATCAGTAATCCATATTTGGGCATAGTGTGATAAATACACTATCTGTGTGTGTGAATGAATGACTCCTCTGACAGGAGGGAGAATTATAATGTAGCTTTGTGATGCTGAGCTGGCATTAGGACCATGCTTATTAACATTCATTCAATAACAAAATATGAATTCTGCATTCCAGCAGCCTGTATGAGTTCCAGTCTGTGCACTATGGGAATATTTTAGTCATGCTGCTTCAGTTGAACCTCATAAATGAGTTTACTGATTACATGCATTTAATCTATTGCAATGTGACTGACACTTTGTTCATAAACATATACAGACACACACACACACACACACACACACACACACACACACACACACACACACACACACACACACACACACACACACACACACACACACACACACACACACACACACACACACACACACACTGCCCACACGACACACACTTTTCTCTTTTGGCTGTTTTTCTACAGGAACACAACTCCACTAGTAGGCCTTGATCCCTCTCTCTCTCTCTCTCTCTCTCTCTCTCTCTCTCTCTCTCTCTCTCTCTCTCTCTCTCTCTCTCTCTCTCTCTCTCTCTCTCTCTCACTCTGTGTGAAGTTATCAGCTTGAGTCCTGCCACTGAGTGATGATCCATATTAATATCCATCTATCAATGTATCTATATGTATGGCTGTACAGATGTGTGCCCGGGTAGCTAAGTCAGTAGAGCGTTCGCCTTTGAATCACATGGTTCTGGGTTCAATCCCAGGAACTGTTTCAAGGCAAGTAGCCTACTGGAAGCTGATGGTACAGTACATACTGTAAATGTTGTTTAAACCAGTGAAGTTGCTTGCATAATACATTCATATCAGGGGCCCTTTTGACACAAAAACTCACGGCAAATACAGTCAATCTACGCCACTGCTTGTAGACCAACATCAGTGTTGTAAATGGTGCATTTATATAGCGCTTTTATCCAAAGCACTTTACATATATCGTGTATTACATTCACCCATTCACACACACATTCACACACATTCACACACACATTCACACACACATTAACACACCGATGGAGGAGGAAACCATGCAAGGCACCAACCTGCTCATCGGGAGCAATTAGGGGTTCAGTGTCTTGTTCAAGGAAAATTTGACACATAACTCTGGGGGAGCCCGCGGGATCGAACTGGGAACCTTGTGGTTCCCATCCGGCCGCTCTACCGGCCCCTCTACCCCCCTGCCACTGCTGCCCCTAGTGTTGTGTACTCTGTGTGGGCAGCAACCAGGAGCCAATGAAGGGTTTCTGAGGCGTACTGTTGCTCTGATCTGCACCAAACGTGTCACAAACACTGTTCAGGGGTCTGCCATGAGAACGCTCACCACCAGGGGCCACGATGTACAACCCAGCTTACTGCTGGCCAGGGGGCCCCTGAGGGCCACACGTTAAAACCCCATGCAGCATCCTTATTGTGAGCTTGTAGATCAGCTATTTTCAGTGTGTGACATCGTAGCACAAGTATAGAGAAAACTCTAAACTCCAGAGTCCAGCCCCTAACCCAAACCTCTGAATGTCTAATCCTAACCCCAACCACAATGTTTTCCTAATAGTAATCCTAACACTAAAGGCTTTTTTTTTTACCATAAAACAATCCTCACAAGTATAGTTATACAAGTGTGTGCGTGACTACACGTTTACGCACATACACACGCAAACATGCACGCTAACAGGCCGATTTGTGTTTTTACCTACAGTATAACTGCACAATCTTTGTA
The DNA here is from genome assembly GCF_963454915.1 of Gymnoscopelus microlampas. Taxonomy (NCBI): domain Eukaryota; kingdom Metazoa; phylum Chordata; class Actinopteri; order Myctophiformes; family Myctophidae; genus Gymnoscopelus; species Gymnoscopelus microlampas. Next base: position 53,154,401 of record NC_139947.1, on the reverse strand, counting down.
AAACTTTGAATGTGCACTCCAGGCCAAGGGAAAGCCTTTGCCCTGCATTTTTCACATCTGCCTTTTAGAGCGCCACCAGGAGGGCGACTTGTCATTTTTTTGGGGGATATTACTCCTTCAGATGTTATCAAAGTTTCACGCAAATCGGTACACATGATCTCTATAGTCATGTGATCAAGGCGGATCTGATTTTTCATATTCAATCCTAATTGGCTAAGATTGTTATCTAAAGTTTGCAGGAGTGGCTCCTTTTGAACTAAATGCCGCAAATCATGAAGGCAGCGTCCGATTGCGGTACAATTTGCACGCATATTCGCACTATGTTGCGGAAAAAATGCCACCCTTTTAACATTGCCCTATCATAGCACCACCAGGAGGCAGATTTTTGCGAAACATTTTCTTTTATAGTTTTCCCACGAATCTTGTCCAAACATCACGCAAATCGGTACACATATTATGTCTATAGTCAAGTGATCAAGACGTATCCGTCCGATTTTTCTATTCCATCCTGACTGGCGAATTCCAAACATTGCTGGCCCACAATAACCTACCTGACCTGGCGGAGACCTGTGCTCCGAGGAGCACTTTTTCTAGTTTATTTATGTATTTGTTTAGTTGTTCAGTTGTTTATGTATTTATAGTGGGATCACAGCTGTTTTCTCTTTTTATCATAGGGCTGTGTTGTTTTCAGTTATTGTTGGCAGTCATGACAGCCAGTTCCCATCTGATGTCATGTGGGAGTTCAGACTGCTCCACACCGTACTGAATAACTGCTAGCTTGCCTAACATCTTCAGATTAGGACTTAAATCTAAGATACACAGGTCATCAGGTGTGTTGTATGCTCCAAAGGTGATGATACGATCTCCCACCATGCAACAACTCATCCAAGAGCAATACATCTTACACGGGGCTTTCCCTTTGGCCTCAACCTTCTTCCATGAGCAGGTCTGTGGATTGAAGTTCCACAGATCATTGAAGCGCTGGTTTGAGTTGTAGCCACCAAATATGTACAGCTCTCCATTGTAGGCAAAGGCTGAATGACCAGAGCGTCCTTCTGGAAGAAGCTGTGCAGAGGGTGTGCTCAGCCAGCTGTTGGTCTCTGTGTCAAACACTGTGATGTTGTTGTAAAAGACCCCCTGCACCCCATGGCCCCCAAATACAAACATCTTTGTCCCGATGATGGTGGCAGAGTAATATGATGAAACAGGTGGTGGAGTTCCTCTGGTGTTGATTAAAGCCCAGACCATTGTGGTGGTGTCCAACTTGTAGATGTCATTAGTGTGTCCAGTCAGCTGGGTGTTTCCTCCATAAATATACATGACCTTCCTCAAGACACAGGCTGAGTGGTGGCACCTCGGCTTTGGAACAGTACCGGCAATATTGGGCTTGGACCATCTGTGGTTGTCAACATCAAATGAATAAAGCACGTTACAGTAAGGATATCCCCCCCAGATGTAGACAATATCTTCTACCAGAACAGCTGTGTGGCCCCTTCGCACACAGGGAACCTCAAGGTGATGTTCTCCTCTTCCATTTGTCCATGGGGGCAACTTCCTCCAGCGTAGAGACACTGTGTTGAAGATGTGGACATCAATCTGATCACTGTTGTTATTGTTACCGTATCCTCCAAATGAGTACAGCTTGTGTCCGACTACCACAGCAGATGGGTAGGAATTCTTAGGTCTTCCTTTCAGATGTATCGTCCAGTGAAACATTTCACACACCAGCACCACTCTGAATCAGTGCAACTAATTTACAGAAGAGGTTGTTAGAAGGCAGGGCAATCTGTATACTGGAGTTGCTGAATGGCGTTGTGTTGGAAAATACAATAACAACATTTAAAAGGACAATTACATCTGATGTAATAATGATGTTGTGATATCATTGTGTGATGACATAATCATATGGAATAGCTAATGGCATTACTCAACCTGAATGTCTATTTTATCTAAATCTATGATCTGAATTGTGTCAATACTATGACATCAGTAATCCATAATTGGGCATAGTGTGATAAAAACACACTGTGTGTGTGTGTGTGTGTGTGTGTGTGTGTGTGTGTGTGTGTGTGTGTGTGTGTGTGTGTGTGTGTGTGTGTGTGTGTGTGTGTGTGTGTGTGAATGAATGAATGACTCCTCTGACAGGAGGGAGAAATATAATGTAGCTTTGTGATGCTGAGCTGGCATTAGGACCATGCGTATTAACATTCATTCAATAACAAAATATGAATTCTGCATTCCAGCAGCCTGTATGAGTTCCAGTCTGTGCACTATGGGAATATTTTAGTCATGCTGCTTCAGTTGAACCTCATAAATGAGTTTACTGATTACATGCATTTAATCTATTGCAATGTGACTGACACTTTGTTCATAAACATACTGTATACACACACACACACACACACACACACACACACACACACACACACACACACACACACACACACACACACACACACACACACACACACACTCATGCACATACTGCGCACACAACACAGAGTCTGAGTTACAGAGCAAAGGCTCTACTCCCTTTCTCTCTCTCTCTCTCTCTCTCTCTCTCTGTGTGAAGTTATCAGCTTGAGTCGTGCCACTGAGTGATGATCCATATTAATATCCATCTATTAATGTATCTCTATGTATGGCTGTACAGATGTGTGCCCGGGTAGCTAAGTCAGTAGAGCGTTCGCCTTTGAATCACATGGTTCTGGGTTCAATCCCAGGAACTGTTTCAAGACAAGTAGCCTACTGGAAGCTGATGGTACAGTACATACTGTAAATGTTGTTTAAAGCAGTGAAGTTGCTTGCATAATACATTCATATCAGGGGCCCTTTTGATTCAAAAACTCACGGCAAATACAGTCAATCTACGCCACTGCTTGTAGACCAACATCAGTGTTGTAAATGGTGCATTTATATAGCGCTTTTATCCAAAGCACTTTACATAGATTGTGCATTACATTCACACATTCACACAAACATTCACACACACATTCACACACCCATTCACACACCGATGGAGGAGGAAACCATGCAAGGCACCAACCTGCTCATCGGGAGCAATTCAGTGGTTCAGTGTCTTGTTCAGTGTCTTGTTCAAGGACACTTCCACACTTAACTCTGGCGGAGTCCGGGATCGAACTGGGAATCTTGCGGTTCCCATCCGGCCGCTCTACCGGCCCCTCTACCCCCCTGCCACTGCTGCCCCTAGTGTTGTGTACTCTGTGTGGGCAGCAACCAGGAGCCAATGAAGGGTTTCTGAGGCGTACTGTTGCTCTGATCCGCACCAAACGTGTCACAAACACTGTTCAGGGGTCTGCCATGAGAACGCTCACCACCAGGGGCCACGATGTACAACCCAGCTTACTGCTGGCCAGGGGGCCCCTGAGGGCCACACGTTAAAACCCCATGCAGCATCCTTATTGTGAGCTTGTAGATCAGCTATTTTCAGTGTGTGACATCGTAGCACAAGTATAGAGAAAACTCTAAACTCCAGAGTCCAGCCCCTAACCCAAACCTCTGAATGTCTAATCCTAACCCCAACCCCAATGTTTTCCTAATAGTAATCCTAACACTAAACGCATATTTTTTTTACCATAAAACAATCCTCACAAGTAGCCTATAGTTATACAAGTGTGTGCGTGACTACACGTTTACGCACATACACACGCAAACATGCACGCTATCAGGCCGATTTGTGTTTTTACCTACAGTATAACTGCACAATCTTTGTAAAACTTTGAATTTGCACTCCAGGCCAAGGGAAAGGATTTTTCACATCTGCCTTTTAGAGCGCCACCAGGAGGGCGACTTGTCATTTTTTTTGGGGATATTACTCCTTCAGATTTTATCAAAGTTTCACGCAAATCGGTACACATGATCTCTATAGTCATGTGATCAAGGCGGATCTGATTTTTCATATTCAATCCCAATTGGCTAAGATTGGCATCTAAAGTTTGCAGGAGTGGCTCCTTTTGAACTAAATGCCGCAAATCATGAAGGCAGCGTCCGATTGCGGTACAATTTGCACGCATATTCGCACTATGTTGCGGAACAAATGCCACCCTTTTAACATTGCCCTATCATAGCACCACCAGGAGGCAGATTTTTGCGAAACATTTTCTTTTATAGTTTTCCCACGAATCTTGTCCAAACATCACGCAAATCGGTACACATATTATGTCTATAGTCAAGTGATCAAGACGTATCCGTCCGATTTTTCTATTCCATCCTGACTGGCGAATTCCAAACATTGCTGGCCCACAATAGCCTACCTGACCTGGGAGCACTTTTTCTAGTTTATCTATGTATTTGTTCAGTTGTTCAGTTGTTTATGTATTTATAGTGGGATCACAGCTGTTTTCTCTTTTTATTATAGGGCTGTGTTGTTTTCAGTTATTGTTGGCAGTCATGACAGCCAGTTCCCATCTGATGTCATGTCGGAGTTCAGACTGCTCCACACCGTACTGAATAACTGCTAGCTTGCATAACATCTTCAGATTAGGACTTAAATCTAAGATATACAGGTCATCAGGTGTGTTGTATCCTCCAAAGATGATGATACGATCTCCCACCATGCAACTCATCCAAGAGCAATACATCTTACATGGGGCTTTCCCTTTGGGCTCAACCTTCTTCCATGACCAGGTCTGTGGATTGAAGTTCCACAGATCATTGAAGTGCTGGTTTGTGTTATAGCCACCAAATATGTACAGCTCTCCATTGTAGGCAAAGGCTGAATGACCAGAGCGTCTTTCTGGAAGAAGCTGTACAGATGGTGTGCTCAGCCAGCTGTTGGTCTCTGTGTCAAACACTGTGATGTTGTTGTAGTAGACCCCCTGGTCCCCATGGCCCCCAAATACAAACATCTTTGTCCCGATGATGGTGGCAGAGTGACAATCTGAAGCAGGTGGCAGAGTTCCTCTGGTGTTAATTAAAGACCAGACCATTGTGGTGGTGTCCAACTTGTAGATGTCATTAGTGCGTCCAGTCAGCAGGGTGTTTCCTCCATAAATATACATGACCTTCCTCAAGACACAGGCTGAGTGGTATTGCCTCGGCTTTGGAACAGTACCGGCAATATTGGGCTTGGACCATCTGTGGTTGTCAACGTCAAATGAATAAAGCACGTTACAGTAAGGATATCCCCCCCAGATGTAAACAATATCTTCTACCAGAACAGCTGTGTCGAACCTGCGCACACAGGGAACCTCTAGGTCATGTTCTCCTCTTCCATTTGTCCATGGGGGCAACTTCCTCCAGCGTAGAGACACTGTGTTGAAGATGTGGACATCAATCTGATCACTGTTGTTCTTGTTACCGTATCCTCCAAATGAGTACAGCTTGTGTCCGACTACCAGAGCAGCTGGGTAGGAATTCTTAGGTCCTCCTTTCAGATGTATCGTCCAGTGAAACATTTCACACACCAGCACCACTGTGAATCAGTGGAACTAATTTACAGAGGTTGTTAGAAGGAGGGGCAGTTTCCCGAAGTTCCTGAATGGCGTTGTGTTGGAAAATACAATAACGACATTTAAAAGGACAATTACATCTGATGTAATAATGATGTTGTGATATCACTACATGATGACATCATTATATGGAATAGCTAATGACGTTACTCAACCTGCATGTCTATTTTAGCTAAATCTATGATCTGAATTGTGTCAATACTACGACATCAGTAATCCATATTTGGGCATAGTGTGATAAAGACACACTATCTGTGAATGAATGACTCCTCTGACAGAAGGGAGAATTATAATGTAGCTTTGTGATGCTGAGCTGGCATTAGGACCATGCTTATTAACATTCATTCAATGACAAAATATGAATTCTGGATTCCAGCAGCTTGTATGAGTTCCAGTCTGTGCACTATGGGAATATTTTAGTCATGCTGCTTCAGTTGAACCTCATAAATTAGTTTACTGATTACATGCATTTAATCTATTAATCTACACACACACACACACACATGCACATACTGCGCACACAACACACACACAAAGCATGTGAGTTACAGAGCAAACGCTTTTTTCTACAGGAACACAGCTCCACTATTAGGACTCGATCCCTCTCTCTCTCTCTCTCTCTCTCTCTCTCTCTCTCTCTCTCTCTCTCTCTCTCTCTCTCTCTCTCTCTCTCACTCTGTGTGAAGTTATCAGCTTGAGTCCTGCCACTGAGTGATGATCCATGTTAATATCCATTTATCAATGTATCTATATGTATAGCTGTACAGATGTGTGCCCGGGTAGCTAAGTCAGTAGAGCGTTCGCCTTTGAATCACATGGTTCTGGGTTCAATCCCAGGAACTGTTTCAAGGCAAGTAGCCTACTGGAAGCTGATGGTACAGTACATACTGTAAATGTTGTTTAAAGCAGTGAAGTTGCTTGCATAATACATTCATATCAGGGACCCTTTTGATACAAAAACTCACAGCAAATACAGTCAATCTACGGCACTGCTTGTAGACCAACATCAGTGTTGTAAATGGTGCATTTATATAGCGCTTTTATCCAAAGCGCTTTACATAGATTGTGTATACATTCACACATTCACACACACATTCACACACACATTAACACACCGATGGAGGAGGAAACCATGCATGGCACCAACCTGCTCATCGGGAGCAATTAGGGGTTCAGTGTCTTGTTCAAGGACACTTTGACACTTAACTCTGGGGGAGCCCGGGATCGAACTGGGAACATTGCGGTTCCCATCCGGCCGCTCTACCGGCCCCTCTACCCCCCTGCCACTGCTGCCCCTAGTGTTGTGTACTCTGTGTGGGCAGCAACCAGGAGCCAATGAAGGGTTTCTGAGGCGTACTGTTGCTCTGATCCGCACCAAACGTGTCACAAACACTGTTCAGGGGTCTGCCATGAGAACGCTCACCACCAGGGGCCACGATGTACAACCCAGCTTACTGCTGGCCAGGAGGCCCCTGAGGGCCACACGTTAAAACCCCATGCAGCATCCTTATTGTGAGCTTGTAGATCATCTATTTTCAGTGTGTGACATCGTAGCACAAGTATAGAGAAAACTCTAAACTCCAGAGTCCAGCCCCTAACCCAAACCTCTGAATGTCTAATCCTAACCCCAACCACAATGTTTTCCTAATAGTAATCCTAACACTAAAGGCTTTTTTTTTTACAATAAAACAATCCTCACACTTGTACATATTTTTCATTTTTCATACCAGTAACCTGTAAGCTGATTGTATTTCTGTATAGTAGTGTGTATATCTGTCTCATATGTCATCATGATTTGTGTGCATGGGGATCTCATCTTAAACAAGCTCAATGCTTTATGAGTCTTCCAGTTTAGTAGACCTTGTATTGTGAATTTGTACTTCCATGTACTGTTGTTCTCTGCACGTGCACACACACGCGGGGGCCGTGAAAAATCACGGCCCCCGCACGCATTAGTAGGATATCCTAATGTGTGAGAAGGCCGTGATTTTTCCATTACTTTTTTCATTTAAAGAAATATATATTTTGTAATATATTTATATTGTTTATTTTATTTGATGGTGAAATATCCCTTTAAATAGCGCTATAGTGTGATAGCAATCATTGCTATAGAGTGTTTGTTCAGTAGCCAAACACTCTATAGCAATAGAGCACTCTACCATGCCTGTCCAGCTCTTTAATAAACAGAAAATACATTTTCAGGTCGGGATACCATTTTTATCCTATCAAGACAGAGAACTCAATGAAATGGGAAGTGATGACACGAAGAAATTAGCTGAAAAAATTGGAACTGGAACAATATAAAAATGAAGCTGATAAATAGGTACTTTCTCCTGATTGGCTGAAATAATGTCACCCACCTGAAAATGTATTTTCTGTTTAATAAAGAGCTGGAGAGACATGGAGACTGCTGTTACTGAACAAACACTCTAAAAGAATATCACAACACTTACCCTACCTTTAAGTACAATTTCAGGTACTTTTACTTTGGTTGAGTATTTAAAATGTTCAATGTTTTATACTTCTACTCCACTACATCTCAGAGGCAAAAACTATTATTTGAAAATATACTTTGTAGATTTAAATTATTATTACAAAACTTGAACATTGAAAGTAGGCAACATTCAAGCTCACAACGCGCCACGATGCAACACGTTGTGATGCTTGTAGATCGTCTATTTTCGGAAATCTTTGACAATTTAAAAAAACAATCTTGAAGCAAGACATTTTTACTTTTGGCACCAATACTTTTGTACTTTTACTTAAGTGGCATTTTGAATACAAGCCTTTTTACGGGTGGAAACCTCATATCGCCAAAACTGTTACTTTTCAGATGGATAAAAAAAAAAAAAAAGTTAGATTATGGAGATGAAAAAGTACCCATTTTCTACTTGGGTAAAAGTATCAATACTGCAGCTTGTATGAGTTCCAGTCTGTGCACTATGGGAATATTTTAGTCATGCTGCTTCAGTTGAACCTCATAAATTAGTTTACCGATTACATGCATTTAATCTATTGCAATGTGACTGACACCTTGTTCATAAACATATACAGACACACACACACACACATGCACATACTGCGCACGCAACACACACAAGGCATGTGAGTTACATAGCAAAGGCTTTTTTCTACAGGAACACAACTCCACTATTAGGCCTCGATCCCTCTCTGTCTCTGTCTTCTCTCTCTCTCTCTCTCTCTCTCTCTCTCTCTCTCTCTCTCTCTCTCTCTCTCTCTCTCTCTCTGCTGATGGTACAGTACATACTGTAAATGTTTTTTTTTTTAAAACAATATTAATCTCTCGATTTTGCAACCCTTTTTTTCACCCGGTGCCAATTTGCTAAGTGATCCTGGGCACTACACTCCCCCCACCAGCCTAGGGAGGCCAGGGCCGAGCTCATGCCTCCTTCAATGCATGAGAGCCAACTGACCTTCTTGTCACCTGACAGGAGGGAGTTTCCCTGGTGGACGTACTGTAGCGCGTGGAAGGAACACGTTATTCCAACCAGTTCCTTTCCCCTCCATAAGGCGCCCCGGCTGACCAGGGGGAGGCAGTATAGTGACCAGGATTACTACATGTTTTTGTGAGGGTATTAACTACCCTAGGAGACACGGGGAGAACATGCAAACTCCACACAGAAGTAAATGTTGTTTTAACCAGTAAAGTTGCTTGCAATATACGTTCATACTTTATCAGGGGCCCTTTTGATACAAAAACCCACGGCAAATACAGTCAATCTACACCACTGCTTGTAGACCAACATCAGTGTTGTAAATGGTGCATTTATATAGCGCTTTTATCCAAAACGCTTTACATAGATTGTGTATTACATTCACACATTCACACACACACACACACACACACACACACACACACACACACACACACACACACACACACACACACACACACACACACACACACACACACACACACACACACACACACACACACATTCACACACCGATGGAGGAGGAAACCATGCAAGGCACCAACCTGCTCATCGGGAGCAATTAGGGGTTCAGTGTCTTGATCAAGGACACTTTGACACTTAACTCTGGGGGAGCCCGCGGGATCGAACTGGGAACCTTGTGGTTCCCATCCGGCCGCTCTACCGGTTCCTCTACCCCCCTGCCACTGCTGCCCCTAGTGTTGTGTACTCTGTGTGGGCAGCAACCAGGAGCCAATGAAGGGTTTCTGAGGCGTACTGTTGCTCTGATCCGCACCAAACGTGTCACAAACACTGTTAAGGCGTCTGCCATGAGAGGGCCACACGTTAAAACCCCATGCAGCATCCTTATTGTGAGCTTGTAGATCAGCTATTTTCAGTGTGTGACATCGTAGCACAAGTATAGAGAAAACTCTAAACTCCAGAGTCCAGCCCTTAACCCAAACCTCTGAATGTCTAATCCTAACCCCAACCCCAATGTTTTCCCAATAGTAATCCTAACACTAAATATATATATATATTTTTACCATAAAACAATCCTCACAAGTATAGTTATACAAGTACAGTATGTGTGTGACTGCACTTGCACGCACATACACATGCAAACAAGCACGCTATCAAGCCGATTTGTGATTTTACCTCTAACTGCACGATCTTTGTAAAACTTTGAATGTGCACTCGAGGCCAAGGGAAAGCCTTTGTCCTGCATTTTCACATCTGCCTTTTAGAGTGCCACCAGGAGGGCGACTTGTAATTTTTTGGGGGGATATTACTCCTTTAGATTTTATCAAAATTTCACGCAAATCGGTACACATGATCTCTATAGTCATGTGATCAAGACTGATCTGTTTGATTTTTCATATTCAATCCCAATTGGCTAAGATTGGCATCTAAAGTTTGTAGGAGTGGCTCCTTTTGAACTAAATGCCGCAAATCATGAAGGCAGCGTCCGATTGCGGTAAAAATGTGTACGCATATTCGCACTACGTTGCGGAACAAATGCCACCCTTTTAACATTGCCCTATCATAGCACCACCAGGAGGCAGATTATTGCGAAACATTTTCTTTTATAGTTTTCCCACAAATCTTGTCCAAACATCACGCAAATCGGTACACATTATAGTGGGATAGCTTAACAAGATAATCGAAACGAAGCGGATAAAAGCGCCATTTTTTTATGAGGCTTCTTTAGGACCTACTGAGAGAGACAGCGAGCTCCATTTGCGACCGCGACGGGTCGCCTCGACTGGTGCCTGCTCGCTTCGACGGGTGGCTGTTTTTGGCGACGTTTCACCCGTGCGCCATGACGCACGGTATGGCTCCGCGGAGTACGGGCGCTCGTCGAGACACCGTCGCGTTTATTGCGACACGTCGGGACATTTGATCTCGTCGTGGCTTTTGAAGTTCTCGTCGGGGCTATAGCTAAGTGCGACGGCAACGCAAGGCGCGACGGAAAGAAGCCGTCGTCGCCGAAATCTTACTCGGTCGCGGCGAAATAGGGCCGACGGCGACGGGTCGCTTCGACGGGTGTGACTCGTCGCGACGTAAAGAATCCATCGTCGCCGAAATATTACTCCGTCGTGCCTAAATAATCCATCATCGCCATCCACAATGTAATTGTTTGCATCTGCCTTCCCTCCTTCCTAATATGTGTGTGCTTCCCCCCCCTGCTACCCGACCCCCTCCCCCCCGACCCCCACCCGACCGAGGGGGTCGGGTGGGGGTCCCTGTGGACCTTTGGGGGTCCCTTTACGCATTGGGGTTCCCTTGGGGATCCCTTTACGCATGCCTTCATGTTCCCCGTGAATTATGGCTGCATTCCCGAAGTTAACTTTCAATTTGATTGCTTCCATTATTTTAATCCAATAACCATATGTTGCATCACATTTTATCGATTGATATAACTTCAATAACCTCCGGAAATAAGGAATTTGTTTGATTCGATTTTATCGTTTAATGGTGGCCTGTTGAAAACATAAGTGTTTTTGGAGACGCTTTTTTTACGCATGAGAGAGAGGGAGAGAGAGAGAGAGAGGGGGGGGGGGGGAGAGAGAAAGAGAGAGCGGGGGGGGGGTGGGGGGGGTCCCCGGGCGACCCCCCCCCAACGCAATAGATAACACAGAAATCACACTATAGCCTACAATGCATTTACATTCAGCCGCTCATATACTAGCTCATATCTGCTGCTTTGCGAAAGACGTATTCTGTCTGTCTGTCTGTCTGTCTGTCTGTCTGTCTGTCTGTCTGTCAGCGCACGCAGACGCAGACATGTGCGTGTGACGCAAATTATAGTGAGACTTTTTTTTAACTTATATAACAGCCTGGCTTTCTAGTTTTATTGACAAACATTCACTTATTGTGTTTTTTATTTCTCCCTACAGACTCCCTTCATCTGTTATTCTAATTAATGTTTAAGTTTTCCATTGAACTATTCAGCACCGAAATAAATTACTCATCCATTCATTAATGCATTCATTCATTCATTCTTTCATTCAATTTACTGCTTTAAGGAAATTATGTCTGTAGCCATGAATGGGATTGTTGCAATGTGTGGTTATGTTGATTATATGTTTGGTCAATGAAATGAATGGCCGCGAATGGCTAGATTAACTTTCCATGTCGGGAAACAGACAATGCGCCTCCATTAATACAAAGTCAACAAACAACTTAAATCCCTTTCATCCACCTCCTTTAAAGGCCACTGCAGTGGCTGTAGTTTTCGACTGTTTCAACGGAACATTCTCTCTCTCTCTCTCTCTCTCTCTCTCTCTCTCTCTCTCTCTCTCCCTCCCTATTTTATTATCTTTAAATGTGTTTTATTTTTTCATCTTTATTTGCAAACCTTTTCTGTGAAGCACAACGTGCTGTATAAACCTATATTTGCTATATAAAAAACATTTGAAGAATAAATAACAAGAATGACAAGTCATAATAAAGCCGCATGCGGCAGGCTTTTTTGGCTCCAATCTTGTCAACAACACAACATTACCATTTTGTGTAAACAATTCACAGCAGTGAAATAAGTAGGTCTTTCACTTATGGCTCCAGAAGCATATTTACTGATATCCAGTATTTAGCTTATGTAGATTATCATTCAACTAAAATGTAACACTTTTTTGTCTCACAAGCCAAAGTCCTCTCCTACTGTACATTGTATTACTACTACTCCTTGGAAGTGAAAAACTCAGAATACATAACGCAGTGGTGGAAAGTAACCAAGTACATTTACTTAAGTACTGTACTTAAGTACAATTTTGAGGTATTTGTACTTCACTTGAGTATTTCTAATTTCCAACACTTTAACTCCAACTCCACTACATCTCAGAGGCAAATATTGTACTTTTACTCCACTAAAATTATTTGAGAACTTTAGTGACTAGTTACTTTGCAGATATAAATTATAATATTATAAAACCTACATTAACCACTTTAGCCCTATTTTATACATAGGTAATTTGAAAATAGCCGATCTACAAGCTCACAACTCGCCGCGATGCGACGCGTTGTGAGCTTGTAGATCTGCTATTTTCAAACACAAGTACTTTTGGTACTTTACATTTGATTGATTGATTGATTGATGTACTTTATTTAGTAAGACATGAGAACAGTACATGACAGTACATAACAGTACATGGAAGTACAAATTTTGATTCCAATACTTTTGTAGGCCTACTTTTATTCAAGTCAATTTTGAATTTGGGATTTTTACTTGTAACAGAGTACTTCTACATTGCAGTATTGATACTTTTATTAAGTACAACATTTGAGTACTTTTTCCACCACTGTACATAAGTGACAAAGATACAGTTCATAGTCGCTTCTTTTGTTTTGGGCTTGTTTTCATAGACAGGGTTGCTTATTTCTCTCACAAAACCTGGCAACACTGACCAGGAAGTCCTGTGCATCGTATTGTTTACATCAGATCACAGCATCCAACAGAAATAGTTTAATAATGATGGGAAAAATATAAGTTACACTTACAGAAACAAACATAGATAGGAGCAACACTACTACTACACTACTTGTGTTGCACCGAAAATAATGTTTTACCGCTACGCGCGACACGGCCGTTCGACAAACTTTAAATACTCGCAGCCGACGGAGGGACCTAACTCTATGAGAGGGACAGAGAGAGAGAGAGGGGGGGGGGCGCGCTGCCCTCTCGCTCCCTGTAGAGAGAGGCAGCCACTCTGGAGAGGAGGAGACAAGTCCCGCGGGTGCTCTGGGATTAATATTAATATTTAAATTATTTATTATGATAAAATAAAAAATTAAAAAATCGCGGCCTTTGCGATTAGCTAATCGCGTGGTTTCAAATCGCGATTTTGGTTTGAAAACGATTAATCGTTCAGCCTTAGACAACACCAACAAAGATTAGTAGTAGTAGACCTGTATGTATGATGATCAGTTATTATTCCAGACAGTGGTCTATCCAAGACGATTTAACACGTTTAAGAGCAGGTCTCAACCAGCTCCTCATGCGACTCTCTCTCTCTCTGTGAGTAGCGTAGATTCAATTCAATCTTTATTTCAGACCCAGGAGTATCCATATCACAAGAAAACAACACCACACAGTAAAAACAGAAAATAAAATAAAATAAATAAAAATAATGCAAATAGCTCACATTGTTCAGTTTCTGACATACAGACATGTGCGCCTATGGTTCCACAATCTAGAGGTGAACCTGACAGAGCTTCGTGTGGGGTCTGTTATGACAGCGATTATGTCATTTACTGACTCCGATGCTCTACACATAAACCTATACATAAGGTTGCGTAGCACAGCAGCACAGGTGGGTACCCCAACACTAACAAACATCTGGCTTGCACTGGAGCTTCTTGGAGCTCTCAGCAGCAGCCTCATGCAGTCATTATAGGCCACTGTAAGGCGCCTGAAGCTGCCTTGCCTGAAGCGACTCCATAGGTGGGCAGTATACAGTGGTGTACAGAAGGATCTAAACAGTGAGATCTTCACAGGTACTGAGCACATGCTAAATTTGCGGCACAGCATGTTTGCTTGGGCATACAGCTTACGCCGCTGCCTATAGATGTCTTTGTCATCTGTTAGGTCATTGGAGATAATATGTCCCAAATAAGTAATCTCACTGCACACACTAAGGGCAGTGCCAGCCAGGTAGAAGTCAGGAAAGGTAGATAATCTGTCTTCCCTACTTCGGACAATCATGACCTTACTCTTTTTAGCGTTGTATTTTATATTAAAATCAAAGCCATACTGTGAGCATATCCTCAGTAGCTGTTGTAGCCCAGCACTATATGGACTAAAGATGACCAAATCATCTGCATACATCAGGTGATTAATTAACGAGTCACCAACTCTACACCCTGTCCCACATGCATTTAACATCAATGATAAATCATTCATATAAACATTAAAAAGGAATGGAGAAATTATTCCTCCTTGACGGACACCATTGGTCACATGAAAAGGAGCAGATATTGACTTCCCCCATTTTACCCTCATTGTCTGGTGAGCATACCAGAACACCAAGATTCTGACTAGGAAACTAGGGACCCCTCTCTGTGTCAGTTTTAAGAATAACTTTTCATGATTAATGCGGTCGAAGGCCCTAGAGGCATCAATAAAAGAAACAAACATAGTAGAATTCTGCCTACTATATTTATCTAAAAGCTCTTTGAGTGCAAAAATACACAAATCAGTGCCGTGTTTTCGTTTGAATCCAAATTGGTTATCCGCTGTCAGGATCAACCTCTCAAGTCTACTCAGTAGAATTGTCTCTAGCACTTTGGATAAAACGCTGGCCAATGCTATTGGCCTATAGTTATCAGAGCTGTTTAGTTTACCCACTTTGTCTTTAATGACCGGCACTAATACGACAGAGAGCATGGAAACAGGTAAAAACCCATGAACAAAAAAACCTGTAAAACACATAGCAACCAAAGGGCACAGTTTCTTACTGGCTAGTTTTAGATGTTCAGCTGTTATCTCATCCAGACCACAGGCCTTATTATCTCCTAGCTTCAAAACTGCTTCATGAATTTCGGCAGGAGTAACAATCACCTCATCATTAAAATCTACATTTTCCACTACAACAAGATTACTTTTTACACAGTTAAACAGCTCAGAATATTGTTTCTGCCATAGCTGTGAAATTTCATCAGAACCACTCACTCCATCTATATTTGATGGAAGAGATGTTTTACAATTATTTATCATTTTAATTTCCTTCCAGAAATCATTCACTTTATGCTTTTGTAGCTTCTTTGCCAGTGAATCTGACCTCATTATGTTCTCATTTCTTTTAATAAACCTAAGGGCATATTTAAAATTAGCATTAGTGTCTTTTTTATGCTCAAACAGAGGGCCATGTCTGCTTTTGCCAGCCTCAGCCCATCTTTTAAAAGCCATTCTTGCCTCTGCATGAAGCTCTTGGACGTGAACATTCCACCCTGGCTTGGCATTACATGCTTTTGGCCTATGTTTGAGGAAAGGCCTGCTAGAAATACAGAGTGACTCCACAATAGACTCATACAGGGTAGATAACTCATTACAGTGTTGGACATTCCTGCAGTTCATGTCGCGACACAATAGAGCATCTTTTGGCACCTTAATATTACCTAGCAAGGCATCAGAACTTTTCACATATTTATCAAGATCTCTCTTGGTCAGTTTAGCCCAGTCAATTTTACCTGCACTTAAGCTGTTCTCCACAGGCAACAGCACCGGTAAATTGCCTGTATTTACCACCACACAAAATGGTATGTGGTCAGAGGTAGCCATATCATAGATAATCTCCATTTTATCAATACAGTCATGTGCATCTATTGTACAGAGACAATGATCAAGCCAGGAAGTAGTGTGCCAAGCCTCGCTAATATAAGTATAGCTCTTCTCAGGCAAAAGTACTTTGCTAGACAAAATCAAACCACTGTCTACACAAAATTGCATTAAATGCTTACCAAATAAGGAGTTAGCATCAGACACATCAGAATTCATGTCACCAACAACATATATGCAGGTGGAAGGATTATCCTGTATGAAAGACATAATAAATGCCATTCTGCTAAGATAATCATCTTCATTCTGATAACATTCATATGGTGTATACACATTCAAAATAATTAGCTTTTTGTCACTACAACACAGTTCAATTCCAATTGCCCAGTCAACGCCTAATCTAATCACATTAACCAACTGGTCATATTTTTTATTCCACAGCGTGGCAACTCCCCCTGGTATCCTCCCTCGTACCACTTTAGTACACAGGTCGGTGGTGGATTCCCCCGCCCCGTGAAAGTCCTTATGGATGGAGTTAAGGCCTTCCAGGTCTTGTTTAGCCAGGAAGGTCTCCTGAACACACAAAATGTCACATCCATCTAACAGTCTGTCCACAACAATACGGCGTGATTTATCAGATTCACTGTGGCCAACACGCAGCCCTCGCGCATTGTAAGATACAACTGAGATGTTCGTGTTCATAGAGAGTTAAGTTCATGTTCCTCACAGATACTATGCAGTCTCAGACTGGCTCACAAGCAAAGCTACAGGTGTAGCTAGACACTTCAGCTCACTCCCCCCCCCGCTGCCAGTAGCCTTGGGCCCAGACTAACAGCGAGGGGCTGTGCTGCTGCTGCTGCCACACAACGCCGTTTAACCGAGTTATACTTCTCCAGTACAACGGTGTCTAACCGAGTTATATTTCTCCACCAACGGTGTCTAACCGAGAGAGTCCATGCAGATCACAGCTGGCTGACAAATATTATATATTATCGGAGCTATTACCTAGTGCGTCCCATGGACGCAACGACGGTGTCATGAATGCATCCTTTCGCAATATGGTGCGTCAGCGACGCAGGACGCAGGCCTACGAGCATCTCTGAGTGGACATTACCCGCGGCTAAAAACAGTTAGTAACATCATACAAGCATACAAGGTAACTATTAGCCAAATTCGGCTAGCGCTCAGACGAATCCACTGAGAGAGGCGTGTCTAGTCCCATAGCTTGGGAGGACGAGGGCGCCCATTGGCTTAAACGACAGCCAATCACGCAAAAAAAGTGTTGCAAACATGTCGGACATGTGTCGGGTTAGAGTCAGACTGAATATAGAGCCGCTATGCTTTCAGCATGCGGCTAAAAAATACTATTAAACATTGTGACCATTATCATTTTTTATACTAATAGTTTGTGAAGTAATGTGAAATGTGTTTGTGAAATAATAATAATAATAATAATAATAATAATAATAATAATAATAATAATAATAATAATAATAAGGGTAATAATAATAATAATAATAATAATAATAATAATAATAAAGACTCAAGATGTGTTTCAATAAGTTATGACACCTGAGGGGTCGTTATACAAGCACACATCATTAAGAGTTATTATTATGGGGGGGGGGGGGGGGGGTCAATTTTCAGTATTTACTTCTACTCCATCTCAGAGGCAAATATTATACTTTTTACTCCACTACAATTATTTGAAAACTTTATTTACTAGTTACTTTGCATTTATAGATTATTATATTAAACCATACATTAACCACTTAATGTATTAACCACTTACTTTATATATAGGCTATTTGAAAATAGCAGATCTACAAGCTCACATCGCTTCACATTGATGCTTTGTGAGCTTGTAGATCTGTTATTTTTCAAAAGATAAATCCATTCAATATCTGGTACCCCCAGCCTCCCTTACTGTGTAATATGGAATCAGGGGTTGTGTGTGTAGCCTACTCACTCAGGCCAAACCATTCTCTCACACTGCACGGTCAATTTTGATGTTCATACAGTAGCCTACTGTCCATACCCTTTTCGGTATATGCGTTGTACGCTGATTTGCTCATTGGTTATTGTAAAAATTGGGATTCAGAACACGCGCGCGCCCGCACAAACACACACACACACACACACACACACACACACACACACACACACACACACACACACACACACACACACACACACACACACACACACACACACACACACACACACACGTGCGCTCAGTCATTTCATTCTGCATGGGGCGAAGCCCGTTGATCATTCAATTGTAGATTCATAAGCAGGCTATTAAGCCTACTATTGAACCTGATCTCCTCTCTCTCTCTCTCTCTCTCTCTCTCTCTCTCTCTCTCTCTCTCTCTGAATGGACTCCGTGCAGGGCGGGCGGGCTGGTTATGAAGAACCTGAGCCACGCAAAGGCCACTGAACTGATAGTGCATATTTTTTTACACAACATACTGTAGCTTACATGTAGCCTACTGTACATCATTACATGGCGTACTTAGGGTGTACCCTCTCTCACTGGGTGTGCCAAACAGGTGACGTTTATGAATTAATCAGGCCCCGTCAATCAAGCATCCATAGCACCAGTGACAGCGCATTCATTTCATTGACCAAACATATTTATTGGGTGCGTTCGGATATTACGCACCGGAGCACACTCGCCTATTAGTTTGTATTGGCCAGTGCGCTCAGTGCTGTATTTTCAAACGCACCCTATAATCAACATAACCACACATTGCAACAATCCCATTCATGGCTCCTAGAGGCATAATTTCCTTAAAGCAGTAAATTGAATGAAAGAATGAATGAATGAATGCATTAATGAATGGATGAGTAATTTATTTCGGTGCTGAATAGTTCAATGGAAAACTTAAACATTAATTAGAATAACAGATGAAGGGAGTCTGTAGGGAGAAATAAAAAACACAATAAGTGAATGTTTGTCAATAAAACTAGAAAGCCAGGCTGTTATATAAGTTAAAAAAAAGTCTCACTATAATTTGCGTCACACGCACATGTCTGCGTCTGCGTGCGCTGACAGACAGACAGACAGACAGACAGACAGACAGACAGACAGAATACGTCTTTCGCAAAGCAGCAGATATGAGCTAGTATATGAGCGGCTGAATGTAAATGCATTGTAGGCTATAGTGTGATTTCTGTGTTATCTATTGCGTTGGGGGGGGGGTCGCCCGGGGACCCCCCCCCCCCCCCCGCTCTCTCTTTCTCTCTCTCCCCCCCCCCCTCTCTCTCTCTCTCTCCCTCTCTCTCATGCGTAAAAAAAGCGTCTCCAAAAACACTTATGTTTTCAACAGGCCACCATTAAACGATAAAATCGAATCAAACAAATTCCTTATTTCCGGAGGTTATTGAAGTTATATCAATCGATAAAATGTGATGCAACATATGGTTATTGGATTAAAATAATGGAAGCAATCAAATTGAAAGTTAACTTCGGGAATGCAGCCATAATTCACGGGGAACATGAAGGCATGCGTAAAGGGATCCCCAAGGGAACCCCAATGCGTAAAGGGACCCCCAAAGGTCCACAGGGACCCCCACCCGACCCCCTCGGTCGGGTGGGGGTCGGGGGGGAGGGGGTCGGGTAGCAGGGGGGGAAGCACACACATATTAGGAAGGAGGGAAGGCAGATGCAAACAATTACATTGTGGATGGCGATGATGGATTATTTAGGCACGACGGAGTAATATTTCGGCGACGATGGATTCTTTACGTCGCGACGAGTCACACCCGTCGAAGCGACCCGTCGCCGTCGGCCCTATTTCGCCGCGACCGAGTAAGATTTCGGCGACGACGGCTTCTTTCCGTCGCGCCTTGCGTTGCCGTCGCACTTAGCTATAGCCCCGACGAGAACTTCAAAAGCCACGACGAGATCAAATGTCCCGACGTGTCGCAATAAACGCGACGGTGTCTCGGCGAGCGCCCGTACTCCGCGGAGCCATACCGTGCGTCATGGCGCACGGGTGAAACGTCGCCAAAAACAGCCACCCGTCGAAGCGAGCAGGCACCAGTCGAGGCGACCCGTCGCGGTCGCAAATGGAGCTCGCCCCTCCTGCCTACTGATGGATTCTAGCCTTGGGTACCAAACTTTATTTTGAAAGTATCCATACAATTATCCATATCAATATCCATTAAAAAAACAGGCCGATTCACTTTTTGGCCTATAACTCTTGAACCGTAGGTCATAGCATCAAAAGTATTTTTTTCCTGGACTCCTTGGATCATGACGCAACTTCCCATATACAGATGTGCCACTTCAAAACTTCACATGTCCTGCCATCGCCAAGACAGTACATTTTCAGGGGATTCCCAGGGCAATAAGAGGGACAAAGAAGGGCATTTAAAATGCTGAATTATTTTGATGATCACTGCTTTTATGATGCTAATTAATTTGAGCAACTGGTCAAATCACCTTTCGCCTCATAATGAGTCTGACACCTTCTTCAACACACATTCTTTTTTTCTCATGTATATGGATGTCTGTTGAAGGGAAAAACGGGGGTGTGTAGTGACAACTTCTTTTCAGGGGCAAAACAGTGCATTTTAAGGGCAGAAAAGGGAGGGGAAAAAATGCATTTTCAGGGCACTTTCAGGGAAAGAACAGTAACGTGTGAAGTTCTGAAGTGGCACATCTGTAGGTCCTGCCCCTTTTCCGATTTCAAGATTTTACGCCATTTTGTGTTATCTTCAAAACACATATTTTGCTATTACTCTTATAATTTAAATCCAAAATTCACACAAATCGGCACACACTGTGTCTTTGGTCATGTGATGTAGATGTATCAGTCCGATTTCTCATATTCCCCTCAAATTGGCTACGATTGGCTTCTAAAATTTGTGGGAGGGTCCGTTTGGCAAAAAATTGCACAAATCATGAACACGCCGTCCTATCTGCCCAAATTCGTATCATTGATGAATAAACTAATAAACACAGAACCAATGCTATTTCACTTCCACCCATAGGGGGCGCAACAAATTCTACAAATATCACTGTTTTTGCACCAAATTAAGTACAAATTGTCTTGTGAGTCAAACATTTGCAATTGCAAAGTGGTGAACAGTCCAAATTTGATTTGCCACATTTGCAAGTGGAACAGTCCCCTTTACAAGAGCATTTGATCAGCTCTCTGCATGCTCTGGAGACTTCTGGAATTGTCATCCAAACTGGCACCCATGCCTCCGATTCCTTGGTCCATCCGTATTCGTGTGGGGAAGGAATAACTTGTTCTGTTTGTAGGCTGGTCGCCCAGATGCCTGCTTGATAAACTGCCCGCTTAACATGCTGAAGTAGTGCATCTTGGGTGGGTGGCAGTTTCTCCATCGACCTTTTCCCATGACTACCGAGATCGGTAGCACTTTACAATAATGACCCGTTATAAAGCATTTATAAACGTTTATAAGCAGTTTGTAGACTATTAACAAATCATTAACAACCTGTTTATTGACATTTGTAAATGATTACTAAAACCTTTATAACTACAGTTACAAATCATCTATAAAGGTATTAGTAAGTAGTAAAACTATTCATGAATAAGCCATGTATAATACATCTGTAAATGATTATTAAATCATTTGTAACTGATGTTACATAATATATACAAGCTATTGGTAGCTTGTTCATGTTTAACATATGCTTTGTTAAACATTCCCAAAGTATCTATAAATCCTTAGTACATGTTATTATGTGCCCTACAGTAAAGTGAAGACAGTTCATCATTTACAACTGTCTGTTAATGTGTTTGTTCATGTTTAACATATGCTTTGTAAAACATTCCTAAAGTATCTATAAATCCTTTATACATGTTATTATGTGCCCTACAGTAAAGTGAAGACAGTTCATCATTTACGACTGTCTGTTAATGTGACTTTCTCCTTACCTGTTGCAAACTACCTGGCTTTCATGAATGCAGACACCAAACAATTACTAGAATTATCTTTCATGTTTAATATATGATTCGTAAGACATTCGTAAAGACTATGTTGACCATTTGCAAACGTTATCATGGGCCTTGTTGTAAAGTGAAGACTATGCATTATTATTTCATGCTTAACAATGATTAGTAAAACATGTGACATCAAAAAGTGGCAGAAGTAACGTTACAGAGTATAAAAGTATAAAACGATTTATTAAGATATAAAATGTAGCAACTCCACAGCACACACACTGACATTTAAACAAAGAAATTCATCACAACAGAATCACAGAGTAGCAGCTTGGAGCCTCTGCAGTCACCACCTCCCAGTGCAAGTTAGCTTTAGCTGCTAAGCTAAACTGCTAGCATGGAGGACATTACTAGCCTACACATCAAAACAAACATTGTGGATACAAACAGCCACCATCAAATACCCCCTGGTCATAATTTTACTTCATGTGTGTAAGATTAGCCATTTTATGTTACCTCGATCACCTGCAAGAAGACAGTTAAAACACATAAAACATGAATTAGACATATTTCTGTCCAGTCTGAAACTGCATCACTGTTCACTTCCTCCCTAGTAAGCTACTGCAGGTGTAATGCAGGTAATCAGTGTGTTGCCAGATTTTGCAAAAGAAACAAGCGGACAGGTCTATGAACACAAGCCCAAAAGAAGCAACTAGGCTCAGGCCCATGATAACGTCTGCAAATGGTTTACATACTCTTTACGAATGTCATACGCATCATTTGCTTAGCATGAAAGATACTTCTAGTAATTGTTTGGTGTCTGCATTCATGAAAGCCAGGTAGTTTGCAATAGGTAAGGAGAAAGTCCACATTAACAGACAGTCATAAATGATGAACTGTCTTCACTTTACTGTAGGGCACATAATAACATGTACAAAGGATGTATAGATATTTTAGGAATGTTTTACAAAGCATATGTTATACATGAACAAACACATTAACAGACAGTTGTAAATGATGAACTGTCTTCACTTTACTGTAGGGCACATAATAACATGTACTAAGGATGTATAGATACTTTAGGAATGTTTAACAAAGCATATGTTAAACATGAACAAGCTACCAATAGCTTGTATATATTATGTAACATAAGTTACAAATTATTTAATAATCATTTACAGATGTATTATACATGCCTTATTCATGTTTTACTACTTACTAATACCTTTATAGATTATTTGTAACCGTAGTTATAAAGGTTTTAGTAATCATTTACAAATGTCAATAAACAGGTTGTTAATGATTTGTTAATAGTCTACAAACTGCTTATAAACTGCTTATAAACGTTTATAAATGCTTTAGAATGGGTCGTTACAAATGATTTAATAATCATTTACAGATGTATATAAATGGCTTGTTCATGAATAGTTCACTACTTACTAATACTTTATAAATGATTTGTAACTGTAGTTATAAAGGTTTTAATAACAAATTACGAATGTCAACAAACAGGTTGTTAATGATTTGTTAATAGTCTACAAACTGCTTATAAACGTTTATAAATGCTTTATAACGGGTCATTATTGTAAAGTGCTACCAAGAGATCTTTTCTAGTCTGGTTGATGGAGATCAAAGGACTGGATTTGTCATACAGGATAATTGTCAGTCTCTCAAGCTTCTGGAACTGCTGACTGTCAACATTCAGCAGCTGGAAGGGATTTTTTTTGATTGATTGAATATTTTATTAGGCAAAAGAATGTAAAACAACACATTTACATTTAAAAATACTTTGTCTAACAGGTCCGTTCATAAAAGTCCTTGCGGACTTGTTTCCAATGAGGGCCTTGGTATTCAATTCATAGACATATATAGTGGCACCACAGTTTGAATATCATTACACAAAGAAATAAAAAATAAAACAGCAAAAAAATTATATATATATATATATATATATATATATATATACATATATATATATATATATATATATATATATATATATATATATATATAACACTATGTACAGCCAATGGAATAAAAAAGGGGGGAAAGATATGTACAAGAACAGGGGGGGGGGGGTCGGCTGTCTAACGGGAAAATGGTACTACCTCCTCTTTTGGCCTCCTGAAAAGTGATTTTTTTAAGGCTCTTTTAAATGAGCCCAGCGAACTGCTTTTTTTGAGGGATGGGGTTAGACCATTCCAAACCTGGGTGGCAGTGCTGTAGAAGGAGAATTTGCCCATGTTTGTTTTATGGGTGGGTGGTACCAAATTGTTGTTTGCACTCCCTCTGGTATTGTGACTGTGGGTGTCACTAACCTTTTGGAGGTATTTACTCAGATATGCGGGAATAGGGGGCATATCGGGCAAATTTTCATTTACAATTTTGAAGGCCAGTCCCATTTTTCGTTGTTTAACCCTGTCTTCCACCCTGAGCCAGCCTAGGCTGGCAAAATGGGTGGGAGAAAGGTGGGTCATGGGCCCCAATCCGAGGAGTAGCCGAATCAGTTTGTTTTGGGAGGTTTGAAGTTTAGTCTTCAGTGACACTGAGGTGTTGGAGTACCAGGAGGTGCTAGCATAGTCAAAATGTGGTTGAATCAGGGCCCCTGAGAGGGTCCTGAGGGCCTGAGGGTTGACAAAAGAGGAAACTCTGCCCATAAATTTGGTTCTCTGGTTTACTATTTTGACCACCTTTGTCCCCATGCTTTCACCTGACAGGTATTTGTCGAGAATACAACCCAAATAGGTAATCTCTTCTTTGCTAGAGATAATTGTGCCATCGACTTTGACCTTGAAATCATTTACATCCATCTGTCTGAGGGAATGTTTGGTCCCAAAGAGAATGGATTCAGTTTTCCCAAGGTGTAGTGACAGTTTGTTATCAGTAAGCCAAGTACGGATTTTTGAGAGTTCGGAGCTGAGCGCCTCCTCAACTTGCAGCTTGTCCTCTCCCGAGATCAGGAGTGCCGAGTCATCAGCGAACAGGAACAATTTGCAGTTACAGGCAGCATTCATGTCGTTAATGTATAAAAGGAACAGTAACGGCCCTAGAATGCTGCCCTGAGGAACCCCACAGCTCACCGGGAGGGAAGAGGACGTTGATGTCAACCACTTGTTCTCTTCCCTCCAGGCAGGATCTTATCCAGTTTAGTGATGTGCAGTCAAAACCAATCGCCCTCAGCTTATCAAGTAAAATTGAATGGTTTACAGTGTCGAACGCTTTTTGGAGGTCCAACATGACCATGCCGCAGTATTTGCCCGCGTCTACCTCACGTTTGATGTAGTCGGTCAAATACAGCAGACATGTGTCAGTGGAATGGGAGGTTCTGAAGCCCGATTGGAATTCAAACAACAGTTTATGCTCGCTGAGGTAGCTGTTGATTTGTTCTTGAATTATTCGCTCTACAACCTTTGAGATGGAACAAAGGATGGAAACAGGCCTATAGTTGCCAGGTTCTAGTTTGCTTCCTTTTTTATGCAGAGGGATAACTCTTGCCAATTTGAAATCCTGTGGGACGTGACACTGGCTGATGGATAGGTTTGTGATTTGGGCTACTATGGGGGCAATAGCAGTAGCTGCGTCTCTGAGGAATCTGGTGGGGATATTGTCAAGGCCGGTGGCCTTGTTCGGCTGGAGGGCTAAAAGTTTTTTCTGCACATCATCAGCATTTACTGGTTTGAATGAGAATGAGTCTTTTTTAGCCCCTAGTTTGTCATAGTAAGCATGGATGTGGTCAGAGCCGTACAAACCTGAATGCTGAGGAAGTTTGTTTACCAACTGGGTTGCAATTGTGGTAAAAAAGCTGTTAAAACAGTTCGCTACCGCTTGCTTGTCAGTAATGAGCACGCCACTTGAAATAATGCAGATGTTTGTAGTTTTGGTTTGAATTTTGGGATGTTTGGCCAGACTGACAAGTATCTCTGTGACATCACCATAGGCTTGCCAGGCATGCCAAGCTGACTTTTTGCCCTTACTGTGGAAAGCAGATGTTGTGTCACAACCTGACAATGCATGGAACATAGGCAGAGCACAAGATTTTGGCTCCCCCAGAGATTTACACATGATGTTGATGTGGTAAAATCTGTATTTTTTGCCCATACCAAAAGCTACCCAGATGTCAGCCAAAGATTGAATCGAAACTAAATCATGGAACAAGCCTGCAAGGATCACTATGACATCAGTGTCCACAGTACGCACTAGGATCGTTTTTGTTCCTTGCTCCAGTGCATGCCGTACATGAACTAGAATCCTGGTGTCTGCCTCTTCATGATTGCAACAGGTCATGGTACTACTGGAACCAAAACATGACACAGCTTGCCCTGATGTGACATACACAGCTTTGGATGGTGGCCAGTTGAACTTTTCAGTTCTGGAAGTCAAAAAGGCAAACAGCTCCCTCTTATTTGCTGGGTCACGAAAAAATCCATCCAATTGCCTGGTAGCTTTGTCTGACCTGACACTTTCATGCGAACACCTTGTCCTCTCTTTTCGTGGGTGGACTCCTTCAAACTATCTGGGATGTGTGTGTCCCGTCTATCTGGGATGTGTGTGGCCGTGCTTTGCTACAGCAAAGCACGGCCCTGAGCAAGATGGCGCCGCCCAGGGCTGCAATGGCAATGACGTGTGTTGTGTTCTGTCTGTTAAGTTTGTTACGTTTTGTTTACGTGTCCTGTGAACCTTCTTACACTAAAGAAGAGTTGCTGCACATTGGGTCTTCTACCCCACTGGACATTTTACCGACATTACTCACCCGCTCCACGGACATATTGGATATTCTGGTGAGGGGGACAGCGTTCTTTACCGCTGCAGTGCGTTGGACCAGAAGACAACGGGGGAAGAGAGGAGGTTGTTTGGTTCGCCTACGGCGGAGAGGATCGCGTCCACCACTACCAGGTATATTCCTTGGCAACGTGAACTCCCTACCAAATAAAATGGATGAACTCCGGCTGCTAGTTTCGAAGGACAATGACTTCCAATCCACAGCTGTTTTCGCGTTTGTGGAGACGCATCTGAAGCCGATAGTCCCAGACGGGGCTGTACAGCTAGAGGGTTTCTCCGCGTTTCGCGCTGACAGAGACTTCGAGGCGGTAGGGAAGTCGCGTGGAGGTGGATTAATGTTCTTTGTAAACAATCGCTGGTGTTCCGACGTGACAGTGTTGCAACAATACTGTTCTATTGACATTGAGTCTCTCTTCATACTCTGTCGCCCATTCTATTCCCCCCGTGAGTTTAATGCGTTCATCCTCGTGTGTGTTTACATTCCACCAGATGCTGACGTCACCACAGCAGTAGACACACTGACAGAACAGCTGTCGGAGGTGGAGCGCAAATACCCGGACAGTTTGGCTGTGGTGCTTGGGGACTTTAACCAGGCTCATCTTAGCCGGGCTCTCCCCAAATACAGACAGCAAGTAACATGCGCTACCAGGGACATGAACATTCTTGATCACTGTTATTGCACTATTCGGCAGGCATACCATTCTGTCCCCAGGGCTGCGCTGGGCAAAGGAGATCACCATCTCATCCATCTGATCCCTCGCTACAGGCAGAGATTAAAAATATCAAAACCTGTAGTGAGGAGTTTCAGAGTGTGGTCCAGTGAGGCAAAGGAGAGACTCTGTGCCTGGTTGGAGAATGCGGGCTGTGACCAGGACCTTGTTGAGTGGGCGGGGCCTGAGGCTGGAAACAATCTGGATGAATACACTGACACTGTGACATCATTCATCAGCCTCGGTGAGGAAGTGTGCGTTCCTCTCCGCTTCAGGAAGATCTACAACAACGACAAGCCCTGGTTTTCAGCCCATCTCAGGAGGCTGAGGTCAGAAAAGGAGGTGGCCGGGCGCAGCGGTGACGTGGCTTTGTTCAGGCAAGCCAAGTACAGGTTTGCCAAAGCAGTGAGGGAGGCGAAACATCGCTTTTCAGAGAAGCTGCAGCAGCAGCTCTCTGAGGGGAACTCCTCCTCGGTCTGGAAAGGCCTCAAGACCATCACAAACTATAAACCAAAGTCGCCACAAGCGTCCGACAATCTCCCCCTGGCCAACGAGCTCAATGAGTTCTATTGCAGATTTGAGAGAGAGGTTCCCTCCCGCCCTCTCCCTACACCCCCCCAGCCACAACCACTACCCCCGTACCCTAGTGGGCCCCCCTCCTCCCCCCCCCCCACCCCCTCTTTCTGTCACGGAGAGAGAGGTGAAACTGCTGCTCGAGAGCCAGAATCCCCGGAAGGCGCCCGGCCCGGATTCTGTCTCCCCCTCCGTCCTGAAGCACTGTGCTGACCAGCTCGCCCCGGTGTTCACCAACATCTTCAACGCCTCACTGGAGCTGTGTCATGTCCCAGCATGCTTCAAGGCCTCAACCATCATCCCCGTCCCCAAGAAGGCCAAGGTCACAGGCCTAAATGGCTACAGACCCGTCGCCCTGACCTCTGTGGTCATGAAGGTACTGGAGCGCCTTGTCCTGGCTCATCTGAAGCGCATCACCGATCCTGTGCTGGACCCGCTGCAGTTCGCGTATAGAGCAAATCGATCCACGGAGGACGCCGTGAACATGGCTCTGCATTACGCCCTACACCATCTGGACACCGCCGGCAACTATGCCAGGATCCTGTTTGTCGACTTCAGTTCGGCCTTCAACACTATCCAACCATCTATCCTGGAGCACCAGCTGTCCCTGCTGCAAGTGCCTGCCTCCACCTGCAGGTGGATTACGGACTTTCTTACCAACAGGTCTCAGCGTGTGAAGCTGGGGAAGAGCATTTCCAGCTCCAGGTCCACCAGCACCGGTTCCCCGCAGGGCTGTGTCCTGTCCCCTCTACTGTTCTCCCTGTACACCAACAGCTGTGTTTCCCTCCACCCGCCGCCGGTCAAGCTCCTCAAGTTCGCCGACGACACCACCTTGGTGGGCCTGATCTCCAAGGAGGACGAGTCAGCCTACAGGAGGGAGATCGAGCGGCTGCGCAGGTGGTGCAGCAGCAACAATCTGGAGCTAAATGCCCAAAAGACAGTGGAGATGGTGGTGGATTTCCGGAAGAAAGCAGCCCCTCCCCCTCCCATCATGCTGGGAGGCACTCTGGTGAACTCTGTGGAGTCCTTTAAGTTCCTGGGCATTACCATCTCCCAGGACCTGAAGTGGGAACTGAACATCATGACCCTCCTGAAAAAGGCACAGCAGAGACTGTTCTTCCTGCGGCAACTGAGGAAGTACAGACTGTCAAGGGCTATGATGACCCGTTTTTACTCGGCCATCATTGAGTCCATCCTCACCCACTCCATCATCACCTGGTTCCCCGCTGCAGCTGCAAAAGATCTCGTCAAGCTGCAGCGGGTGATTCGGTCCGCAGAGAGGGTGATCGGCCGTCCCCTGCCCTCCCTCAAGTCCCTGCACGACTCCAGGGCACTGAGGAGGGCAAGAAAGATCATGGCTGACCCCTCCCACCCTGGCCACGGCCTCCTCACCCTGCTCCCCTCTGGAAGAAGGATGCGGTTGCTGAAGGCCACCACAGCACGCCACAGACTCAGCTTCTTCCCCTCAGCTGCCAGGCTGCTCAATGAGTCTGGCTTCCCTCCTCCCCCGCCCCCAAGGGCCACTGAAACCTGACATTGGCAATGACATTGCACTACTGAACACTATGGCACTTTATATTATCTATTTCTTGCACAATGTTGTTGGTGTTGTTGGTATTTATGTTATATATGTGAAAAAAGATTGAAACACAATCATGCATTGTCAAAGCAAATTCCTATGTGTATTACACAATGGCAAATAAAGGAATCTGAATCTGAATCTGAGTCCCATGCAACATCCAACCGCTTGGTTTCCTGCAGCTGCTTCAGCAGATATAAGGGATGAAAACGTCATCTGCATACTTTTTTTTTTTTTAACCTTTATTTAACCAGAGAAAATCACATTGAGACTAGTGTCTCTTTTACAAGTGTGCACTGGCCATGAGAAGAGGCAAATAAAATGTTACACAGCTCTGCCAGTAACGATCAAATGCTTTTTCTTTGAGGCCAATTACAGGAAAACAGTATGGAATATCAAAAGCCTGTTGCACGGTCATTGTCTCATGACTCACAAGATCATTTGTACTTAAGTTGGTGCAAAAACAGTGACATTTGTAGAATTTTATGCGCCCCCTATGGGTGGAAGTGAAATCGCATTGGCTCTGCGTTTATTAGTGGCCCCTCAATGATCAACATTTGGGACAGATAAGATGCTGTGTTCATGATTTGTGCCATTTTTGCCAAACGGACCCTCCCACAAATTGCAGAAGCCAATCGTAGCCAATCCGAAGGGAATATGAAAAATCTGACTGATAAATCTTGATCACATGACCAAAGACAAAGAGTATGTGCCGATTTGTGTGAGTTTTGGACCAAATTTGTAGGAGTAATAGCAAAATATGTGTTTTGAAGATAACGCAAAATGGCTGAAAATCTTGAAATCGGAAATGGGCGGGACCTATATGGGAAGTTGCGTCATGATCAAAGGAGTCCAGGGAAAAAGACTTTTGATGCTATGACCTACGGTTCAAGAGTTATAGGCCAAAACGTGAATCGGCCTGTCTTTTAATGGATATTGATATGGATAATTGTATGGATACTTTTCAAAATAAAGTTTGGTACCCAAGGCTAGAATCCATCAGTAGGTCCTAAAGAAGCCTCATAAAAAAATTGGCGCTTTTATCCGCTTCGTTTCAATAATGTAAAAAAATGGGGTTAAGCTTCTACACTATTATCTCTATAGTCAAGTGATCAAGAGTGATGGTCACTATACTGCCTCCCCCTGGTCAGCCGGGGCGCCTGATGGAGGGGAAGGGAACTGGCTGGAATAACGTGTTCCTTCCACGCGCTACGTCCAACCAGGGAAACTCCCCCCTGTCAGGTGACAAGAAGGTCAGTTGGCTCTCATGCATTGAAGGAGGCATGAGCTCGGCCCTGGCCTCCCTAGGCTGTTGGGGGGAGTGTAGTGCCCAGGATCACTTAGCAAATTGGCACCGGGTGAAAAAAGGGTTACAAAATCGAGGGATAACATTTAAAAAAAAAGGGATCAAGACGTATCCGTCCGATTTTTCATATTCCATCCTGACTGGCAAATTCCAAACATTTCTGGCCCACAATAACCTACCTGACCTGGCGGATACCTGTGCTCCGAGGAGCACTTTTTCTAGTTTATTTATATATTTTAGTTGTTTAGTTGTTTATTTATAGTGGGATCACAGTTATTTTTCTCTTTTTATTATAGGGCTGTGTTGTTTTCAGTTATTGTTGGCAGTCATGACAGCCAGTTCCCATCTGATGTCATGTGGGAGTTCAGACTGCTCCACACCGTACTGAATAACTGCTAGCTTGCATAACATCTTCAGATTAGGGCTTAAATCTAAGATACACAGGTCATCAGGTGTGTTGTATCCTCCTCCAAAGATGATGATATGATCTCCCACCATGCAACAACTCCTCCAAATGCGATACTTCTTACACGGGGCTTTCCCTTTGGGCTCAACCTTCTTCCATGAGCAGGTCTGTGGATTGAAGTTCCACAGATCATTGAAGCGCTGGTTTGTGTTGTAGCCACCAAATATGTACAGCTCTCCATTGTAGGCAAAGGCTGAATGACAAAAGCGTCTTTCTGGAAGAAGCTGTGCAGAAGGTGTGCTCAGCCAACTGTTGGTCTCTGTGTCAAACACTGTGATGTTGTTGTAGTAGACCCCCTGGTCCCCATGGCCCCCAAATACAAACATCTTTGTCCCGATGATGGTGGCAGAGTGACAATCTGAAGCAGGTGGCAGAGTTCCTCTGGTGTTAATTAAAGACCAGACCATTGTGGTGGTGTCCAACTTGTAGATGTCATTAGTGCGTCCAGTCAGCAGGGTGTTTCCTCCATAAATATACATGACCTTCCTCAAGACACAGGCTGAGTGGTGGCGCCTCGGCTTTGGAACAGTACCGGCAATATTGGGCTTGGACCATCTGTGGTTGTCAACATCAAATGAATAAAGCACGTGACAGTAAGGATATCCCCCCCGGATGTAAACAATATCTTCTACCAGAACAGCTGTGTCGAACCTGCGCACACAGGGAACCTCTAGGTCATGTTCTCCTCTTCCATTTGTCCATGGGGGCAACTTCCTCCAGCTTAGAGACACTGTGTTGAAGATGTGGACATCAATCTGATCACTGTTGTTATTGTTACCGTATCCTCCAAATGAGTACAGCTTGTGTCCGACCACCACAGCAGCTGGGTAGGAATTCTTAGGTCCTACTTTCAGATGTATCGTCCAGTGAAACATTTCACACACCAGCACCACTGTGAATCAGTGCAACTAATTTAGAGAAGAGGTTGTTAGAAGGCAGGGCAATCTGTTTCCTGAAGTTCCTGAATGGCGTTGTGTTGGAAAATACAATAACGACATTTAAAAGGACAATTACATCTGATGTAAAAATGATGTTGTGATATCACTACGTGATGACATCATTATATGGAATAGCTAATGACGTTACTCAACCTGAATGTCTATTTTACTAAATCTATGATCTGAATTGTGTCAATACTATGACATCAGTAATCCATATTTGGGCATAGTGTGATAAAAACACACTGTGTGTGTGTGTGTGTGTGTGTGTGTGTGTGTGTGTGTGTGTGTGTGTGTGTGTGTGTGTGTGTGTGTGTGTGTGTGTGTGTGTGTGTGTGTGTGTGTGTGAATGAATGACTCCTCTGACAGGAGGGAGAAATATAATGGGTGCATTTCTCCTTTCCGACATGTCGCCTTTCCGACGTTGACGAACCCCATACCTAACCCTAACCCTAACCCTAACCGCACGCGGAAGCCACTAGTCGGAGTGGTGAGATGTCGGAATGGAGAGTGAACACCAAATATAATGTAGCTTTGTGATGCTGAGCTGGCATTAGGACCATGCTTATTAACATTCATTCAATAACAAAATATGAATTCTGCATTTCAGCAGCCTGTATGAGTTCCAGTCTGTGCACTATGGGAATATTTTAGTCATGCTGCTTCAGTTGAACCTCATAAATGAGTTTACTGATTACATGCATTTAATCTATTGCAATGTGACTGACACTTTGTTCATATACACACACACACACACACACACACACACACACACACACACACACACACACACACACACACACACACACACACACACACACACACACACACACACACACACACACACACGTGCACATACTGCGCACACAACACAGAGTCTGAGTTACAGAGCAAAGGCTCTGTAACTCACAGGAACACAACTCCACTATTAGGCCTCCTACTCCCTTTCTCTCTCTCTCTCTCTCTCTCTCTCTCTCTCTCTCTCTCTCTCTCTCTCACTCTGTGTGAAGTTATCAGCTTGAGTCCTGCCACTGAGTGATGATCCATATTAATATCTATCTATCAATGTATCTATATGTATAGCCGTACAGATGTGTGCCCGGGTAGCTAAGTCAGTAGAGCGTTCGCCTTTGAATCACATGGTTCTGGGTTCAATCCCAGGCACTGTTTCAAGGCAAGTAGCCTACTGGAAGCTGATGGTACAGTACATACTGTAAATGTTGTTTAAACCAGTGAAGTTGCTTGCATAATACATTCATATCAGGGGCCGTTTTGATACAAAAACTCACGGCAAATACAGTCAATCTACGCCACTGCTTGTAGACCAACATCAGTGTTGTAAATGGTGCATTTATATAGCGCTTTCATCCAAAGCGCTTTACATAGATTGTGCATTACATTCACACACACACACACACACACACACACACACACACACACACACACACACACACACACACACACACACACACACACACACACACACACCGATGGAGGAGGAAACCATAAGGCACCAACCTGCTCATCGGGAGCAATTAGGGGATCAGTGTCTTGTTCAAGGACACTTCCACACTTAACTCTGGCGGAGTCCGGGATCGAACTGGGAACCTTGCGGTTCCCATCCGGCCGCTCTAACGGCCCCTCTACCCCCCTGCCACTGCTGCCCCTAGTGTTGTGTACTCTGTGTGGGCAGCAACCAGGAGCCAATGAAGGGTTTCTGAGGCGTACTGTTGCTCTGATCCGCACCAAACGTGTCACAGACACTGTTCAGGGGTCTGCCATGAGAACGCTCACCACCAGGGGCCACGATGTACAACCCAGCTTACTGCTGGCCAGGGGGCCCCTGAGGGCCACACGTTAA
The DNA here is from genome assembly GCF_963454915.1 of Gymnoscopelus microlampas. NCBI lineage: Eukaryota > Metazoa > Chordata > Actinopteri > Myctophiformes > Myctophidae > Gymnoscopelus > Gymnoscopelus microlampas. The sequence continues at coordinate 53,120,087 of NC_139947.1, read as the reverse complement.
AACCCCATGCAGCATCCTTATTGTGAGCTTGTAGATCAGCTATTTTCAGTATGTGGCATCGTAGCAAAAGTATAGAGAAAACTCTAAACTCCAGAGTCCAGCCCCTAACCCAAACCTCTGAATGTCTAATTCTAACCCCAACCACAATGTTTTCCTAATAGTAATCCTAACACTAAACGCATATTTTTTTTACCATAAAACAATCCTCACAAGTAGCCTATAGTTATACAAGTGTGTGCGTGACTGCACGTTTATGCACATACACACGCAAACATGCACGCTATCAGGCCGATTTGTGTTTTTACCTACAGTATAACTGCACAATCTTTGTAAAACTTTGAATGTGCACTCCAGGCCAAGGGAAAGCCTTTTTCCTGCATTTTTCACATCTGCCTTTTAGAGTGCCACCAGGAGGAAGACTTGTCATTTTTTTGGGGGATATTACTCCTTCAGATGTTATCAAAGTTTCACGCAAATCGGTACATATGATCTCTATAGTCATGTGATCAAGGCGGATCTGATTTTTCATATTCAATCCCAATTGGCTAAGATTGGCATCTAAAGTTTGCAGGAGTGGCTCCTTTTGAACTAAATGCCGCAAATCATGAAGGCAGCGTCCGATTGCGGTACAATTTGCACGCATATTCGCACTATGTTGCGGAACAAATGCCACCCTTTTAACATTGCCCTATCATAGCACCACCAGGAGGCAGATTTTTGCGAAACATTTTCTTTTATAGTTTTCCCACGAATCTTGTCCAAACATCACGCAAATCGGTACACATATTATGTCTATAGTCAAGTGATCAAGACGTATCCGTCCGATTTTTCTATTCCATCCTGACTGGCGAATTCCAAACATTGCTGGCCCACAATAACCTACCTGACCTGGCGGAGACCTGTGCTCCGAGGAGCACTTTTTCTAGTTTATTTATGTATTTGTTTAGTTGTTTATGTATTTATAGTGGGATCACAGATGTTTTCTCTTTTTATTATAGGGCTGTGTTGTTTTCAGTTATTGTTGGCAGTCATGACAGCCAGTTCCCATCTGATGTCATGTCGGAGTTCAGACTGCTCCACACCGTACTGAATAACTGCTAGCTTGCATAACATCTTCAGATTAGGACTTAAATCTAAGATATACAGGTCATCAGGTGTGTTGTATCCTCCAAAGATGATGATACGATCTCCCACCATGCAACTCATCCAAGAGCAATACATCTTACATGGGGCTTTCCCTTTGGGCTCAACCTTCTTCCATGAGCAGGTCTGTGGATTGAAGTTCCACAGATCATTGAAGCGCTGGTTTGTGTTGTAGCCACCAAATATGTACAGCTCTCCATTGTAGGCAAAGGCTGAATGACCAGAGCGTCTTTCTGGAAGAAGCTGTACAGAAGGTGTGCTCAGCCAGCTGTTGGTCTCTGTGTCAAACACTGTGATTTTGTTGTAGTAGACCCCCTGGTCCCCATGGCCCCCAAATACAAACATCTTTGTCCCGATGATGGTGGCAGAGTGACAATCTGAAGCAGGTGGCAGAGTTCCTCTGGTGTTAATTAAAGACCAGACCATTGTGGTGGTGTCCAACTTGTAGATGTCATTAGTGCGTCCAGTCAGCAGGGTGTTTCCTCCATAAATATACATGACCTTCCTCAAGACACAGGCTGAGTGGTATTGCCTCGGCTTTGGAACAGTACCGGCAATATTGGGCTTGGACCATCTGTGGTTGTCAACATCAAATGAATAAAGCACGTTACAGTAAGGATATCCCCCCCAGATGTAAACAATATCTTCTACCAGAACAGCTGTGTCGAACCTGCGCACACAGGGAACCTCTAGGTCATGTTCTCCTCTTCCATTTGTCCATGGGGGCAACTTCCTCCAGCGTAGAGACACTGTGTTGAAGATGTGGACATCAATCTGATCACTGTTGTTCTTGTTACCGTATCCTCCAAATGAGTACAGCTTGTGTCCGACTACCACAGCAGCTGGGTAGGAATTCTTAGGTCCTCCTTTCAGGTGTATCGTCCAGTGAAACATTTCACAAACCAGCACCACTGTGAATCAGTGGAACTAATTTACAGAGGTTGTTAGAAGGAGGGGCAGTTTCCCGAAGTTCCTGAATGGCGTTGTGTTGGAAAATACAATAACGACATTTAAAAGGACAATTACATCTGATGTAATAATGATGTTGTGATATCACTACATGATGACATCATTATATGGAATAGCTAATGACGTTACTCAACCTGAATGTCTATTTTACCTAAATCTATGATCTGAATTGTGTCAATACTACGACATCAGTAATCCATATTTGGGCATAGTGTGATAAAGACACACTATCTGTGAATGAATGACTCCTCTGACAGAAGGGAGAATTATAATGTAGCTTTGTGATGCTGAGCTGGCATTAGGACCATGCTTATTAACATTCATTCAATAACAAAATATGAATTCTGGATTCCAGCAGCTTGTATGAGTTCCAGTCTGTGCACTATGGGAATATTTTAGTCATGCTGCTTCAGTTGAACCTCATAAATGAGTTTACTGATTACATGCATTTAATCTATTGCAATGTGACTGACACTTTGTTCATAAACATATACAGACACACACACATGCACATACTGCGCACACAACACACACAAGGCATGTGAGTTACAGAGCAAAGAATCTGTAACTCACAGGAACACAACTCCACTATTAGGCCTCCGTCTGTCTCTCTCTCTCTCTCTCTCTCTCTCTCTCTCTCACTCTGTGTGAAGTTATCAGATTGAGTCGTGCCACTGAGTGATGATCCATATTAATATCCATCTATCAATGTATCTATATGTATAGCTGTACAGATGTGTGCCCGGGTAGCTAAGTCAGTAGAGCGTTCGCCTTTGAATCACATGGTTCTGGGTTCAATCCCAGGAACTGTTTCAAGGCAAGTAGCCTACTGGAAGCTGATGGTACAGTACATACTGTAAATGTTGTTTAAACCAGTGAAGTTGCTTGCATAATACATTCATATCAGGGGCCCTTTTGATACAAAAACTCACGGCAAATACAGTCAATCTACGCCACTGCTTGTAGACCAACATCAGTGTTGTAAATGGTGCATTTATATAGCGCTTTTATCCAAAGCACTTTACATATATCGTGTATTACATTCACCCATTCACACACACATTCACACACATTCACACACACATTCACACACACATTAACACACCGATGGAGGAGGAAACCATGCAAGGCACCAACCTACTCATCGGGAGCAATTAGGGGTTCAGTGTCTTGCTCAAGGAAAATTTGACACTTAACTCTGGGGGAGCCCGCGGGATCGAACTGGGAACCTTGCGGTTCCCATCCGGCCGCTTTAACGGCCCCTCTACCCCCCTGCCACTGCTGCCCCTAATGTTGTGTACTCTGTGTGGGCAGCAACCAGGAGCCAATGAAGGGTTTCTGAGGCGTACTGTTGCTCTGATCCGCACCAAACGTGTCACAAACACTGTTCAGGGGTCTGCCATGAGAACACTCACCACCAGGGGCCAAGATGTACAACCCAGCTTACTGCTGGCCAGGAGGCCCCTGAGGGCCACACGTTAAAACCCCATGCAGCATCCTTATTGTGAGCTTGTAGATCAGCTATTTTCAGTGTATGACATCGTAGCACAAGTATAGAGAAAACTCTAAACTCCAGAGTCCAGCCCCTAACCCAAACCTCTGAATGTCTAATCCTAACCCCAACCCCAATGTTTTCCTAATCCTAACACTAAACGCATATTTTTTTTACCATAAAACAATCCTCACAAGTAGCCTATAGTTATACAAGTGTGTGCGTGACTACACGTTTACGCACATACACACGCAAACATGCACGCTATCAGGCCGATTTGTGTTTTTACCTACAGTATAACTGCACAATCTTTGTAAAACTTTGAATGTGCACTCCAGGCCAAGGGAAAGCCTTTGCCCTGCATTTTTCACATCTGCCTTTTAGAGCGCCACCAGGAGGGCGACTTGTCATTTTTTTGGGGGATATTACTCCTTCAGATGTTATCAAAGTTTCACGCAAATCGGTACACATGATCTCTATAGTCATGTGATCAAGGCGGATCTGATTTTTCATATTCAATCCCAATTGGCTAAGATTGGCATCTAAAGTTTGCAGGAGTGGCTCCTTTTGAACTAAATGCCACAAATCATGAAGGCAGCGTCCGATTGCGGTACAATTTCCACGCATATTCGCACTATGTTGCGGAACAAATGCCACCCTTTTAACATTGCCCTATCATAGCACCACCAGGAGGCAGATTTTTGCGAAACATTTTCTTTTATAGTTTTCCCACGAATCTTGTCAAAACATCACGCAAATCGGTACACATATTATGTCTATAGTCAAGTGATCAAGACGTATCCGTCCGATTTTTCATATTCCATCCTGACTGGCGAATTCCAAACATTGCTGGCCCACAATAACCTACCTGACCTGGGAGCACTTTTTCTAGTTTATTTATGTATTTGTTTAGTTGTTCAGTTGTTTATGTATTTATAGTGGGATCACAGCTGTTTTCTCTTTTTATTATAGGGCTGTGTTGTTTTCAGTTATTGTTGGCAGTCATGACAGCCAGTTCCCATCTGATGTCATGTCGGAGTTCAGACTGCTCCACACCGTACTGAATAACTGCTAGCTTACATAACATCTTCAGATTAGGACTTAAATCTAAGATATACAGGTCATCAGGTGTGTTGTATCCTCCTCCAAAGATGATGATACGATCTCCCACCATGCAACTCATCCAAGAGCAATACATCTTACATGGGGCTTTCCCTTTGGGCTCAACCTTCTTCCATGAGCAGGTCTGTGGATTGAAGTTCCACAGATCATTGAAGTGCTGGTTTGAGTTGTAGCCACCAAATATGTACAGCTCTCCATTGTAGGCAAAGGCTGAATGACCAGAGCGTCTTTCTGGAAGAAGCTGTACAGATGGTGTGCTCAGCCAGCTGTTGGTCTCTGTGTCAAACACTGTGATGTTGTTGTAGTAGACCCCCTGGTCCCCATGGCCCCCAAATACAAACATATTTGTCCCGATGATGGTGGCAGAGTGACAATCTGAAGCAGGTGGCAGAGTTCCTCTGGTGTTAATTAAAGTCCAGACCATTGTGGTGGTGTCCAACTTGTAGATGTCATTAGTGCGTCCAGTCAGCAGGGTGTTTCCTCCATAAATATACATGACCTTCCTCAAGACACAGGCTGAGTGGTATTGCCTCGGCTTTGGAACAGTACCGGCAATATTGGGCTTGGACCATCTGTGGTTGTCAACGTCAAATGAATAAAGCACGTTACAGTAAGGATATCCCCCCCAGATGTAAACAATATCTTCTACCAGAACAGCTGTGTCGAACCTGCGCACACAGGGAACCTCTAGGTCATGTTCTCCTCTTCCATTTGTCCATGGGGGCAATTTCCTCCAGCGTAGAGACACTGTGTTGAAGATGTGGACATCAATCTGATCACTGTTGTTCTTGTTACCGTATCCTCCAAATGAGTACAGCTTGTGTCCGACTACCACAGCAGCTGGGTAGGAATTCTTAGGTCCTCCTTTCAGATGTATCGTCCAGTGAAACATTCCACAAACCAGCACCACTGTGAATCAGTGGAACTAATTTACAGAGGTTGTTAGAAGGAGGGGCAGTTTCCCGAAGTTGCTGAATGGCGTTGTGTTGGAAAATACAATAACGACATTTAAAAGGACAATTACATCTGATGTAATAATGATGTTGTGATATCACTACATGATGACATCATTATATGGAATAGCTAATGACGTTACTCAACCTGAATGTCTATTTTATTTAAATCTATGATCTGAATTGTGTCAATACTACGACATCAGTAATCCATATTTGGGCATAGTGTGATAAAGACACACTATCTGTGAATGAATGACTCCTCTGACAGAAGGGAGAATTATAATGTAGCTTTGTGATGCTGAGCTGGCATTAGGACCATGCTTATTAACATTCATTCAATAACAAAATATGAATTCTGGATTCCAGCAGCTTGTATGAGTTCCAGTCTGTGCACTATGGGAATATTTTAGTCATGCTGCTTCAGTTGAACCTCATAAATTAGTTTACTGATTACATGCATTTAATCTATTGCAATGTGACTGACACTTTGTTCATAAACGTATACACACAGACACACACACACACACACACACACACACACACACACACACACACACACACACACACACACACACACACACACACACACACACACACACACACACACACGCACATACTGCGCACACAACACACACAAAGCATGTGAGTTACAGAGCAAACGCTTTTTTCTACAGGAACACAACTCCACTATTACGCCTCGATCCCTCTCTCTCTCTCTCTCTCTCTCTCTCTCTCTCTCTCTCTCTCTCTCTCTCTCTCTCTCACTCTGTGTGAAGTTATCAGCTTGAGTCCTGCCACTGAGTGATGATCCATATTAATATCCATCTATCAATCTATCTATATGTATAGCTGTACAGATGTGTGCCCGGGTAGCTAAGTCAGTAGAGCGTTCGCCTTTGAATCACATGGTTCTGGGTTCAATCCCAGGAACTGTTTCAAGGCAAGTAGCCTACTGGAAGCTGATGGTACAATACATACTGTAAATGTTGTTTAAACCAGTGAAGTTGCTTGCATAATACATTCATATCAGGGACCCTTTTGATACAAAAACTCACAGCAAATACAGTCAATCTACGGCACTGCTTGTAGACCAACATCAGTGTTGTAAATGGTGCATTTATATAGCGCTTTTATCCAAAGCGCTTTACATAGATTGTGTATACATTCACACACACACACACACACATTCACACATTCACACACACATTCACACACCGATTGCGGGGGAAACCATGCAAGGCACCAACCAGCTCATCGGGAGCAATTAGGGGTTCAGTGTCTTGTTCAAGGACACTTTGACACTTAACTCTGGGGGAGCCCGCGGGATCGAACTGGGAACCTTGCGGTTCCCATCCGGCCGCTCTACCGGCCCCTCTACCCCCCTGCCACTGCTGCCCCTAATGTTGTGTACTCTGTGTGGGCAGCAACCAGGAGCCAATGAAGGGTTTCTGAGGCGTACTGTTGCTCTGATCCGCACCAAACGTGTCACAAACACTGTTCAGGGGTCTGCCATGAGAACGCTCACCACCAGGGGCCACGATGTACAACCCAGCTTACTGCTGGCCAGAGGGCCCCTGAGGGCCACACGTTAAAACCCCATGCAGCATCCTTATTGTGAGCTTGTAGATCAGCTATTTTCAGTGTGTGACATCGTAGCACAAGTATAGAGAAAACTCTAAACTCCAGAGTCCAGCCCCTAACCCAAACCTCTGAATGTCTAATCCTAACCCCAACCCCAATGTTTTCCTAATAGTAATCCTAACACTAAATGCATTTTTGGGGCGGTGTAGCCGCCCCCTATAAGTGAGTTTTGGACACAGACCAAAACATTTGTATACCCCCTAACCCTTCCATTGTTAATGCAAATCGATACTTTTGCAAAGTCAGCCAATCACATTACAGCTAGTGTCATCACCACTAACTGTAATGTGATTGGCTGACTTTGCAAAAATTCAGGACTGTGATTGGCTAGCGAAACACATGACACAAGTGCAGCCCTATGAATAGCAGTATGGACTTTAAAAAAAGTCATTTATCCTTTTTTTTAAAGTGAGTCATGTTGTGATGACCACACACCGCCCACTTCACACTGGGTGTGATTTTTTTTTACCATAAAACAATCCTCATAAGTATAGTTATACAAGTGTGTGCGTGACTGCACGTGCACGCACACACACACGCTATCAGGCCGATTTGTGTTTTTACCTCTAACTGCACAATCTTTGTAAAACTTTGAATGTGCACTCCAGGCCAAGGGAAAGCCTTTGTCCTGCATTTTTCACATCTGCCTTTTAGAGCGCCACCAGGAGGGCGACTTGTCAATTTTTTGGGGGGGATATTACTCCTTCAGATTTTATCAAAATTTCACGCAAAAAGGTGAACATGATCTCTATAGTCATGTAACCAAGACGGATCTGTTCAATTTTTCATATTCAATCCTAATTGGCTAAGATTGGCATCTAAAGTTTGCAGGAGTGGCTCCTTTTGAACTAAATGCCGCAAATCATGAAGGCAGCGTCCGATTGCGGTAAAGATTTGAACGCACATTCGCACTACGTTGCGGAACGAATGCCACCCTTTTAACATTGCTCTATCATAGCACCACCAGGAGGCCGATTATTGCGAAACATTTTCTTTTATGGTTTTCCCACAAATCTTGTCCAAACATCACGCAAATCGGTACACATTATCTCTATAGTCAATGGATAAAGAGTGATGGTCACTATACTGCCTCCCCCTGGTCAGTCGGGGCGCATGATGGAGGGGAAGGGAACTGGTTGGAATAACGTGTTCCTTCCACGCGCTACGTCCAACCAGGGAAACTCCCCCCTGTCAGGTGACAAGAAGGTCAGTTGGCTCTCATGCATTGAAGGAGGCATGCAGCTCGGCCCTGGCCTCCCTAGGCTGGTGGGGGGAGTGTAGCGCCCAGGATCACTTAGCAAATTGGCACCAGGTGAAAAAAGGGTTGCAAAATCGAGGGATAACATTTAAAAAAAAAACAGTGATCAAGACGTATCCGTCCGATTTTTCATATTCCATCCTGACTGGCGAATTCCAAACATTGCTGGCCCACAATAACCTACCTGACCTGGTGGAGACCTGTGCTCCGAGGAGCACTTTTTCTAGTTTATTTATGTATTTTAGTTGTTTAGTTATTTTTAGTGGGATCACAGTTATTTTTCTCTTTTTATTATAGGGCTGTGTTGTTTTCAGTTACTGTTGGCAGTCATGACAGCCAGTTCCCATCTGATGTCATGTGGGAGTTCAGACTGCTCCACACCGTACTGAATAACTGCTAGCTTGCATAACATCTTCAGAGTAGGACTTAAATCTAAGATACACAGGTCATCAGGTGTGTTGTATCCTCCAAAGATGATGATACGATCTCCCACCATGCAACACCTCCTCCAAATGCAATACATCTTACATGGGGCTTTCCCTTTGGGCTCAACCTTCTTCCATGAGCAGGTCTGTGGATTGAAGTTCCATAGATCATTGAAGCGCTGGTTTGAGTTGTAGCCACCAAATATGTACAGCTCTCCATTGTAGGCAAAGGCTAATTGACCAAAGCGTCTTTTTGGAAGAAGCTGTGCAGAAGGTGTGCTCAGCCAGCTGTTGGTCTCTGTGTCAAACACTGTGATGTTGTTGTAGTAGACCCCCTGGCCCCCATAGCCCCCAAATACAAACATCTGTGTCCCGATGATGGTGGCAGAGTGACATGATGGAACAGGTGGTTGAGTTCCTCTGGTGTTAATTAAAGCCCAGACCATTGTGGTGGTATCCAACTTGTAGATGTCATTAGTGCGTCCAGTCAGCTGGGTGTCTCCTCCATAAATATACATGACCTTCCTCAAGACACCGGCTGAGTGGTATTGCCTCGGCTTTGGAACAGTACCGGCAATATTGGGCTTGGACCATCTGTGGTTGTCAACATCAAATGAATAAAGCACGTTACAGTAAGGATATCCCCCCCAGATGTAAACAATATCTTCTACCAGAACAGCTGTGTCGAACCTGCGCACACAGGGAACCTCTAGGTCATGTTCTCCTCTTCCATTTGTCCATGGGGGCAACTTCCTCCAGCGTAGAGACACTGTGTTGAAGATGTAGACATCAATCTGATCACTGTTGTTATTGTTACCGTATCCTCCAAATGAGTACAGCTTGTGTCCGACCACCACAGGAGCTGGGTAGTAATTCTTAGGTCCTCCTTTCAGATGTATCGTCCAGTGAAACATTTCACACACCAGCACCCTGTGAATCAGTGCAACTAATTTACAGAAGAGGTTGTATCCCAATGATAATCGACTGGTTCTTTAGAACCAGACTCAAGAGCCACTCTGAAGGCCTAACTGGGTTGTAAGGCCAGCTAGTCGTCCTGAATTTGCAATCTGTGATTAACTGGGTTGTAAGGCCAGCCAATATCCTGGTACTCGGGAGAGAGTTAAGATGTCTCTCGGAATCGCTCTGGAATGTGCCTATCTGAGAGGTTTCGAGCCTCTTCTTATAATGCTGGCTTGCGGTCCTGACATCACTATGATGATGTCAGATAGTGTCAGACGTCTCCATATATGGAGCTGCCGATGTTAGTTATGGCCAAATATGGGATCAAGACTTCAGCCCTGGACGTGATGGCTATGTCTATATATGGAGTTTCGGGGAAGGGTTGGCTGAGGTCAGACTCCGTACATATGGCACGTTTGGGTCTCTATGACGACTTTGCAGGTCTATTATCTCCATCTATGGGGATCTCCATATATAGGCTATTGCTGGCAACTATGCCCTGAATGTTTCCTAAGTATGCCCTGAATGTTCGTAACAGGTTGTTAGAAGGTAGGGAGATCTGTTTCCTGAAGTTGCTGAATGGCGTTGTGTTGGAAATTACAATAACGACATTTAAAAGGACAATTACATCTGATGTAATAATGATGTTGTGATATCACTACATGATGACATCATTATATGGAATAGTTAATGACATTACTCAACCTGAATGTCTATTTTATCTAAATCTATGATCTGAATTGTGTCAATACTATGACATCAGTAATCCATATTTGGGCATAGTGTGATAAATACACTATCTGTGTGTGTGAATGAATGACTCCTCTGACAGGAGGGAGAATTATAATGTAGCTTTGTGATGCTGAGCTGGCATTAGGACCATGCTTATTAACATGCATTCAATAACAAAACATGAATTTTAATATTTTAGTCATGCTGCTTCAGTTGAACCTCATAAATGAGTTTACTGATTACATGCATTTAATCTATTGCAATGTGACTGACACTTTGTTCATAAACATATACAGACACACACACACACACACACACACACACACACACACACACACACACACACACACACACACACACACACACACACACACACACACACACACACACACACACGCACTTACTGCGCACACAACACATACAAGGCATGTGAGTTACAGAGCAAAGGCTTTTTTCTACAGGAACACAACTCCACTATTAGGCCTCGATCCTCTCTCTCTCTCTCTCTCTCTCTCTCTCTCTCTCTCTCTCTCTCTCTCTCTCTCTCTCTCTCTCTCTCTCTCTCTCTCTCACTCTGTGTGAAGTTATCAGCTTGAGTCCTGCCACTGAGTGATGATCCATATTAATATTCATCTATCAATGTATCTATATGTATGGCTGTACAGATGTGTGCCCGGGTAGCTAAGTCAGTAGAGCGTTCGCCTTTGAATCACATGGTTCTGGGTTCAATCCCAGGCACTGTTTCAAGGCAAGTAGCCTACTGGAAGCTGATGGTACAGTACATACTGTAAATGTTGTTTAAACCAGTGAAGTTGCTTGCATAATACATTCATATCAGGGGCCCTTTTGATACAAAAACTCACGGCAAATACAGTCAATCTACGCCACTGCTTGTAGACCAACATCAGTGTCGTAAATGGTGCATTTATATAGCGCTTTTATCCAAAGCGCTATACATAGATTGTGTATTACATTCACCCATTCACACACACACATTCACACACACATTCACACACACACATTCACACACACACACATTCACACACACACACACACACACACACACACACACACACACACACACACACACACACACACACATTCACACACACACATTCACACACACACACACACACACACACACACACACACACACACACACACACACACACACACACACACACACACACACACACACACACACACACATTCACACACACACATTCACACACCGATGGAGGAGGAAACCATGCAAGGCACCAACCTGTTCATCGGGAGCTATTAGGGGTTCATTGTCTTGCTCAAGGACACTTTGACACTTAACTCTGGGGGAGCCCGGGATCGAGTTCCCATCCGGCCGCTCTACCGGCCCCTCTACCCCCCTGCCATTGCTGCCCCTAGTGTTGTGTACTCTGTGTGGGCAGCAACCAGGAGCCAATGAAGGGTTTCTGACATAGATATAAGAAAGGCTAGATGGCTCAAGGGGGCGTCGCAAGCGTAGCTCAACCGCGGCCATCTTGCGACAGTCATTCATAACATTAACATTAACGGGGCGGCAGTGGCTCAGGGGTAGAGTGGCCGGGTAGAGTGAACTGGAAAACCGCAAGGTTCCCAGTTCGATCCCGGGCTGGGGCGCTCCCCTTGAGTTAGTGTCGAAGTGGCCTTGAGCAAGACGCTGAACCCCAAATTGCTCCCGATGAGCAGGTTGGTGCCTTGCATGGTTTCCTCCGCCATCGGTGTATGAATGTGTGTGAATGGGTTAATGGCACAATCAATGTACAGCGCTTTGGATAGAAGTGCTATATACAGTAAATGCACCATTTACCATTATGTCTATGGTGCATGTACTATTGAAATAACCATAGCGTGCTCAATTTTCATCCGATTTTCAAACGGTTTGGTGTGTTGTAAACACCAAAGATTTAGTTATGATACTGCATACTTATAATCATAATCATGGATGTTATATGAAAAACCATTAAGTATGCAGTATCATAACTACATCTTTGATGTTTACAACACACCAAACCGTTTGAAAATCGGATGTAAATTGAGCACGCTATGGTTATTTCAATAGTACATGTACCATAGACATAATGTTATGAATGAGCGAGCTGACTGTAGCAAGATGGCCGCCATGTGGCAACGTCGTACTCCATTGGCCAGCAGCGCGGGTGAGTCATCTACTGTTTATATATCTATGGTTTCTGAGGCGTACTGTTGCTCTGATCCGCACCAAATGCGTCGCAAACACTGTTCAGGGATCTGCCATGAGAACGCTAATGTGGATGAGGCATGCGCTCCCTCTGTCAGGCAGGGGTGGAAAGTAATTAAATACATTTACCCCCAGTACAGTACTGAATGGTAGGGTGAGTGATGTTCAAATAAAATAAACATAACAAATATGTATACAAATATTAAAAAAGTAATTGAAAAATCACGGCCCCCGCACGCATTAGTAGGATATTCTAATGTGTGAGAAGGCCGTGATTTTTCCATTACTTTTTTCATTAAAAAAAAATAATATTTTGTAATATATTTATATTGTTTATTTTAATTTGATAGTGAAATATCCCTTTAAATAGCGCTATAGTGTGATAGCAATCATTGCTATAGAGTGTATGTTCAGTAGCCAAACACTCTATAGCAATAGAGCACTCTACCATGCCTGTCCAGCTCTTTAATAAACAGAAAATACATTTTCAGGTCGGGATACCATTTTTATCCTATCAAGACAGAGAACTCAATGAAATGGGAAGTGATGACACAAAGAAATGAGCTGAAAAAATTGGAACTGGAACAATATAAAAATGAAGCTGATAAATAGGTACTTTCTCCTGATTGGCTGAAATTTTGTCACCCACCTGAAAATGTATTTTCTGTTTAATAAAGAGCTGGAGAGACATGGAGACTGCTGTTACTGAACAAACACTCTAAAAGAATATCACAACACTTACCCTACCTTTAAGTACAAGTTCAGGTACTTTTACTTTGGTTGAGTGTTTAAAATGTTCAATGTTTTATACTTCTACTCCACTACATCTCAGAGGCAAAAACTATTATTTGAAAATATACTTTGTAGATTTAAATTATTATTACAAAACTTGAACATTGAAAGTAGGCAACATTCAAGCTCACAACGCGCCACGATGCAACACGTTGTGATGCTTGTAGATCGGCTATTTTTGGAAATCTATGACAATTTAAAAAAACAATCTTGAAACGAGACATTTTTACTTTTGGCACCAATACTGTACTTTGTACTTTTACTTAAGTGGCATTTTGAATACAAGCCTTTTTACGGGTGGAAACCTCATATCGCCAAAACTGTTACTTCATTTAGACACTCCAGCTCAGAATAACCAGACCATTAATTATCCATTTACCATTTATTAACCATTTACCATATATGCAATGATATTGCATTCAAGTTTGGCGGTGTGACTCTGCTCTTGTGATATTAAAGATTCCCTGTGCAAAAATGTCACAGATCTTCAATCACAAAACCCCCAGAGCATAGCATAAATACAGTTTTACATAAACATTGAACCTTCAATGCCTAATTAAACTACCACGCATCATAGTACAATCCATAGAACCACAGTACAAACACAGAATCATAGTACAATCCATAGAACCACAGTACAATACACAGAATCATAGTATAATCCAGAGAACCACAGTACAAAACACAGAATCAACCTATAACAATATGAACTAAATGCCACAGGGAGGAGGCCGGGGAGGTGGAGGGCATTTGAAAACCTACAGCTGTACAACCTGCAATGACAGCTAAGCATGTAGAATGAACAGAGAGCAGAAGCTGCTTAAATGACCCGCCAGTGTTGCACTGTGGGTATGAGGGCGTGAGTGAGTTGGCTTGAAGCGAATGAGAATGACAAGAGGTTGAACGTACTGACTTAAAGGAGTACAACTGTATAAGCGAATGGGGAGGGGTCCGGGGAGTGTGAATGAAGAATATAAACATTCTGCCTTCCGTGTCTACATGAACTATCGTTACACTGAATTTCATTTAGACACTTCAGCTCAGAATAACCAGACCATTAATTATCCATTTATCATTTATTAACCATTTACCATATATGCAATGATATTGCATTCAAGTTTGGCGGTGTGACTCTGCTCTTGTGATATTAAAGATTCCCTGTGCAAAAATGTCACAGATCTTCAATCACAAAACCCCCAACACGCGCTCACTTGCAGTGAGCCAATACAGAGCCACACCTTAAACTATATGAGAATGTTTATCATTTAAAGCATCAAGCGTGACACAATTTCATTTAAATCCACTTAATATAAATGAAATAGCTACATGAATTAACTATGCGAGTGTCAAGCATGACATATTTCCTTTAAATGCATAGCCATATATGCCCTTCACATCTATGAGACCAAAGCTTAATGGTTTACCATACCTACCATCCAATACCACCATAACGCATCCGTGAGACCAAACACGACCAATGCAGACCAACGCTTAAGTGATTTACCATGCCTACCATCTAATACCACCATTATGCATCCGTGAGACCAAACACGACCAATGCAGACCAACGCTTAAGTGATTTACCATGCCTACCATCTAATACCACCATTATGCATCCGTGAGACCAAACACGACCAATGCTTACCATATCTACCATCTAAAACCACCATTACGCATCCGTGAGACCAAACACGACCAATGCAGACCAACACGACCAATGCTTAACTGATTTACCATGCCTACCATTCTAATATGACTGTAATACATGAAACCAAACACAACCAAGCTACTAGTGGTTTACCATACTAATACCAAAATTAAGCCTATGTGATACCGTAAAACAGCCGATGCTTAAGTGTTTTACCGAACCCCCAACCTGCGCTCTGGCAGGAGCAATTACTTAACCATACGACATCAATTATGCAACTCCTGACTTAATTCCATAATTGATTACACATTTACACTCATGCTTTTGAGCTGAAAGAATTTCATCCGTATTTAACGGATATAACGTTCATAAGCAGCAGATGACCAACGACCCATGGCTTTCAGTGTGAATGATGGAACAAAGATGCTGCTGAGTTGCAACACCAATCCGAAAGAGTGAACAACTTGGGGCAAGTCCACATCTGAAGGCATCCTGCTTCCTGGCAGCGAACCAAGCCTTGACGTGGCCCTCCCAACATCCGAATAAGGTTCATCTCCCCCAGGATTTAACCGCCGTTGAAGGTAGCAAGACATAGAAGAGAACGGACAAAAGCGGTATCAGTTCTTACAATAATTGATATACCATTAGAATAATTAACTGATTTTAAGTGCTTAAAATAAATTAAAACATGTGAGCTGAAAGAGAAGACAGGAATGGAAAGGTCATGCAAGGGGTTAAAGCTTTCAGTGCAAGAAATGTATTCCCCACATCTAAGAAAGCCATAAGATACTGATAGAAACTGCTTCCAAATAATATCTACATTAGTTAAGATTCTTTCCTCCGCTTAATAATTACATAACTTCTCGCAGCTAGCTGCGTTCATCAACGCATGAGCCGAGTGATCCAAAGCTACTTTTGAGTCAAATCATGCATTAACTTTTCACTAAATTCACCATCACAATCCCAACATGGAATGGAGTGATTTAAACACCCATGTAATAAGTTCAATATAAAGCAACCACCCCAGAATACTTAAATGTCTGAGATGATTAAACAATCCATACCATTTGACATACACCTGGATTTTATAGACGCCGTTTCCTTTAGAACATGTGAGTGGGTTACACAGATCAAGCAGTGAGCAACCAACATGGCTTTCAGTAAGCTTGAACCAGAATAAGTTTAGATTTGATGAATGATGACCTGCCTCTCATGACTTCAGCAGAAGTAGATCCAGTTATACCACCAAGATGATCTTGAGAACTGCTCGGCAATGACCATATCGCTGCAGTAGTTATGAAGACCGGCAGCAACCCACAACCTGAACCTTCCCAGCATCCATGATGGACAGAAGTTCATGCCATCGTCAGAATTGGATCACCATAATGGGCAGTTGCTCAAGAAACATAACACAGAAGCAGAATGAGTTTAAACAATGAATGAATATCCCTTTACAAAGACATGGTTAAGCTAAAAGTGAAGGTAACATGCAAGTTAGCTCAGCAACTTATGAATCCAATCCCTGCAACTAAGCCATAATGCTGATAAGAATTGAAGCAGCAGAGAATCAGATAAACCTTTATATGCCCTCTAAATGGCACCCCCTAGAGATAATTACAGTTAAAAATCACCCCATTTCACAAGCTTCAATCCACAATTAATAGAAATAGCTACCATAGTCTGCTCCCCTTCCAACTACTATCATTAACCCTTCTTACAAATACTACGATCCTTACCTCACATTACCTGTTAAGCTTTTGACTAGCAGTACGTGTCAATGCTACATAATGATATACAACAGCCCAAATAGATATCACGATTTAAGAACAATGACCTTGAAATATGGCTCTAATTGAAACTTGTTGGCAACCAGAGCATAATCAAGCTAAGCCTCTGCAAACTATCCGTATTATTATTATTATTTTAATTTTATTATTATTATCATTTCATTTTTTGGACCGAATGATTCAACCAATTATAGCTACCTTTAACTTGAGCAGCTAGGCAGTATTAACAGATAAACCTTTTACTTTAACCCCCACTTAGATATTTTGGCCCTACTGGACTATTCCTCCAAGAGACCACAAACATACAGAAATATGATACAGACCGTTCATAAGAATGATATCATCATGATGGAATACGCCGGATGAAAGTATGTGCCATAGCATCATCCAATCTTACAAATACTTCCACAATCCTTTTAATGTACGATGACTTTACATTATCTGATAAACCTTTGACTTTCAAATAGCATAACATCAATGCTTCATTAATATAAAACACAACCAATTATACCTAATGTATCAATTAGAGCCTGTTCTGTCCTCAATAAGTGTGGAGGTACACAATAGACAGACAGATAACAATAACTTGAAGAGACCATCGATCATAGTAAAGTTTGAATGATTTTACTTCTCCGACCAAGATTCCAACCATTTTTTGTAAACAATACAAAAATGGTAGCACCAATTAAATAATGCTCACGACATACAACCAATGAAATAAGACATGAAGCATAAAGCTACAAGGAATGGAAACTAGCCTTAGCTAGCATAAAGCAAACAACCTGGATGCTAGCATTAGCCCAGCACAGCACCAAACACAACTCTGCATGGGGAAATCAAGATAACCAACACCACATGACTACAAGCACAATCATATCATCATATGATTGCAAACAAGGTACTCACAAAAAATACTTTCGAAGCACATAAAGGAAGTGTGGAGGATTACTGCAATGCAGATGCACTGAGACCACATGGTATGTAGTCACAGATTGAACTGAAGCTACTAGAACAATTAGAGTGTCCACTAAGGGCACAAACAGAAACCAAACTACAAACATAAAGGTTCAGTTATAGACATGACAGTGCCATAAACACCTTTAACCTTAAAACCTTTAGAACCTTAAACACTACTAATACTTTAACTCTATTACCTTTAACACTACTAATACTTTAATGGCTTTAACACTACTAATACTTTAATACCTTAAAAAAATATATATATATATATATATATATATATATATATACTACTTTAATACCTTTAACACTTATAACCATCAATACTTACTTAATACTATAAACGGTCTCAGCGATCACCCATTTTCTTCAGAAACATTACTTCCTAGTATTTAAACTTATTGCTCTAACCTTGGAAGTACGACTCCAACCAAACACCCTTCCCCCTGGCCTTCACGTTACTCTAACACAGTAGAATAAACAGTTGCATAGACTACAATACCCATGATACCTTGCTGTAAGCAACTTCCTGGTTCCTCCACGTTGACAACAACAACCCTGTGTGTGAGAGCATTTGACGGGACCGACTAGCTCCGACGGAACCTCTCCCTCCGCTGTATAGCTCCGAGATGAGGTTCCTCGTTAGTTACTGCCGTCTGTTTTCGAAATGGTCGCACGTCGTCCACTTTACATGTTTCTTACCCCTTTCTGCACATCGTATCCAAAAAGTAAAGCATTTCCGCCACTCTCTCAGATGTTTGAAGTTTTAACGCGCCATAAAAGCCATCCAACGGGTTGAAGAAAGTATTTAATTTGCCTCGGTTTTCATCCGGTTACATGGTTTTTAAGACATTGCGCAAGAGTTGCGCCCGTAGAGATAACATTACTGCTTACCCTACTGGTCAAATGTTGAATTGCATCTTCTAATGCAAAATATTATGGAACCGGATGAAAACCGAGGCAAATTAAATACTTTCTTCAACCCGTTGGATAGCTTTTATGGCGCGTTAAAACTTCAAACATCTGAGAGAGTGGCGGAAATGCTTTACTTTTTGGATACGATGTGCAGAAAGGGGTAAGAAACATGTAAAGTGGACGACGTGCGACCATTTCGAAAACAGACGGCAGTAACTAACGAGGGACCTCATCTCGGAGCTATACAGCGTACAGCGGAGGGAGAGGTTCCGTAGGGGCTAGGGACCGACCAGCTCTGGCTCACAGACCCCATAAAATTACAACAGTGAACATTTGCGCAGTGGATTTCACCCTAGACCATGATGAGGCATGTCTCGCCTGAGTGCTATGCTAGCCTTTATTTTTAACTCCATCTATGGCTAGCCTCCTAGCCAGCAGCTGCTGCTAGTCACGTGACAACACCACCACGCAGCGCAGTAGCGGTGGAAAGTATGAGTACATTTACTCAAGTACTGAACTTAAGTACGATTTTGAAGTACATTTACTTTATTGGAGTATTTTCCAATTAAATACTTTTACTTCTACTCCACTGCATCTCAGAGACGATATTGAACATCTACACCACTATGATTATTTAAACTTATAGTTACTTGTAGATTTTGATTATTACAAACATACAGTTTAACCCAACTCCGCCTGCCTGGCTGAGACGCTGACGTCGTTCAACACGACAAGAAATCACATGCACAAGAACCTTCATCTCCATACTTATCACACACGGAGACGGCCGCAATCCACTTTGATGACGACCATGATGATATTAATTTCAGGATACCTTACAGACTTAAGCAGCAACATTGAAATCATTGACATTAACCGATGAACCACGCTGTTTAGTGTCTTTGTACCGCACCTGATCTTTCAACCAACACGACTGCTACTTGTGACTATAAGGACAACTCCTGTCTCCTGGAGCTGCTTTCAATCATGACAACCTGCACAATCCGAGATTACTGGTGAGTTGTAGCAAACAAAGTTGATGAAAGTTTGAAAACAGCTGAGACCACCCGAACCAAATGTGGCATTTGAAAACCTACAGCTGTACAACCTGCAATGACAGCTAAGCATGTAGAATGAACAGAGAGCAGAAGCTGCTTAAATGACCCGCCAGTGTTGCACTGTGGGTATGAGGGCGTGAGTGAGTTGGCTTGAAGCGAATGAGAATGACAAGAGGTTGAACGTACTGACTTAAAGGAGTACAACTGTATAAGCGAATGGGGAGGGGTCCGGGGAGTGTGAATGAAGAATATAAACATTCTGCCTTCCGTGTCTACATGAACTATCGTTACACTGAATTTTTCAGATGGATAAAAAAAGAAAGAAGTTTATTATGGAGATTATGGAGCAGTGGTGGAAAAAGTACCCATTTTCTACTTGGGTAAAAGTATCAATACTGCAATGTAAAAATAATCTGTTATAAGTAAAAGGCCTGTGTTCAAAACGTTACTTAAGTAAAAGTACAAAAGTGTTGGCATTAAAGTATACTTAAAGTACCAAAAGTAAAAGTACTAAATGTTTGAAAATAGCAGATCTACAAGCTCACAACGCGACGCGACGCGTTGTGAGCTTGTAGATCGGCTATTTTCAAATAGCCTATGTATAAAATAGGGCCCCCTCCCCCCCTGTCAATGAGCGTTTGAAAGGTGGTGAAATAGTGTTTTTTGAGTTGGGCCAGGAGAGGATGCTGGTTGAAATCCAATCAGAATTCAGGGCTCATCTTGGGACGTCTGGATGAGAAGCACCCAACCGCGAGGAGAGGAAGTAATCCCACATGATGGTGGAAAAACAAGCTACTTCCTTCCTTCTTCTGGATCCTCTGTCTGAGGGGAGGGGGGGGGGCATGATTGAGCAGAGCAGAGTCCAGGGTGTTGTAGGTTAGGGTTAGGCAGCCTCCCTATGTTAGCTGATCTAAGTGAATGGGAGCGGTTGGTTGGATCAGGCTTTGAAGATATGGGGGTTCCATGCCTTCGGTTGTCTTGTGGACAGAGGCGTCATTTGCTCAGGGTTGCTGTGTTATCAGAGCCCATACACGTAGCCCCCCCCCCTCCTGATTGGCTAAGAATTGTTTCCAAAGTTTGCAGGATGGCCTCAAATCATGACACAGCATGCAATTTTTCAAATCAGCCTCACGGTGGCGCTATCAGGCCGATTCGTATTTTAAACTATAACTGCACAATCTTTGTAAAACTTTGTATGTGCACTGATCCAGGCCAAGGAAAAGCCCTGCATTTTTTAGATCTGCCTTTTAGAGCGCCACCAGGAGGGCGACTTATGTAAAAAATAAAAAAAAATAAAGGATAATTATTACTCCTTCAGATCTTATTAAAATTTCACGCGAATCGGTACACATGATCTCTATAGTCATGTGATCAAGACGGATCTGTTTGATTTTTCATATTCAATCCTAATTGGCTAAGATTTGCATCTAAAGTGCGCAAATCATGAAGATTTGCACGCACATTCACACTACGTTGCAGAACAAATGCCACCCTTTTAACATTGCCCTATCATAGCACCACCAGGAGGCAGATTTTTGCGAAACATTTTCTTTTATAGTTTTCCCACAAATCTTGTCCAAACATCACGCAAATCGGTACACATTATCTCTATAGTCAAGTGATCCAGACGTATCCGTCCGATTTTCATATTCCATCCTGACTGCCGAATTCCAAACATTGCTGGCCCACAAAAAAAATCAGAGGAGCACTTTTTCTAGTTTATTTATGTATTTGTTTAGTGTTTAGTTGTTTATTTATTTATAGTGGGATCAAAGTTATCTTTCTCTTTTTATTATAGGGCTATGTTTTTTTTTTTTTTAACAAATATTTTTATTAGTTTCACAGTTTTGACATGAAATCAGGTAAAACATTTGTATTTTTCCATTTTCTCCCTTTTCCCATCCCTCCCCCCATATTGTTATTGCTGTCACATTTTCCTTTTTTTTTTAAATAAAGACAAAAAAAAATCTGTATCAAATGCAGTGGAACAAAGAAATGTACCGGGGCTATGTTGTTTTCAGTTATTGTTGGCAGTCATGACAGCCAGTTCCCACCTGATGTCATGTGGGAGTTCAGACTGCTCCACACCGTACTGAATAACTGCTAGCTTACATAACATCTTCAGATTAGGACTTAAATCTAAGATATACAGGTCATCAGGTGTGTTGTATGATCCAAAGATGATGATACGATCTCCCACCATGCAACACCTCATCCGAATGCAATACATCTTACACGGGGCTTTCCCTTTGGGCTCAACCTTCTTCCATGAGCAGGTCTGTGGATTGAAGTTCCACAGATCATTGAAGTGCTGGTTTGAGTTGTAGCCACCAAATATGTACAGCTCTCCATTGTAGGCAAAGGCTGAATGACCAGAGCTTCTTTCTGGAAGAAGCTGTGCAGAAGGTGTGCTCAGCCAGCTGTTGGTCTCTGTGTCAAACACTGTGATGTTGTTGTAGTAGACCCCCTGGCCCCCATAGCCCCCAAATACAAACATCTTTGTCCCGATGATGGTGGCAGAGTGACATGATGAAACAGGTGGTGGAGTTCCTCTGGTGTTAATTAAAGTCCAGACCATTGTGCTGGTGTCCAAATTGTAGATGTCATTAGTGCGTCCAGTCAGCTGAGTGTCTCCTCCATAAATATACATGACCTTCCTCAAGACACAGGCTGAGTGGTGGCACCTCGGCTTTGGAACAGTACCGGCAATATTGGGCTTGGACCATCTGTGGTTGTCAACATCAAATGAATAAAGCACGTTACAGTAAGGATATCCCCCCCAGATGTAGACAATATCTTCTACCAGAACAGCTGTGTGGCCCCCGTGCATAAAGGGAACCTCAAGGTCATGTTCTCCTCTTCCATTTGTCCATGGGGGCAACTTCCTCCAGCGTAGAGACACTGTGTTGAAGATGTGGACATCATTTTGATCACTGTTGTTCTTGTTACCGTCTCCTCCAAATGAGTACAGCTTGTGTCCGACCACCACAGCAGATGGGCAGGAATTCTTAGGTCCTCCTTTCAGATGTATCGTCCAGTGAAACATTTCACACACCAGCACCCTGTGAATCAGTGCAACTAATTTACAGAAGAGGTTGTTAGAAGGCAGGGCAATCTGTATCCTGAAGTTGCTGAATGGCGTTGTGTTGGAAAATACAATAACAACATTTAAAAGGACAATTACATCTGATGTAATAATGATGTTGTGATATCACTACGTGATGACATTATTATATGGAATAGTTAATGACATTACTCAACCTGAATGTCTATTTTTATCTAAATCTATGATCTGAATTGTGTCAATACTATGACATCAGTAATCCATAATTGGGCATAGTGTGATAAAAACACACTGTGTGTGTGTGTGTGTGTGTGTGTGTGTGTGTGTGTGTGTGTGTGTGTGTGTGTGTGTGTGTGTGTGTGTGTGTGTGTGTGCGTGCGTGCGTGTGCGCGTGTGTGTGTGTGTGTGTGAATGAATGACTCCTCTGACAGGAGGGAGAATTATAATGTAGCTTTGTGATGCTGAGCTGGCATTAGGACCATGCTTATTAACATTCATTCAATAACAAAACATGAATTCTGCATTCCAGCAGCTTGTATGAGTTCCAGTCTGTGCACTATGGGAATATTTTAGTCATGCTGCTTCAGTTGAACCTCATAAATGAGTTTACTGATTACATGCATTTAATCTATTGCAATGTGACTGACACCTTGTTCATAAACATGATACAGACACAGACACATGCACATACTGCCCACACAACACACACAAGGCATGTGAGTTACAGAGCAAAGGCTTTTTTCTACAGGAACACAACTCCACTATTAGGCCTCGATCCCTCTCTGTCTCTGTCTCTGTCTCTCTCTCTCTCTCTCTCTCTCTCTCTCTCTCTCTCTCTCTCTCTCTCTCTCTCTGCTGATGGTACAGTAAATGTTTTGGTTTTTTTAAACAATATTAATCCCTCGATTTTGCAACCCTTTTTTTCACCCGGTGCCAATTTGCTAAGTGATCCTGGGCACTACACTCCCCCCACCAGCCTAGGGAGGCAAGGGCCGAGCTCATGCCTCCTTCAATGCATGAGAGCCAACTGACCTTCTTGTCACCTGACAGGAGGGAGTTTCCCTGGTGGACGTACTGTAGCGCGTGGAAGGAACACGTTATTCCAACCAGTTCCCTTCCCCTCCATCAGGCGCCCCGGCTGACCAGAGGGAGGCAGTATAGTGACCAGGATTACTAGTACTACCCTAGGAGACACGGGGAGAACATGCAAACTCCACACAGAAGTAAATGTTGTTTTAACCAGTAAAGTTGCTTGCAATATACATTCATACTGTATCAGGGGCCCTTTTGATACAAAAACTCACAGCAAATACAGTCAATCTACACAACTGCTTGTAGACCAACATCAGTACTGTAAATGGTGCGTTTGTTACACAGTAGTGTGAACAATAAAATAGCCAAAGGCTTTGGTTCTAAACAGTGACCAGAAATGGGGAAACACCACACAAAACCACACAATAGGCAGGAGTACAAAAAGTCAATGTTTGTTTATTCAACCTAAAATCTAATAAAAAGACAGGGCAGTGACTTTTGAGGGGAATGCAAATAGTTGAATGGCCAAACTTTTCAAAAGGGGGGGAAGTGTCTTCAGAGTCGTCCACTTAGTTCCATAAAGCACTGTAAGATACAGAGTCAATTAGTGCCACTGGTTCCAGGATAACATCCCATTCAAACATTCAAATGTCCGTTGCCAGTAACATCCAATGGTAGCAGTAAAGTGTCTTGTGCCAGGAATATCCAACTACAGTAGTGCAAGTGGCAATACATGGGTTTGTACTTCCCTTTCCATTGGGGTTCAGTTGGTTCCTGCCTGAGGCCTGTCCTCCCTCCTCTGTCCTTGCTGGGGGTCTGTGCACGTCCGTGGTCTCAACAAAATCTGGCTTCCTCTGCAGCAGTGGCCTTTTTATAGCAGAGCCGACCAGCCTGGCACCAATTGCAGCCTGCAACAGTGATTAGCTCCTGCCCTGCACCTTTCCAATTGGGGAGGAGTCCTGCATGCTGAGCTATTACAGCATTAGACTGGCTTTCAAATCACTGCAACTCAAAATAACATATTAAAGTCAAGAAAACATGCACACAACATCAACAATAATACAAGCCAGCTAAATAAATAGTCTGTCAGCATGACACTCTCTCCCACTTTTCAGTGCCCGTCCCGGGCACTTTACCTGTCGGCATGACACTCTCTCCCACTTTTCGGTGCCCGTCCCGGGCGCTTTACGGAGCGAATCGCTCAGGGCGTTTCCCAAAGTTCCCACGGCTGGATCTTCGAGGGCCCCCGTCGTCCTCCTCCGGGACAGGTTGGTTAGGCATCAGGTGAGTGTTTGATGTGTGACTCCACAGCATTAGCCATTGCTGCGCAGCTGTCACACAGTTTTCCCTCGGCAGGGCGTCCTCTAAAGGACGTGCCACTGGCAGATCGTCATCTGAAAAACATCTCACCGAAGATGGGAAAGTGCAAACCCTTAGTCTATTGCGATGGACTATTCGGATAGGTCCATCCTTACCCTCTGGGCGGATTTGGTAGGTCGGTATTTCAGGATGTGGTTGGCCAACGACCACCTGGATCTGGTCCTCCCAGTGTGGTGCCAGCTTGCCATGGTCATGTCGTCGGGTGGTGTGCACTAATACCCTCTCTCCTGGGAGTAGTGGAGTAGCCTTGGCCTTAGTATCGTACCTCTCCTTTGCCCTGGTGCCAGACTTCTGGATGTTTTCCTCAGCCATACGAAAAGCCCTGGACAGCCTTTCATGGTGCTTCAGTACCCATTCGTCTGTGGTGGTAGTCTCTGTCATCCTCGTTGTGCCCATGGTTACCTCCACAGGCAGGCGGGCGTTCCACCCGAACATTAGGAAATGCGGAGTATAGCCTGTGGATGCATGGACAGAGTTATTATAGGCCTGCATAAGCTCAGGTAGATGCTGCACCCACCTCGACTGTTGCTCCTCTTGCAGTGTTCCCAGCATGTTCAATAAAGTTTGATTAAACAAGTCACAAGTGCCATTGCCTTGAGGGTGGTACGCTGTGGTCCTAGTTTTCCGACAACTGTAATACAGGCATAATTCCTTCAGAAGAGCAGATTCAAAATTAGCAGCTTGATCTGAGTGTAACTGTTCTGGGCACCCCATAGGCTGGATGATGTGCTTCAGTAGTTGTTTAGCTGTAGTAGTGGCTGTCTGATCCTTGGTGGGCATAGCCCAAGCATACTTGGTGAAGACATCTGTGGCAACTAGAATATACTGATAGGGATCGGTTGGCCTGCTCAGGGTCAAAAAGTCTATAGCAACTGTTTGTAGTGGCGCATGAGCATTAAAAGGTACAAGAGGGGCTTTACCTTCAAGGCGACCTTTGCGTCTGATGCATCGCTCACATGTAGCAGTCCAGGCCAGCAAGTCCTTTTCCATCTGGGGCCAATACACGCTCCGCCGGAGCACTGACAAGGTTTTTGCAACCCCAAGATGACCATTCTTTTCATGGAAGGCCTCCCATGTTGGCCGGCGCTCCTGCAGAGGGATAAGTATTTGGTTATATACCTCGTGAGTGCTGGCGTCCAACACCCTCCTTATGAGCACACCATCCAGGTGTTGCAACCTTGGCCATTGTTGCACGAGGAGGAGTACGGCCGCTGACTCCTGCCGCCTTTCTTCTTTGGTAGGCCTGGTTCCTCGGATCACATACTCTGCTAACCGTTGTAGGGTCAGATCTCCCTGTTGTTTCTGTCGCCAATGGTCGGGGTCCCATCCTACTTGTATGGCTCTCACGTCAACTTGCTCAGGTGTTGGGTATGGTGATGGCACGCTTGTAGTAGGTTGGTCCTGGGGAGGCATCCTAGAAAGCACATCAGCATTTACATTGTCTTTACCAGGCCTGTACTTCAATTCAAAATTGTAGTTGGCCAGCTGTGCTGCCCAGCGTTGCTCAACTGCTCCAAGTTTAGCTGTGGACAAGTAGACTAGAGGATTATTGTCAGTATAGACAGTAAACTGGGACCCCCACAAATAATCCTTACATTTTTCTGTGACTGCCCATTTCAAGGCCAGCAGTTCTAATTTAAAGGAGCTGTAGTTTATGTCATTGCGTTCAGTTGGGGATAGACTTCTGCTTGCATAAGCTATGACCCGTTCCTTACCATCCTGCATCTGGGCGAGGACTGCTCCAAGGCCTACATTACTGGCATCGGTATACAGCCTGAACGGGAATTTGAAGTCTGCGAAGGCTAGGATGGGTGCCTCCAACAGTCTCTGTTTGAGCAGATCAAAAGATTGCTGGCAGTGTTCATCCCATTTCACAGCAACATTTTGTTTCTTGTTTTTGGGAACCCCAACTAACAAAGAATTAAGTGGCCTGGCGATTCGTGCGTAGCCATCGATGTACCTTCTATAATATCCAGTGAAACCCAGATAGGCGCGCACGTGGGAAATGGTCTGCGGAACTGGCCAACTCTGTACACTGGCAATCTTGTCTGGATCGGGTGCCACGCCATCACTGCTCACAATGTGGCCCAGGAATTTGACCTGCTTTTGGAATAGAACACATTTGTCAGGGCGCAGTTTCAGACCATAGCTCCTTAGCCGCTCAAATACTGCCTCTAAATGGCGTACATGAGTATCAAAGTCAGGTGAATATACTATGACATCATCTAAGTACACCAAGGCAGATTCAGTTATCAGACTTCCAAGACAACGCTGCATCAATCTTTGAAAAGTAGCAGGAGCATTACATAGACCAAAAGGCATGCGTTCAAACTCGTACAGGCCAAAAGGTGTGCAGAATGCAGTTTTCTCCCTGTCATCTTCAGCCACTTCTACTTGCCAGTAACCACTAGCTAGATCAAGTGTGGAATAGTAGCTGGCCTTAGTCAGTGTTGTGAGAGTTTCCTCAATCCTAGGCAGAGGGTGAGCATCTTTATGTGTGACTGCATTCAACTTCCTATAGTCTACACAAAATCTCAGTTTCCCATTCTTTTTACGGACTAAGACAATTGGCGCTGCCCATGGGCTTGCACTCTCTCTGACTACTCCAGTCTGTATCATGCCATTTAAGAGCTCACGCACTTTTTGGTACAAATTAGGGGGAATAGGTCTATAGCGCTCTCTAATAGGGGGTGCCATACCTGTGGGAATGGGATGTTTAATTACCCCGGTCCGGCCAAAATCCTCCTCATGTGCAGCAAAAACGTCATCCCACTTGGTCAGCAGATCCTTCAGTCTCTCCTGTTCGTCTAAGACCAAGTCGCCATTCTGGTGGATTAAGGTCTCTGCGGTGAGGAACTCAGTCTCGACCTCGTGGCTCACCTTACGGACCCCCACCTCTATCACCCCTGGACTCGTTTCTTCAAACGTCAACTCCTCAGGTTCTCTGACCTGGACAGGCTCTGTGGAAAAGGTGGCAATGGGTTGGTAGCGTGGTAAAGTGACAGGAAAGGGGTTTAGATTGCGCACCCTAACAGGAATTCTTCCCCTTTTTGCAGTCCCTAGTGACCGTGCTGCATTGACTGTGCTTGAGGCGTCGAGGGGCTCGATAAGGACACATTGATTCCTATTTATAGAAGGTGGAGTTCTTGCCCAAATCACCACTTCACTGTTTCTGGGTACAGTCACTGGGTGGCGATAGGCGGGTCGGAGAGTCCCCTTTTGTGGTGGGGGACAAGCAGCTCGGATTCTCTGGCAGTCGTCGAATGCAGCTGCCCACACTCGCCGAGTGGCCACATCGGCTTCAGGTGGCCATGTCTGGATCTGGCCGGGTGGCTGCGCAAAAAGGACATCCCAGCATGGGCCAATAATATTCATGCCTAGAATGGGCAGGGAAGACGGGTCATTTAGGTCAGTTTCAGATATCACAATCCCCAAATCTTTCAGTGCAATATCTCCCACTTGCACATCTGCCATAACATAGCCCACATAGGGAATTGACAACCCATTTGCAGCCCGCAGCTTCAACCAATACAGGTCACTTTCATCATTCAGTACATGTCCAGCAAACAGTTCGTTAAAACGAGCTTCTGTCATCAAAGTCACATTTGATCCCGTGTCCAACAGAAACGTCACCTTTTTACCTTTAACCAGAATGTCCACCTGGCGACATGGTCCAACGAGTTGTGGCCGGTGCATTTGGTTTGGGCCCCTTTTATCATCTCCAGACACGCGGCCCGTGGTGACTGGAGTTACTCGTTTAAAGCCGACCTGGGGGCTCCCTCTCTGCACTCCCGGGCTATGTGACCACTGGTACCACACTTACAGCAAATGGGCCGTCCCCGTGAATCCCACTGATAACCGGGTGGACCCTGGTGCTCATTAGAAGGTGCCCCATGTCTGGGTTCTGAGACAGGCCTGGGATCTACAGGGCGCCTTCCTTGTTGATTGGGAGCTGGGTTGTAAGGTCTGCTGTCGTTCCTAGGTGTCCTCGGCACCGGTTGGTTGTTTCCTGATCGACCAGAGACCTCCATCAATCCCTCTCTCAGTTCTTCCTGGAACGTCCTCTTCAACTCTGCAATCTGCTCTTTCAGTTCATTAAAAACTTCGGTTTTAAACTGATGTTGCCAAGCAGATTGGTCCTGCATGAAATTACCTCTTACTGCTGTGCAAACAGGCTCCCTGGACCACATGGCTGCACCATCCCCCTCCAAATGGAGAGCCTCTGTGCGGAGCTGTTCAAATGACAGGGCATCATCATGTCTTAATAAACGTCGAAGGTTTCGTTGGATTTCTACCTCTCTTATGCCGAGGACAAATTGGTCCCGCAGGTGCAGGTCAGACAGGCGGCGGTCCCGAGGCTCTCTAGTACGAAGCCGTTGGCTTAACTCCCTTAGTCGGAGTATATAAGCCCGCATGGACTCATCTGGTCTCTGCCTGCAATCATAAAACATAGCACGTAAGGCACCAACAGACATTTTGTCCCCATAGAGCTCCTGCAATTGCAAAAACATTTTATCGGGGGTATCCCGTTCCGTCTGCTCCAGGATCAGAATTTCCCTCCGCGGCTCCCCTTCTAGTGCACTTAAAAGGAAATCGCATTGTTGTTCGTCAGACCACTTCTGTGCACGAAGCATTGCACACATTTGACTCTCCCAGTCTTCATAGAGAACATTTGAGCCCCGGAATTTAGGTACCCAAGGGGCACCAATGAAAAAGGGCGCGGCCATAGTTGGTCGTTCGGGAGAACTGTCTGGCATATTATGTTTGTGGTGGCCTGGTGGGTTCCCAAATAAAGCGGTCACTTAATCTGCCGACTACGCCAAGTTTGTTACACAGTAGTGTGAACAATAAAATAGCCAAAGGCTTTGGTTCTAAACAGTGACCAGAAATGGGGAAACACCACACAAAACCACACAATAGGCAGGAGTACAAAAAGTCAATGTTTGTTTATTCAACGTAAAATCTAATAAAAAGACAGGGCAGTGACTTTTGAGGGGAATGCAAATAGTTGAATGGCCAAACTTTTCAAAAGGGGGGGAAGTGTCTTCAGAGTCGTCCACTTAGTTCCATAAAGCACTGTAAGATACAGAGTCGATTAGTGCCACTGGTTCCAGGATAACATCCCATTCAAACATTCAAATGTCCGTTGCCAGTAACATCCAATGGTAGCAGTAAAGTGTCTTGTGCCAGGAATATCCAACTACAGTAGTGCAAGTGGCAATACATGGGTTTGTACTTCCCTTTCCATTGGGGTTCAGTTGGTTCCTGCCTGAGGCCTGTCCTCCCTCCTCTGTCCTTGCTGGGGGTCTGTGCACGTCCGTGGTCTCAACAAAATCTGGCTTCCTCTGCAGCAGTGGCCTTTTTATAGCAGAGCCTACCAGCCTGGCACCAATTGCAGCCTGCAACAGTGATTAGCTCCTGCCCTGCACCTTTCCAATTGGGGAGGAGTCCTGCATGCTGAGCTATTACAGCATTAGACTGGCTTTCAAATCACTGCAACTCAAAATAACATATTAAAGTCAAGAAAACATGCACACAACGTCAACAATAATACAAGCCAGCTAAATAAATAGTCTGTCAGCATGACACATTTATATAGCGCTTTTATCCAAAGCGCTTTACATAGATTGTATATTACATACACCCATTCACACACACATTCACACACACATTCACACACACATTCACACACACATTCACACACATTCACACGCCGATGGAGGAGGAAACCATGCAAGGCACCAACCTGCTCATCGGGAGCAATTAGGGGTTCAGTGTCTTGCTCAAGGACACTTCCACACTTAACTCTGGGGGAGCCCGGGGGATCGAACTGGGAACCTTGCGGTTCCCATCCGGCCGCTCTACCGGCCCCTCTACCCCCCTGCCACTGCTGCCCCTAGTGTTGTGTACTCTGTGTGGGCAGCAACCAGGAGCCAATGAAGGGTTTCTGAGTCGTACTGTTGCTCTGATCCGCACCAAACGTGTCACAAACACTGTTCAGGGGTCTGCCCTGAGAACGCTCACCACCAGGGGCCAAGATGTACAACCCAGCTTACTGCTGGCCAGGGGGGCCCCTGAGGGCCACACGTTAAAACCCCATGCAGCATCCTTATTGTGAGCTTGTAGATCAGCTATTTTCAGTGTGTGACATCGTAGCACAAGTATAGAGAAAACTCTAAACTCCAGAGTCCAGCCCCTAACCCAAACCTCTGAATGTCTAATCCTAACCCCAACCACAATGTTTTCCTAATAGTAATCCTAACACTAAATGCATTTTTTTTTTTACCTTAAAACAATCCTCACAAGTATAGTTATACAAGTGTGTGCGTGACTGCACGTTTATGCACATACACACGCAAACATGCACGCTATCAGGCCGATTTGTGTTTTTACCTACAGTATAACTGCACAATCTTTGTAAAACTTTGAATGTGCACTCCAGGCCAAGGGAAAGCCTTTGCCCTGCAATTTTCACATCTGCCTTTTAGAGCGCCACCAGGAGGGCGACTTGTCATTTTTTTGGGGGATATTCAGATTTTATCAAAATTTCACGCAAATCGGTACACATCATCTCTATAGTTATGTGATCAAGGCGGATCTGTTTGATTTTTCATATTCAATCCCAATTGGCTGAGATTGGCATCTAAAGTTTGCAGGAGTGGCTCCTTTTGAACTAAATGCCGCAAATCATGAAGGCAGCGTCCGATTGCGGTAAAATTTGCACGCATATTCGCACTATGTTGCGGAACAAATGCCACCCTTTTAACATTGCCCTATCATAGCACCACCAGGACGCAGATTTTTGCAAAACATTTTCTTTTATAGTTTTCCCACAAATCTTGCCCAAACATCACTTAAATCGGTACACATATCAGAGCACGTGAGCGGAGCGGAGCGGGTGGAAATGCCGCTCGGCGCTCCAGGGGGCTGGTTTCACGCTCGCTATTCGCTCAAGTCGTCTCCCCCCGCGCTCCGCTCCCCGTCGCTCCTCGCTCACATTGATTTGCGCAACTCTCGCTCCATGCTCCGCTCAAACCGGGTCGCTCAACAGTAAAAAAAAAAAAAGAAAAGAAAAAGAAAGTAGAAATTCTAATGAAATCTCGGTGCGCTGTGCACTGCTGGATGTCTGTGTGTCTCTGAGTCCGTGCAACCGGGCATGCTCAAACCTTCGGTGCGCGGCCCCCGCGAGGGCGGCTTGGAGCGGGAGGCGGTCCTCGCTCTGAGTACCGCTCCAACCTTTTTATAAACCAGCTCCGCGCTCAC
The DNA here is from genome assembly GCF_963454915.1 of Gymnoscopelus microlampas. Taxonomy (NCBI): domain Eukaryota; kingdom Metazoa; phylum Chordata; class Actinopteri; order Myctophiformes; family Myctophidae; genus Gymnoscopelus; species Gymnoscopelus microlampas. Next base: position 53,087,275 of record NC_139947.1, on the reverse strand, counting down.
GTAAAAACCGCGTCGCTCCGCTCACATGCTCTGACATATATTATGTCTATAGTCAAGTGATCAAGACGTATCCGTCCGATTTTTCATATTCCATCCTGACTGGCGAATTCCAAACATTGCTGGCCCACAATAACCTACCTGACCTGGCGGAGACCTGTGCTCCGAGGAGCACTTTTTCTAGTTTATTTATGTATTTGTTTAGTTGTTTAGTTGTTTATGTATTTATAGTGGGATCACAGTTGTTTTCTCTTTTTATTATAGGGCTGTGTTGTTTTCAGTTATTGTTGGCAGTCATGACAGCCAGTTCCCATCTGATGTCATGTGGGAGTTCAGACTGCTCCACACCGTACTGAATAACTGCTAGCTTACATAGCATCTTCAGATTAGGACTTAAATCTAAGATACACAAGTCATCAGGTGTGCTGTATCCTCCAAAGATGATGATACGATCTCCCACCATGCAACAACTCATCCAAGAGTAATACATCTTACACGGGGCTTTCCCTTTGGGCTCAACCTTCTTCCATGAGCAGGTCTGTGGATTGAAGTTCCACATATAATTGAAGGGCTGGTTTGAGTTGTAGCCACCAAATATGTACAGCTCTCCATTGTAGGCAAAGGCTGAATGACCCCAGTGTCTTTCTGGAAGAAGCTGTGCAGAAGGTGTGCTCAGCCAGCTGTTGGTCTCTGTGTCAAACACTGTGATGTTGTTGTAGCAGACCCCCTGGTCCCCATAGCCCCCAAATACAAACATCTTTGTCCCGATGATGGTGGCAGAGTGACTTGATGAAACAGGTGGTGGAGTTCCTCTGGTGTTAATTAAAGACCAGACCATTGTGGTGGTATCCAACTTGTAGATGTCATTAGTGCGTCCAGTCAGCTGGGTGTCTCCTCCATAAATATACATGACCTTCCTCAAGACACAGGCTGAGTTGTAGCGCCTCGGCTTTGGAACAGTACCGGCAATATTGGGCTTGGACCATTTGTGGTTGTCAACATCAAATGAATAAAGCACGTTACAGTAAGAATATCCCCCCCAGATGTAGACAATATCTTCTACCAGAACAGCTGTGTGGCCCCAGCGCACGCAGGGAACCTCAAGGTCATGTTCTCCTCTTCCATTTGTCCATGGGGGCAACTTCCTCCAGCGTAGAGACACTGTGTTGAAGATGTGGACATCAATCTGATCACTGTTGTTCTTGTTACCGTATCCTCCAAATGAGTACAGCTTGTGTCCGACTACCACAGCAGATGGGCAGGAATTCTTAGGTCCTCCTTTCAGATGTATCGTCCAGTGAAACATTTCGCACACCAGCACCCTGTGAATCAGTGCAACTAATTTACAGAAGAGGTTGTTAGAAGGCAGGGCAATCTGTTTCCTTAAGTTGCTGAATGGCGTTGTGTTGGAAAATACAATAACGACATTTAAAAGGACAATTACATCTGATGTAATAATGATGTTGTGATATCATTGTGTGATGACATAATCATATGGAATAGCTAATGGCATTACTCAACCTGAATGTCTATTTTAGATAAATCTATGATCTTAATTGTGTCAATACTATGACGTCAGTAATCCATATTTGGGCATAGTGTGATAAATACACTATCTGTGTGTGTGAATGAATGACTCCTCTGACAGAAGGGAGAATTATAATGTAGCTTTGTGATGCTGAGCTGGCATTAGGACCATGCTTATTAACATTCATTCAATAACAAAATATGAATTCTGCATTCCAGCAGCCTGTATGAGTTCCAGTCTGTGCACTATGGGAATATTTTAGTCATGCTGCTTCAGTTGAACCTCATAAATGAGTTTACTGATTACATGCATTTAATCTATTGCAATGTGACTGACACTTTGTTCATAAACATACAGGAGCCAATGAAGGGTTTCTGACATAGATATATATATATAAGAAAGGCTAGATGGCTCAAGGGGCCATCGCAAGCGTAGCTCAACCGCGGCCATCTTGCGACAGTCATTCATAACATTATGTCTATGGTGCATGTACTATTGAAATAACCATAGTGTGCTCAATTTACATCCGATTTTCAAACGGTTTGGTGTGTTGTAAACACCAAAGATTTAGTTGATACTGCATTCTTATAATCATAATCATGGATGTTATATGAAAATAACAATAAGTATCATAACTACATCTTTGGTGTTTACAACACACCAAACCGTTTGCTCAAGCTCACAACGCGCCACGATGCAACACGTTGTGATGCTT